>NC_141381.1:4144916-4537344 GCF_017979445.1 Akebia trifoliata | reverse complement strand
AGAGCTATTTGGCTACCCATTTCCAAGATTGAGAGTGCCTCAATCACTGACAAATACCTTCAGCTTAATATGAAAATGCATGGAAAGTTTTGGATTATTTAGTGAACTCTGTACACATGAATATATTAGTAGAGTTGGGGTGCATAGGTTGAGGAGTTATGACAATACTATCATTAGGGTTGTTAAACGCGCTACGCGGGGCCTAGGTGGGGCTTAAGCGATAAAATTATGATCATGGACAAAATAACATAAAAATAAGTCCAAATACTGATCCTAATCGCTAAAATAGACCCTCAATCCCATATCTCCATTTTGTTGCAGGAGATGAAAATATGTTAATTGCCAATCCAAATTCAGAAACAAATATCCCTCTCAATATTCTTTGGCTACGAATCAAGAGAGTTGATAACACATTTGCATCCAACTTGAAAAATATCCATCTTTCAATTCAATTTCTGTTTGTGTCATATAAGGACTTTTGCATTTACCATTTGAATTCCTTGGAAACTATGTTCCACTCGTTTGAAATTTTTTGCGGGTGTTGGACCTTAAATATATAAAGTTTAAGAGCTTATTGGAAGACATGAGTAATCTGATACACTTAAGGCATCTAAGATTGGTTTGGTCTCGTTTAAAAAAGCTTCCAGACAGTTGATGTAGTCTTCGAAACTTACGAACTTTTGTTATTAGAGGTTCTACAATTGAGGCACCTTCAAATGCATGCATTTGAGCATGGGATTTTGGTCTTGTTGAGTTTAGTCTCACATGGAACACTCATTCCCTTGTCTCTCTCCTTATAAACTCCTGGGCCCTCCACTCATTGCCAATTAGTCTTGAGTTAGACTGCCAAAATTTTCATGGTATTAGAGCTAGCCTATCTCTCCTCCATGTCGTTCAGTTCATATCTTCACGGCTTCGGTGTTGAGTTTAGTCTTACATCGGATACTCATTGCCTTATCTCTCTCCTTATAGACTCTTGGGCCTCTCTACTCATTGTCAATTGGTTTTGAGTTGGACCCTCAAATTTATCAGGTCCTTACAAGGATAGGGCGACTGACAAACCTACAAACTCTAAATGATAAGTAATCTTTTTTTGTTTGCTTCTCGTGGGTATCCCCATGCTTCGGGTGAGATTAAGAAGAGTTGAGGTTTTTATTTATCAGAAGAACGTGCAAATTTAAACAATCCATTGTAGTCTCTACCAAAAAATCCAATAAAGGGGTAACCCCAAGTAAGTAATTGGTAAATTCCCTACTTTGAACCCAAGACAATCTGTTAATACAAGAGCTACTAACTTCTAACTGTTACTTTCAACCATCCCACTGGATAAGCAAGAGGGAACTTCACTGTTGTGTTCCTAAATATTTCAAAGCCAATCTTTGTTTTCTAGTCCACACACAACTATTTAAAAGGGTACTTAGCACATTTCACTGTTAAGAGTATAGTAAATGAACATTGACCATGATTAGGTTTTTTAAAATATTTAATTCCCAAATCATTAGAAAAAGTTGATTTAATAATTTAAACTTGATAATGACCCATAGACTTTACCAATTAAAATCATTAAACAGAAATAATTTCATATATTAAAAATAGTATTTGGTTTCCTATCTAAGTGGGTGAGTAGGTGTGAATTTGAGTTTTTATTTCCTTGTCCAATGAAAGTGTGAGCATAAATTACATGAAAGTCCAGCAAGAAAGGCATTTGACTAATTTCTTATCCTTATAAGGAATGTTTTTTCTTTTTTTGCTCACAGAAATCTGGATTGTATGCTTGACGTGGCAAGCACCAAAGAGTCTGAGCAAAAACTCACTCTTCAAATATCCAATGTAATCTTTTGCATCGACAGCAGAGTTATTAGTTTGTAGTTTTTGTGCAAAAGTGAGAGAGATGGAGATGACCTTGACATCAATTATTTATTTTAACAAAAGCGTCTTGCCTTCTTAAACCTAAAGGGACTTTGTTCTGTTTTTTCACATGATCAGGAAAATTAATAGAAGAAGCCTTGGTAACATTTTTCCTTGAGAGATTAAATTCTTTGATACTTAAAAGGAGTTGGAAATATATCTTCCGGTGTCATGGTAAAATGATCATATATACCAAACAGTCATTTTGGTAAAAATAAATAATTATCAAAATTGATGTTTAACCCTTTTAGTAAACACTTTAATAACATAACGGTAGTTTGAAATTTTGACCTCATACCTGACCGTCTTGTGATAAGATATTAATAGAGGCAAAATTTTAGTGTGCTATAACAATTGAGACGAGAATATGTTCATTAAAAAAATTAATCCTTAGGAAATGTGTGGATGCCTAGCAAGCTATTTGTCTTTTAATCCTTGGAAACTGTTGGACATTCGATTTGTCCAATGCAATTGGATCCATGAAAAGTCCTTAATAAACCTAATCAAGCAATGATAATTTTCATGTTTAATGATATTTTAAGAGAGTTATTATGGCACCCTAACTTTTACTTATTACACACCAATTTATTAAAATATTTATCACACCCTAACCAAGAATTGAAACGCATGCACCACTCAAACATTACAATAGTTTAGCAGTTGTCAACAATTAGGATTATAGAACTCTTTAATTATTTTTTCCAGGCAAGCAAAGTTGTCTTATGTTCATGTGTACACTTCAAAACGATCAAGTATCCAATTAAATTAACCTCGATTTCTGTTTCTTTTGCATCGAGAGAGAGGTTAGTTTTGGTATTTTAATTTGAAAAGCTACAATAATTGCTTCAGAAAGAGAGAGAGAGAGAGAGAGAGGTTAGTTTTGGTATTTTACTGTGAAAAGCAGAAGTCGTTGTTGAATGTTGACCTCTCTAATCTCATCTGTTAAATACACTAAAACTTCATCGGTTGGTTGCTTGGTGTTTACACGTTGGAGAATTCAATTTGAGGGAGGGTGCTTTGGAAGTTACTATTATTAAACTAATATTATGCTTATCAATTTAAGGGAGGAATTGTTGAATTAGTCAAAAAAAAAAAAAAAAAGAAAAAAAAAAAAAAAAAAAAAAAAAATTATTTGATCATTTAATTTTTCATTGTGTTATCCTAGTTTTAGGTATTTCGTTGAGTTTGTTTTATTGTTGCAAAAGTGACAAGTTGTCGCCTAGTCTATAAGTGTTAGTGGTCAAGTGTCTGTTGTGGTGTTTTTTTTTTCGGTTGGTATATTTGCCTATATAAAGGCTATTGATTAATGAATTCAATAATGATAAAAAAAAAATTTCTCTTCATTGTATTTTATTATCTTTATGTTATATTGTTCTTTTTATGTAAAAGTGTAATAGTTTTGATTCAAAAGTGAGAAATAAATATTTATCAGAAAAATGTGTAAATTTAAACAATCCATCGTAGTCTCTGCCAATAAATCTAATAAAGGGGTAATTCAAAGTAAGTAATTGGTAAATTCCCTACTTTGAACCCAAGACAATCTAGAGGAGACTCTCCATTGATATAAGAGCTACTAACTTTCTCACTATTACTTTCAATCATCCCACAGGATAAGCAAGAGGGAACCTCACTGTTTCCTAAATACTTCAAAGTCAATATTTGTTCTCAGGTCCACACACATATTTAGAAGGATACTTGGAAGATTTCACTATTAAGAGTATAGTACATGAACATTGAACACGATTAGGATTTTCAAAATATTTAATTTCCAAATCATGAAAAAGTTGATTTAATAATTAAACTTGAAAATAACCTATAGACTTTACCTATTAAAATCATTAAATAAAAATAATTTTGAATATTAAAAATAATTTTTGGTTTCCTATCCAAGTGGGTGAGTAGGTGTGAATTTGAGTTTTTTTCCTTGTCCAATGAAAGTGTGAGCATGATTACATGAAAGTCAAGCAAGAAGGCATTTAACTAATTTCCTATCGTTATCAGAAAAAAAAAAATTTTGCTCACAAAAATTTGGATTGTCTGTTTGACGTGACAAGCACCAGGGAGTCTGAGCAAAAAAACCGACTCTTAAAATATCCAATGTAATCTTTTGCATCTACAGCAGGATTATTAGTTAGTAGTTTTGGTGCAAAAGTGAGAGATGGAGATGACCTTCGCTCTAATGATGTCCATCTCTTTGCTAATCTTTTATTTATTTTAACAAAAACATCTTGGGCTTTGTTATGTTTCTTTGCATGATCAGGAGAATTAATGGAAGAAGAAGCCTTAGTACTAATTTTTCAGTCAGAGATTAAATTCTCTATCACTTGAAGGAGTCGGAAATATTTTATGGTCTAGAAGACCAAATCCTACTTCTCAAGTCCCAGCTTTCACATCTAAATTCTCAAATCCATCCGTTTGTTGCCTAAAGCAATTTTCCCACCCTACCCTTAAATGATCACCATTTTCTTTTTTCACTTAAATTCTTTCCCTCACAAATTTTTTATTTAAGTCCCACCATCTTAACTTTCCTTTTTTTATGAGTAAGTTGGTTTTTAATGACATTAGTGACTCGGTATGCTAGGGAATTAAATGAACCCAATCATGTATCACATTACCCATAGACTTTACCAACTAAAATCATTAATCAAAAATAATTTAAATTAAAATTTAATATATTAAAAATAAAATTTATTTTCCTATATACAATTGGTCCAGCCAATGTGAATTTTATTTCTTATTTCCTCATCATACACTTAAAAACTAAATTAATTAAATATTGAAATAAACCTTGGATGAAGTGTTAGATTGATTTCTAGAAAATCTAGAAAAGTATCTAATAGGAATCCCGTCCACACATTCAAAGTTTCTTGTACATTTTTTATTATATTAAACACAGAGTTCATCCAATTCTTTGTTTTCTCTCCCCTTTTTCATACATTAAACTTTATCTTTTGGACAAGTGTCAACTTGCTGAGTAGTTCTTAGATGATGATACTAAAGACTTGTGTTCAAATATCATTAATATAGAGTTAATGAACTCATTAATTAAAAATAGGTTTACCGATCAATATATATATTTATCTTTCGGTGTCATGGTAAAATGATCATATACCAAATACTCATTTTGGTAAAAATAAATAATCATCAAAATCAATATTTAACTCTCTTAGTAAACACTCTAAAAACATAATGGGGGCTTGAAATTTTGACCTCATACCTGATCGTCTTAGTATTTTTCTCTTTATCTTTCATGATTCTCACTTCGTTTTATAATGGTATAATACCTGTAACTTATGATAAGATATTAATAGAGGAAAATTTTAGTGTCCTATAAACAGTTGGGATGAGAATATCTTCATTAAAAAAATTGATCCTTAATAAACGTGTAGATGCCCAGCAAGCTATTTGTCTTTTAATCTTTGGAAACTGTTGGACATTCGAAAGTCCAAGGCAATTTGATCCATGAAAAATCTTTAATAAACCTAATCAAGCAATGATAATTTTCATGTTTAATTTGTTTATTAGATATTTTAAGAGAGTTGTAATGGCACCCAAACTTTTACTTAGTACACTCCAATTTGTTAAAATATTTATTACACCCTAATTAAAAATTGAAACACATGCACAGTTTGGCTCCTTCAACACTACAAAGCATTGTAACACATTTAAACAACTTTAGCAGTTGTATATAATTAGGATTATAGAATTCTTTAATTATTTTTTTCCGGGCAAGCAAAGCTGTCGAATATTCATGCGTACACTGCAAAACAATCAAGTATTGCATCGAGGAGGTTAGTTTTGGTATTTTAATTTGAAAAGCTACGATAATTGCTTGAGAGAGAGAGAGAGAGCACCACCGAATGGGAGGTTAGTTTTGGTATTTTACTTTGAAAAGCTACAATAATTGCTTCAGAAATAGAGAAATCCCTGTTGAGCGTTGACCTCCCTCATCTTATATCATCTGTTAAATACAGTAAAACTTCATCTGTTTCTTAACATCCAAGTAATGGAAGAAACCTTAGTAACCTCCTTCCTTGACAGATTGAATTATTTGTTGATTCAGGAATCCGAAATAGTTTATGGTCTACAGGATCAAATCCTACTTCTTAAGACCATACTTTCAGATCTAAAATCTCAAATCCAACTTTTTCACCCAGAAACTCTTCGAAATCGGTTGCTTTTTAAGTGAAGATCTAGAAGAAGATGCCACCGCCACCACCACCACCACCACCAACATAAGCACAGAATTGAAAAAATCGATTCAAAATTGGTTGGGTAGGTTCAGAGATACCATCTACGACGCAGATGATTGTACAGATCAGTTCATCATTCGGATGAATAGCGTAGATCGGGAAGTGGCTGGTGTTGTGTTCCAGAGTGAATTACGGATGATCAACGAATGTCTCGTTGAAATTCTTCATGGCAAGTCTCAGTTGGATCAGTCAATTGCGTCGATTGAACATAGAGGAGAGGTAAACATGCAGCAGAGTTCTTCTTTTGCTCTAAAATTCAATTCTTTGCCGTTTTACCTTAAATCCTGCTTAATGTACTGTTGCATCTTCAATGAAAATTTCTGGGATTCGAAAGAAAGATTGATTCGGCTATTGATGGCCGAAGGTCTAATTCAAGAAATTCCAGGAGAGAGAATGGAGGATACAGCCGAAGAAAATATCAACAAGTTAATCGAACTACGAATGCTTCAAGTTCCATTTAAAGAAACGATTGATTGTGCTGTCCCAATCCCATACCTCAATTTTGTAGCAGGAGATGAAACTATGTTCATCACCAATACAAATTCAGAAACAGGTATCCCTCTCAATATTCGTCGGCTGTTGTTCAAGGATGTCGGTAACCCAATTGAACTCAACTTGAACCATATCCTTATTCGATCTATAATTATTCAGGATACAAACCGTTCAATTTACCATTTGAATTTCTTGGAAACTATGTTCCACCATTTGAAACTGTTGCGGGTGCTGGAGCTAAACTTTGCCAACTTGAAGAGCTTACCAGAAGAAGTGGGTAATCTGATACATCTAAGGTATCTAGGCTTGAGGTACTGTCATCGTTTAAAAGAGCTTCCAGATAGTCTATGTAGTCTTGGAAATTTACAAACTTTAGATATTGCACATTCTAGCATAAATGTACTACCGAGTAGAATTATGAATCTTCAACAATTGAGGCACCTTCTAATGAATACAATTCATTCACCGGTTTTGATCCCAACTGGGTTTGGGCGATTGACGAACCTCCAGACTTTGAGTGGTTTGTACGCCGGAGGTAGCATCGCTAGCGAGTTAAGTAACTTAACACAACTAAGAAAACTTGAAGTTATTTATTTGTCAGAATTAGAAGATGAAATTGAGTTATATGTTTCTATAATGAAGATGACTGGACTTCTCTCCTTGACTCTATCAGCAGAGAACACAGGTTATTATACAGGATCCTCCTTCAACGAACGACTACTCCCCTCTTTTGAACATTTCTCTCCTCTGTCTTGCCTTAGAAATCTTTGTCTTGTAGGGTGCCTACAAGAAATGCCCGACTGGCTCAGTTCAATGGAAAATCTTACCGAACTAGAGTTAACCAACTCTGACTTACCTGAGATCCCAACTTCTATCCTTCAGTTTCTTCCCAACTTAAAACATCTCAGTTTGAATGACGCCTTCACAGCAAAACATATGGGTAGAGAATTTTTCAGGTCTGGTGGGTTTCCTAGTCTGGAAGTTCTCCTTATTCAATCAGAATCTCTAATTGAATGGACAAAACTTGAAGAAGGAGCTTTGCCAAGCTTGAAGTGCCTCCAATTCTATAATTGTCTGAGATTGAGGACTCTACCTGAAGGTTTGCAATTAATCACCACACTTGAAGAATTGGAAATTTTGCCTTCGCATGGTGATCTTGCACGGAAGTTGAGTCCCAACGGAGGCAGAGAGAATTACAAAATCAAACACATCCCAGTGACAAAAATGTTTTGATTAAATTCCCCCCTTTGGGATTTAATTTCTATGAGATTATGTTGATAGACAGCATAAAAAGGGATGTTATTATCAAATGGTTAGTGCAACTATTATTATCATTGATTTCTTATATCATTGTACTTTAAAATATAAAATGTCCTTTATCCAAATTTCTGAATTGTTGTGCAAAGTGCTTTGTCGTGTTAAATTGGAATGTTGGATGATCTTGATGTATGGGATTCCATTTTTTTAACCATTATGAAGCATGGTTAGGTTCTAAACTCGTTGAAGAGATATATTGGGCAAGTCATCTCATTCTTGGTGGCAATTGAGTGAGAAAATTGCATTGAATCATTCGAGATCCGATATGACTCGGCTCTTTGAAAATCATGGCCAAGTTTATAGGAACTCAGGCTGGCCATTTTGCATTCTATATCTTCTAATAATTAAATGGTTGTGATCTATTTAGAATAAGATTTTGGTTAAGCACTTGACTATCTATATATTAAACATTTAATATACATGCATATTTAAACTTCCAATTGCCATAATACAATCATTACTCTTGTTGGTAAATTGAAAATGCTCAGATGGCTAGAAATTAATAATAAAGCTCATCGTGATTCAGAGGTCCGCCAACGACTATTTAGCAGGGGTATTTAGGATATTTCACTATTAAGAGTATAGCAAATTAACATGAACATGATTTGATCATTCAAAATATTTAATCCCCCAATCAGGAGATAATTATTTTGGGAAGTGTACTGTTTCTTTTATTTATTAATTGTTGATTTATGAGCACCAAGTGAAAAAAGTCTACATTTGACAGTCCAAAGCCGTCAAATATCGTAAAATTCGACGGATCAAAGCATCGAATTTTTCATTGTCAAAATTTTTTTTCGATGGATTGAAATCGTCAAATTAATGGAGGATGGGAGAAATTTGAAGGCTATAAGCCATCAAATTGGGGAACTTTAATTTAAAAATTTTGGGCTTTGCCCGTCAAATTTTCTTGTCAAAATTTTCAGTTTTCGCGTAGTTGAATAAGTTCTACTTAAAACTTAAATGGAATCAACTGAATTAGTCTTCAATAGAATCTGATTTAAAAAGAAATATTAAAAGACAAGTTTCCAAATCATGGGACGAAATCTTCTTAGTCACAGGGGACAACACACTTTCCAAATTGTGTACAAAGTCATTAAAAATGATTTTAGCAAATAAGTTATTTTTAGGGAAAATGGCCCTTAAAGTCAAATTTCTAAAATTACGGATCAACAACTCTCCATTTTTGAAATATTGATCATTCACGGTCTTGTTTTTTAAACTTCATCCTTGAAAAGACTTTTTGTAACTTCCGTTATAATTATTATCTAAAAATACTAGAAATACCCTTAATAAGTTAAGTTATCCCTCAATATTTAATAAATTACTAATATTTCTAATGTTGTCTTTCATCTCTTTCCTACGAGAGAATGCTAATCTTCAAGACCTTATAGGGATTTTAGCATTGTCCAATAATTTTTTTTTTCTAATAATATCCCTCATAGTTTTGTTTTTTAGTGAAAAAGACAATGTTATACAATAAATACATTTATTATGTTATTAATAAATATATTGATTATGTTGGTATTGATTACCAAAGCATTACTACAAAAAAAAAAAAAAAAATTTAATTCAAAATACTTAAATGCTCATAGCATTTATTATGTAAACAAAGGAAACCCAATGTATAGAGTGGTGCTCAAGCTCAACAGGTTGAATGCTACTCTGAAAACTTGAAGCTCCCAACATTTTGGTGATTACAAGAAAGTTTCTGTACAAACCTTCAAGCAATTGGAATGAGTCCAGAAAGAAATTCAACTCCAGCCCTTGAACTTGGTCCTGGCAAAAAATGAGAAAATGAGAAAATGAGAAAATTCTTTTACTCTAAAATTCAATTCTTTGCCGTTTTACCTTAAATCCTGCTTAATGTACTGCTGCATCTTCAATGAAAATTACTGGGATTCGAAAGAAAGATTGATTCGGCTATTGATGGCCGAAGGTCTAATTCAAGAAATTCCAGGAGAGAGAATGGAGGATACAGCCGAAGAATATATCAACAAGTTTATCGAACTAGGAATGCTTCAAGTTCCATTTAAAGCAAACGATTGATTGTGCTGTCCCAATCCCATACCTCAATTTTGTAGCAGGATATGAAACTATGTTCATCACCAATACAAATTCAGAAATAGGTATCCCTCTCAATATTCGTCGGCAGTTGTTCAAGGATGTCGGTAACCCAATTGAACTCAACTTGAACCATATCCTTATTCGATCTATAATTATTAAGGATACAAACCGTTCAATTTACCATTTGAATTTCTTGGAAACTATGTTCCACCATTTGAAACTGTTGCGGGTACTGGAGCTAAACTTTGCCAACTTGAAGAGCTTACCAGAAGAAGTGGGTAATCTGATACATCTAAGGTATCTAGGCTTGAGGTACTGTCATCGTTTAAAAGAGCTTCCAGATAGTCTATGTAGTCTTGGAAATTTACAAACTTTAGATATTGCACATTCTAACATAAATGTACTACCGAGTAGAATTATGAATCTTCAACAATTGAGGCACCTTCTAATGGCATCATTTCAATCGGTTTTGATCCCAATTGGTTTAGGGAGATTAACGAACCTCCAGACCTTGACTGGTTTGTACGCCGGAGGTAGCATTGCTAGCGAGTTAAGTAACTTAACACAAATAAGAAAGCTTGAAGTTAGGTATTTGTCAGAAATAGAAGATGGAATTGAGTTACATGCTTCTATAATGAAGATGACTGGACTTCTCTCCTTGACTCTATCAGCAGTGTCCTCCTTCAACGAACGACTACTCCCCTCTTTTGAACATTTCTCTCCTCCGCCTTGCCTTAGAAATCTTCGTCTTTTCGGGGGTGCCTACAAGAAATGCCGGGCTGGCTCAGTTCAATGGAAAATCTTACTGAACTAGCGTTATTCGACTCTGCCTTACCTGAGACCCTTACTTCTATCCTCCAATTTCTTCCCAACTTAAAACATCTCAGTTTGAATTACGCCTTCACAGCAAAACTTATGGGTAGAGAATTTTTCAGGTCTGGTGGGTTTCCTAGTCTGGAAGTTCTCATTATTCAATCAGAATCTCTAATTGAATGGATAGAAGTTGAAGAAGGAGCTTTGCCAAGCTTGAAGTGCCTCAAATTCTATAATTGTTCGAGATTGAGGACTCTACTTGAAGGTTTGCAATTAATCACCACATTCGAAGAATTGGAAATTATCCCTTCGCATGGTGATCTTGCACGGAAGTTGAGTCCCAACGGAGGCAGAGAGAATTACAAAATCAAACACATCCCAGTGACAAAAATGTATGATTAAATTCCCCTCTCTGGGATTTAATTTCTATGACATTATGTTCATAGACAGCATAAAAAGGGATGCTATCATCAAATGGTTAGTGCAGCTATTATTATCGTTGATTTCTTATATCATTGTACTTTAAAACATAAAATGTCCTTTATCCAAATTTCTGAATTGTTGTGCAAAGTGCTTTGTCATGTTAAATTCGAATGTTGGATGATCTTGATGTATGGGATTCCATTTTTTTAACCATTATGAAGCATGGTTAGGTTCTAAACTCGTTGAAGAGATATATTGGGCAAGTCATCTCATTCTTGGTGGCAATTAAGTGAGAAAATCGCATTGAATCATTCGAGATCCGATACGACTCGACTCTTTGAAAATCATGGCCAAGTTTATAGGAACTCAGGCTGGCCATTTTGCATTTTATATCATCTTCCAATTGCCAAAATACAATCATTACTCTTGTTGGTAAAGTGAAAATGATCAGATGGCTAGAAATTACTAGTATAGCTCATCTTCGTTGCACCTTGCAACGACTATTTACCGGGGGTATTTGAGACATTTCACTGTTAAGAGTATAGCAAATTAACAAGATCATGATTTGATTAGGCAAAATATTTAATCCCCCAATCAGGAAAAAAAAACATGATTCGATAATTACTTTGAAAAGTGTACTGTTTCTTTTATTTATCAATAGTTGATTCATGAACACCAAGTGAAAAAAGCCTTTGTTTGACAGTTCAAGGCCGTAAAATATCATAAAATTTGACAAACCAAGACGTCAAATTTTTATTGTTAATTTTGTTTTTTTGACAGATCAAAATTGTCAAATTAATGGGAGAAATTTGAATGCTCTAAGCCATCAAATTGGAAAATTTTAATTTAAAATTTGTGGGCTTTGACCCGTCGAATTTTCTTGTCAAAATTTTCAATTTTCACATAATTGAATAAGTTCTACTTAGAACTTAAATGGAATCGACTGGATTAGTCTTCAATTGAATCTGGTTAATTAGAAAAGATATATTAAAGGGTAAGTTTCCAAATCATGGGATGAAATCTTTTTAGTCACAGGGGCCAACACACTTTACAAATTATGTACAAAGTCAGTAAAAAAGATTTTAGTAAATAAGTTATTTTTTGGGAAATTGACCCTTACAGTAAAATTTATGAAATTACGGACCAACAACTCTCCATTTTTGAAAAATAGACCATTCATGGTCTTGTTTTTCAAACTTCATCAGTGAAAAGAATTTTTGTAACTTCCATTATAATTATTATCTAAAAATACCATAAATACTCTTAATAAGTTAAGTTATCCCTAAATATTTAATAAATTACTAATATTTCTAAGGTTGTCTTTCATCTCTCTAGTATGGGAATGCTAACACACAAGACTTCATAGGAACTCGGTCTTCTTGGAATTATGAGCATACCAGAAGAAGTGGAAAATCTGATACACCTAAGACACCTAGAATTGTGGGTTCAAAGTTTAAAGAAGCTTCCAGAGAGTTTAGGAAATCTTCGAAACCTCCAAGCTTTTGGATATTGGATGGCCTTTGATGAAAGAACTACCAAGTGGCATTCTGAATCTGCTATAATTGAAGCACCTTAGAATGCACGGATTTGGGCAACCAACTTTGTCCCCTATAGGGATAGGGCGATTGACCAACCTCCAGACTTTGAGTGGTTTATATGTCGGTGGTGCATTGCCAGCGAGTTAGGTAACTTGATCCAAATTAGAAAACTTGAAATTGATTTTTTATCAGAAGAAGATGCAAGTGAGTTATATGCTTCTATAATGAAGATGATTGGACTTCTCTCCTTATCTCTATCCGGTAGCTTGGGAAAGCTATTATACCAAGGAAGACTTGCTACCTTCCTTGGAACCATTCTCGCCTCCGCCACTCCTTCGAAAGCTTCATCTAGTAGGGTGCTTACAAGAAATGCTTGATTGGTTCACTTCCATGAAAAACCTCACTCAATTAGTTTTAAAAGATTCTAATCTATTCGGGAACCCAGTTTTTGTCCTTGAGTCTCTTCCTAACTTGAAAATTTCTCAAATTGTGGGAGGCATACAGAGTAAGGTATATTGGTAGAGAGTTCTGTAGGGCTGGTGGGTTTCCTAGTCTAGAGATTCTCATTATTGAATCCAAGTCTCTAATTGAATGGACGAAACTTGAAGAAGAATCTTTTCCAAGCTTGAAGATCCTCTTCTTTAGATGTATGAGGTTGAGAACTCTCCCCGAAGGTTTGCAATCTATCGCCACACTCCAAAAAGTGCATGTGCACTTCTTGCATGGTGATCTTGCAAGAATAGAGGCCCAGAGAATTATAAGATCAAACACATCCCAATGAGAGACCTATGTGATGGTTATTAAAATTTCTCCCTTTTGAGATTTTATTACTTGAGAACATGTTGATCGATAGTGTAAAATGGTTGTTATTTATCAAATGGTTAGTGCTACACAATGTGAAAAAAGCCCAAATTTGATGGCCCAGGGCTGTCAAATTTCATAAAATTCGACGGACAAAAGGGTCTAATTGCCATCAAATGTTTCATTGTCAAATTTTTATTTTGGACGGGCCGAAACTGTCAAATTAATGAAGGATGGGAGAAATTCAACAACTCCAAACCATCAAATCTGGGAACATCAAAAATTTCAACGATCCTAGATCATCAAAATTTAGTTTCTAAAATCCATGGGCCTTGCCCCGTCAATTTTTTCTGTTGAATTTTCCAGTTTTCACATAGTACTACTATATATTGGGGATTCTGATTTCTTAAACATACATATAGGGGAGCGGTTCAGTAGCCCTAAAGTTTGCCAAACATTGTGCCAAACATTTTTCAAAACATGGGTTTGAAGCTTTGGAATGAGCTACTTTTTTGTGAGGATGATCTCTATGATGAGAAGATCATCCACACCAAAAATCAGCCTATTCCAAAACTTCTAACCCCATCAAAAGTGATTTACAAAAATTGGATTCTTCAATTTGTAAATTAGGGTTAGAAATTTCGATCTTTGGAGAGGATGATCTCTTCACCGTAGAGATCATCCTTACAAAAAAAATCAGCTCATCCCAATGCTTCTAACCCATGTTTTGAAAAATGTTTGGCACGATGTTTGGCAAACTTTAGGGCTGCTGAACAGCTCCCTATATATATATATATATTGCCCTCAATATGAACTTAAAAATTGTGGTTCCAAGTGCTTTCTTTGTGTTAAATATATAGAGATGTTGGATGGTCTTTATGTATGATTGAACTCTTATACATTATACATTGCCACTTGATAGGTCCATAGAAATTTCTCAAAATGGGACTGCATTTTTAAACCCATTAATATGGAAAGACTAAGCATTATGAAGCATTAAAAAAAAAAAAAAACTCATTAAAGAGGATGAGATAAATTAAGACTGTCATCTTGGTCTTAGAGACAATCGAACGAGAAAGTCACATTGAATCATTCCTGATCTGGGATGACTCACCAGACATTTTGAGATCTTGGCCAAGCTCTTGAAAACTCAGCCTAATTAATCCATGTAGTTTCATATTTTATATTGATTTCTAATCCTTTTAATGGTTGTGATCTATATAAGATATGATTTTGTGTTTGGGCATTTGAGCATCTGTTGAACCACCTTGCAATAGATAATAATCATTTGAATGTACATACATACATCAATAAACTTCCAATTCCCATAAAAAGATCATTACTCTTGTTGATAATTTAAAAAAATTATCCAAGATATATAGGATGGCCTGCAAGAAATTACTAAAAAGAATAATGATGAATGCATGCAGTCTTGGTAAGCGGTTGGGTACACTGCTGACCTGGCAAGGGCACATAACAGCACATATTTTTCCTGTGTATCCTGATGAAAACGATCTATGGTTTTGTGCCTTCGCCACGTCAGCCGCGTACCCAACCGCGTGCATTCATCATGTCTCTATTAATAAAGCTCATCTTGGTTGTGAAGTCCACCAACGGGTATCTAGCAGGGGTATTTTGGTTATTTTACTGTTAAGAGTAAATACCATAATCTCTCATTATGTCCTTGAGCATGTTACATGCTTTATAAGTTGACCGTGTTTCAATTTGTTTATGATTGACTTTGAGATTACTTTCTTGCTTGGATGAGGGTGACCTGTCTTACAAGCAATTTCCTCATGACATACATGTCGGTTTGTAATTGTTTTTATTGTGAACATTGGAGTAATTGAAATCCTTTATGCTTGTAACCTTGTATGGACACCCATCGACTTTGCACTTCGTATTTATCCAAATCGAGTCATTCTTGATAAAAGTCATAACAAAATTATGAGCTACCATGTTTTAGCTCAATGAATTATGGAGTTCTTCTTTGTCACTAAATTCTTATCCAACATCAATAATTTTATTCTCCCAATTTTTTTCCAACAAAGGTATGGTTAATTGGCTATTTTCTGGTAGTGGTGGTTGCTAACTATCAATAGCTTCCTCTCTTTCCACTATAACCACATATGCTATAACTCTTGAACTTTAGGTTGGAATCCTTTAGGAGGATCCAATTATCATATACATGTACATGATTCTTTTTTTTTTTTTTTCCCTATTTTTGATTTGTAAGCTAGGGTTAAAGGGACCCCTCCCTAAAAAACACTTCTAATGAGTGTAAGTACAAGATAAATCTTCTTCTGCAATTCTTAGAAGATCTTAAGGAACATTGGACCTATCTTGAATAATAAAAAAATAATCCAAAACAGTATCCAATTTTGCTAAAAAATCTGCTACCCTGTTTGCTTCTCTCCACTAGAATTCAAAGCCACATTAATCAAAGTAACGAGCTTGGTCTGCAATTTTTGTCAACGCTTCTTCATACTTCCATGAAGGGATAATGTCTCTCTTTATGCATTTGATTGAATCTAATGAATATGAAGAAATCAGAATTTGTTTGAAATCTGATCCCTCGAGCTATGGCATCCAAGATTGCTTGGATTTCAATTTGTATGATGTCTTCTTCCTCAATGTTACCCCAGCCGGCAAACTGAATTAACCCATCTTTGTTTCTCCCAATGAATCCAAATCCTGCCCCTTGTGCTGATCGAGATCCATCTGTATTAATCTTCAACACATTGTCCACTGGGGGTACCCAAGATATACGTTGTATAGCAATTGTCACCATAGAGAAACAACAGGTCCAGTTGTTCAAAATTTGCAACATTACCTGTGGAGATTTATCTATAAAAATCATCCCATCAAACTGATTCTTCACCATCTCTCCCACCTATTTTAAAACAATTTCCTTTTGGACGGATAGATAAGAGAACACTCTTTGGCCTCTCTTTTTCCAACAGAAATATATCACTGCACAGAACATTATATTCAACATTTGATTGATCTGTTTTTCTTGAAATCACATATTCTTGATAACCTGCACTTCCTCCTCTATTGCCACCATACCAATTCTTGTTATTCCAAATTTCTACATGCATTGTTTCCAGATCCATCGGGTATATGGGCATTTAAAGAAAAGAGGATCATTTGTCTCTTGATGGTTACAACACAATGCACACCGAGAAACCCATTTAAACCCCCTCTTGGTAAGATTTTCTACTTTCGATAATTTCTTTGAATTGCTAACCAAGCAATAAAGGAAAATCGTAGAATACCATTCTTACTCCATATAATATTCTTCTGTCTCACTAATTCCTAGTTTTCATCTAACACTTCATAGGTTGATTTCATGGAAAATAGACCGTTCGGTGTTAATCTCCAGATTACTCTATCCCTTAACAGTATCTTAGGAAGTTGAGTGGATAAGATAATATCTATGATTTCTTTCATAGATCATTATATGGTCTTGGAAACACCCATCTTCTCTCTACAATAAAATCTCGAATCACAGCATTCTTGTGGCTATCGAATTGATTAATAATTCAATTTTCAAATATGGAAATAATACTTCCTTCTTGTAACCAAGGGTCACTCCATATATTAGTTCCTTCACCGTCTCCAATCAAGAACCGAACATGCTTCCTCACAAATTCTCTTTCCTTTAAGATATCTCTCTATGCCCAAAAAACATTATTTGGAGGTTGGCATCCCCAAATATCTGCATCCTCCACATATCTAGCTCGCATGTACATGATTCTGGTTGGCCGATATAAATCAATCAAGAAGATAATACTTTATTTGCTTCAAGATTGATCAAAACTTTGTTGTCACTACAACATTTTTTTATCTACAGCGGCGGATTTTTCCGTCGCTATAAGGTATTTTTTCCGTCGGTAAAGGCTATAGCGGCGAATGAGCAGCGGAACCAGAATCTGTCGTTGTTGCCTCGATCGCTAAATGTAGCAGCAGATAACCTATTTTGCTGTTGTAGGTACTATCTTTAGCAGCAGATATAAATATCCGCTGCCATAGGTCAATTTATTAACAAATAGAATATAATACATATAGCGGTGGATATTAATCTCCGCTGCCATAGGTCAATTTAAAAAAAAATTATATATACTTCATATAGCAGTGGATATTAAGATTCGCTGCAATAGTTCAATTTTTAGCAAATAAAATATACCACATATAGCAGCGGATATAACAATCCGTTGCAATAGGTTAATTTTTAATAAATAGAATATACTACATGTTGTGGCGGATATTAATATCCGTTGCAATAGGTATATTTTTAATAAATAGAAAATACTACATGTAGTGGCGGATACGAAAATCCGCTGCAATAGGTCAACTGTTAATAAATACAAATATACTACATTTAGTGGCGGATATTAATATTCGCTGCAATAGGTCTATTTTTAAAAATGGAAAATGGGGGTATCTACACCCCCGTCTGACCTCCCACATTCTCATGTACATATTTGTACTAAGAGATAAAGTAAAAATATATGGCTAAAAAGTTTTGGAATGGACTTATTTTTTGTGAAGATGGAGATAATCCCATGAAAAGTGGTTACAAACTAATGGTAAAAATTGACGGTCCATGATTCTTCAACTTATAAATTAGGGTTAGAAATTTCAAAATGGGCTGATTTTTTTGTGAGGATGATTTTCTCACTATAAAGATCATCCCACAAAAAACCTGGCCATTCCAAAACTTTTAGCCTATATAGGACAACACTTTGTCTAGAAGTTTGTCATGGAAACTAATCCTATATTATATAAGTATAACAAATTCACATTTTCACATTCCAAAGTTTGACATCCAAATAAAAAGTTCAAACTCATTAAAATTGAAACAAATAAATTGTTTCTTTCAACATGTGAACTTTCAATCCCTTAAATCGAAAGCAAAACCCGAAACTTTAGTGGGGAAAAAAAGAAAATTAAACCCCTTATCATTGCATTCTTTCTCATTTCTCCAAACACAGAAATGAAAACATACAGAATAGAGACATTCATAGTGTTCCAAAACATTCACTTTAGATTGTAATTGTACCTGAGTGCCTTGTCCCAGGATAAAAATAAAAAGAATGGATAATACCGTTCGGAAGGGTTTCTCGGGTCATGTCCCCTCCTCTTCTAACCAAAGAGGAGGGGAACGAGCCCACAAAAAAAAAAAAAAAAAAAAAATACACATGCAGGAAAAAACATATACACCATAGGAAGGGAAGAATGAAAATTCATTCATGTGCTTTTCAATAGCAATCTAATAAAAAAATAACCAAGTTTAAAGAAAAACATCGTGACATGGCATGGAGCAATTATAATCGAAAGCCGCCAGTCCACGTTCTCCCCAATAAGTGAGTGCACAAAAGTGGCAGCTAAAGCATTCACCTTCCGCTCGCTGCTCACGCTCTGAATTCATGTTGTTCAACAAACAATATCAGAAAAGGAATCCACTAAGGAGAAAAAAAAACAAATATAAGGATATTATGTTGCAAAGAAACCTGTGCAAGTGAACCTTCTGGAGCATATAAGCCATAAAATCTCAATGAAACATCACAGTGGGTGCTACGATGATAAAACTTGGTGGTGACATGAAGTTGTTCAGATCTACCTCAAAGAATCTCAGTCTGGGTGCTACTGATGATTCTTGCAACAGCCTGGCCGATAGAGATGTTTACCACGAATTGTACCATATTCTGCGTACCCTTTCCTGAAGAAAAATTCAAATCCTCATTAGGCTGATAACTCAGTAACTTATTAATTGCCTGCCATTCTTCATTTGTTAGTCTTTCCTTTGTCAACTGTGATCCCTCAGAATCATTCTTGTCAGAGTCATCTTCAGAGGAAATACGCTTGAGATAAAAAAGCATCTGAAATAAGTTGTCTAAAATAAATATAACTATAAGCAAAATGCTCGGAGAAGAAGTAAAGAAGAAATGTATACAAGAAATGGAAATGACCTTTGAAGCCTTGAAGAAGAAGATTCAATTTCAAGAGAAGACAAGAAGCTTGTGTTCCCACGAACCATCTAAAAGAAAACCAGCTTTTCTTCATATGACTCCTCTGCTGAGCTGCTTCATTTGATTTTACAGATTCAATTTTTGCATGTGCAAGCAACCTAAACTAAACACACTCCACAAGCTAAATGTCAGAGGTCTAGACAAATTGCATTGTTAGCAAAAAAAAATACAGTTGAATTAGTCATGATTGAGTCATACTTCCTCTAGTAAAGCAATAAGGACAGACAAAATATGCTTACCTCCATAAAAGAACGACTTTAGAATCAAGATCTTTCTCAATTTCTCTAATCTCAGTGTTGTCAACTTTTGACAACTGTTGCAAGGAACTAGCATATAAGTGAATGTAACATCGAGGACACTGACAAAGACACCAAATTCGGTCCCATGAGAACTGATAGCTGAAATGCAAGGCTTATAAAAAGTGCTTAAGAATTGTGGTTCCAAGTGCTTTCTTTGTGTTAAATATATAGAGATGTTGGATGGTCTATATGTATGAATGAACTCTTATACATTATACATTGCCACTTGATAGGTCCATAGAAATTTCTCAAAATGGGACTGCATTTTTAAACCCATTAATATGGAAAGACTAAGCATTATGAAGCATTTTTTTTTTTTAAAACACATTAAGGAGGATGAGATAAATTAAGACTGTCATTTTGGTCTTAGAGACAATTGAGCGAGAAAGTCACATTGAATCATTCCTGATCTGGGATGACTCACCAGACATTTTGAGATCTTGGCCAAGCTTTTGAAAACTCAGCTTAATTAACCCATGTAATTTCATATTTTATATTGATTTCTAATCCTTTTAATGGTTGTGATCAATATAAGATATGATTTTGTGTTTGGGCATTTGAGCATCTGTTGAACCACCTTGCAATAGATAATAATCATTTGAATGTACATACATACATCAATAAACTTCCAATTCCCATAAAAAGATCATTACTCTTGTTGATAATTTAAAAAAATTATCCAAGATATATAGGATGGCCTGCAAGAAATTACTAAAAAGAATAATGATGAATGCATGCAGTCTTGGTAAGCGGTTGGGTACACTGCTGACCTGGCAAGGGCACATAACAGCACATATTTTTCCTGTGTATCCTGATGAAAACGATCTATGGTTTTGTGCCTTTGCCACGTCAGCCGCGTACCCAACCGCGTGCATTCATCATGTCTCTATTAATAAAGCTCATCTTGGTTGTGAAGTCCACCAACGGGTATCTAGCAGGGGTATTTTGGTTATTTTACTGTTAAGAGTAAATACCATAATCTCTCATTATGTCCTTGAGCATGTTACATGCTCTATAAGTTGACCGTGTTTCAATTTGTTTATGATTGACTTTGAGATTACTTTCTTGCTTGGATGAGGGTGACCTGTCTTACAAGCAATTTTCTCATGACATACATGTCGGTTTGTAATTGTTTTTATTGTGAACATTGGAGTAATTGAAATCCTTTATGCTTGTAACCTGTATGTACACCCATCGACTTTGCACTTCGTATTTATCCAAATCGAGTCATTCTTGATAAAAGTCATAACAAAATTATGAGCTACCATGTTTTAGCTCAATGAATTATGGAGTTCTTCTTTGTCACTAAATTCTTATCCAACATCAATAATTTTATTCTGTCAATTTTTTTTCAACAAAGGTATGGCTAATTGGCTATTTTCTAGTAGTGGTGGTTTCTAACTATCGATAGCTTCCTCTCTTTCCACTATAACCACATATGCTATAACTCTTGAACTTTAGGTTGGAATCCTTTAGGAGGATCCAATTATCAAATACATGTACATGATTGTTTTTTTTTTTTTTTTTCTTTTTTTGATTGGTAAGCTGCGGTTAAAGGGACCCCTCCCTAAAAAATACTTCTAATGAGTGTAAATACAAGATAAATCTTCTTCTACAATTCATAAAAGATCTTAAGAAACATTGGACATATCTTGAATAGTAAAAAAATAATCCAAAACAGTATCCAATTTTGCTAAAAAATCCGTTGCCCTGTTTGCATCTCTCTACTGGAATTCAAAGCCACATTCATCACAATAACGAGCTTGGTCTGCAATTTCTGTCAACGCTTCTCCATACTTCCATGAAGGGATAATGTCTCTCTTTATGCATTTGATTGAATCTAATGAATCTGAAGAAATCAGAATTCATTTGAAATTCGATCCCTCGAGCTTGTAAATTTCATAGCTTCCAATTTGTATGATGTCTTCTTCCTCAATGTTACTCAAGCCGGCAAAGTGAATTAACCCATCTTTGTTTCTCCTAATGAATCTAAATCCTGCCCCTTGTGCTGATCGAGATCCATCTGTATTAATCTTCAGCACATTGTCCACTGGGGGTACCCAAGATATACGTTGTATAGAAATTGTCACCATAGAGAAACAACAGGTCCAATTGTTCAAAATTTGCAGCATTACCTGTGGAGATTTATCTATAACAATCATCCCATCAAACTGATTCTTCACTACCTCTCCCACCTGTTTTAAAACAATTTCCTGTTGGACGGACAAATCAAAGAATATTCTTTGGTTCCTCTTTTTCCAACAGAAATATATCACTGCACAGAACATTATATTCAACATTTGATTTGTCTGTTTTTCTTGAAACCACACATTCTTGATAACTTGCACTTCCTCCTCTAGTGCCCCCATACTAATTCTTATTATTCCAAATTTCTGCAGGCATTGTTTCCAGATCCATCGGGTATATGGGCATTTAAAGAAAAGATGATCATTTGTCTCTTGATGATTACAACACAATGTACATCGAGAAACCCATTTAAACCCCCTCTTGGTAAGATTTCCTAGTTTCAATAATTTCCTTTGAATTGCTAACCAACATTACAAGAAAACAACGAATTAGGAAAAGTAGTATGAGTCGGATTTTAGCCGTTTTAAATCGAAAACGATTTAAAGTCGTTTCTCTGTTGAATACCTTTTCTTTTAGTATCGAGTTTAGATCAACAACCTTGAGATAAACCTTTAGATCTCACATTCAAATCGGAATGAACCGTGAGACGGATACCCTAACGAAGCCCCATCCTCTATTTCCATCAAGTATTGATCAACTTCTCACATCTGGCTCTTGTTTCTCACACTCTTACGAAGCTCTATCTTTGATTTCCATTAAGGGATCTTTGACTTCTCACATCTGATCTCTGTTTTTCAAACCCTAATGAAGCTTCATTTTCGATTTACATCAAGTGTTCTTCATTTTCGATTTACATTAAGGGATCTTTGACTTCTCACATCTGATCTCTGTTTTTTAAACCCTAATCAAGCTCCATTTTCTCAAATCCTCAAACCCTACGATGCTCTATCTTCAACTTGACCAGCCTCAGTGCATTAGTGTAGAGGGAACTTTTTCCAGGGTTTCGTTGTAGAGCTTTTCTTAAATTGGTTTCCTTTTGAGATTTCAAAGTACTATTTAAGGATTTCTACAAATCTTCAAGGTACGGTTCTCTAATTGTGAAAATGTTTCATATAGTTTTTCATTTTTTTAAATTTTTAAATTTTTTCGATAGAATTTCGAGTTTCAGTTGTTGTTCTTGCTCGATCATTGGCAGTGGAAAGCCCAATCTAAGCAGAGTTCATTAATTTTTTTTACAAAATTCAAGCTCTTTGAAAGATTCCTATTCTTTTTTATGTATGATCCTAATTTCAAGTATTCTGCCTTTTATTATCTATCTTTTGTGGTTTATATATGAAAATCAAACATTTATAGTTGTTGTTCTAAATGAGACATAAATTTATCTTTTGTGGTTTCCTTTGGATGTATGGTCATTTAAACTAGTGTGTGAGGATGTATTTTTGGGAGGAAGATGACAAAAAAACTTATCATTCTCTAGATTTCCATGCGACAAAGATTTCATTCAGTGAGAGAAAAAGTTCTTCGAAGAGAATGGAAAGTGGTGAAAGTAAAGAGGCCCAGCCTCGAGCATGGGAACTTGTTGACCCTGATTGTATTGAAGTCTATGATATTTAAATGCCAATATCTCATTTTGAAGAGAACGTCACCATTTCTTTTTTTTGTGGATTTATTTTAGCAGGTGTGGGTTGTGTGGTTTTATATCTAGTTGTGAGAGAGGGGGGTGGTTCAACGAAAGTTTTCAAAGTAATTTCAGTGTCATACTCTTTGTTTGTTTGTTTCTTTTGGTTGAAATTTAGACTGAATGTTGGTTTTTGGTTATAAAAAGTTTTTGATAATTTATATCTTTAAATGCTTTTGATGAGATTTCATGATTTTCCATGAAAACAACTCTATAGGGAGAAAAACATACCTGTGGTGGGAGAAGCTTTGCTAAAGGACAATATTAATAGACAAGTCTATGCAAATAACTACTATGTTTACTTTTCAAAATAATTCAGGAAATAAATGAATATATTTAAATTTGGAATTTGGATTGGGTATGTGTGCTTTCAATGTGTATGAACAATGAAGGAGCAGGGAATCCATTCACTTAGACTTAAGATGTATTGAACACATTAATTTGAATTTGGATTGGGTATGTGTGCTTTCCAATGTGTTCTTCCATGAACATACTAATTTCTTAGGACACTAAAATGAACCAATCAGCAGACCTGGGATGTAGGACTCTGTCTATGACCAACTCAAGGAGATACTTTTGTCCTAAAATGGTGTTTGAGAATGTCTTCCTTTCTCTTTAAATAAGAAAAAAAAATTCTCTTTATTTAGGACCTTTAGGGGTAGCTGGAAAATATTATTGATCAAATAGTCCTTTATAATTTTTACAGGTTCAGACTATATGCAAAGATTATGACATTGTCTGCATTCATAGGGAAGGCAAAAACGTTGAGAAAGTCATATTTGTTGATGAAATTTTGAATGAATATAAGATAAAAAATAAGAATCTTTGGTGGTTCAATAATTTTATTTTATTATTATTTTTTTTTTAAAGTTTACTATGATGGACTCCTATATTTCATGATGGATATGGGTGTCTGTGCTTTATATGCAACACTCAATGTACATATGTATGCCCTTGTCAATCAGGGTTTTATTGACTGGTTACCACGACGATATGGCTATGGTCCCAAAAGTGTTGTCAATAACTATATCTGATTCATGAACATGTTTTAGTAGTTGTAAATATTTTCATTTCCAACTATTCAAAAGCAAAACACACAGCAATTATGATTGTCTGGTCAATGCAATTAAGGGACATATATGACTATATCCAAGAGATGCTCCATTTATTATTGGATCTTACTTGATGTGCGATGAGCGGCACATGTCCATTGATTTCAGGTAGAGCAAAATAACCAGCTTTCAATATTGTACTTCCTTGAGAACTAATACTGTAGACACCCTATTTTTTCATTTGCCTAATTCGACAATTCGTCACCTGGTTGTTGTGGATTCCTAATGATGAACATAAAAGAACTCGAAGGCTTGTGAGTACTGCTTGATTTTTTCTGTTTCTAATTTCTTTTCATCCCCCTACTCGTCACGACTCGACATAGAAGTTTACGCACGCTTAGGATCGCTACATCATACGTCTGACTTAGCAAGCACGTACGCATAGGTTCGCTACATAATTTGATAAGTTAGAGACTCGCTATGCTAGGAAAATATGATTTTGAAACTTAGAAATAATCACGCAGGAACTGAAAGAAACCTCACGCTAAAATTTATAAAAAATTGTAAAAATAACTAAAATGACAAAAATACCCCTCATAAATTTTAGACCCCTAAAAAATCTCAAAAGTACCTCCATTGCACTCAGAATGTGATTTTGAGTTTAACTGGACCCAAATCGATGAAAATAGAGAAAGTCGAGAAAAATCTATAAAAAATCACCAAAATGACCAAAATGCCCCTCAATATCTAACTTTAACATAGAGACCCTGATATCTAGGAAAATAAAATTCAAATCGAAAATCAAACTAAAATTCAACCAAGAAACCAATTTAAAATTCAAATCAAATTTAAACCAAAAATTAAAATAAAATTCAAATTGAAAATTAAACTAAACCAAGATCAAATTAAAATTCAAAATTTAACAAAAATTTAAAATCGGAAATCAAATTAAATTTCAATTAAAATATAAAATAAAAATTAAGTTTAAATTAAAAATCAAGAAACCAATAAAAATACAAAATCAAAATCAAGTTAAAAATCATTTAACCAATTAAAAAGTAAAATTAAATTGAATTGATCAACCAATTAAAATAAAATCAAAATAAAATTGAAATTGAATCAACCAAATTAAATTTTAAAATCAAGTTAAAAGACAAAATCAAAATCAAAATTTAAACATCGACAAAAACCAATCAAAATTCAATTGAAAATCAAATTGAAATTCAAGTTAAAAATCATTCGAATAAATCAAATCGATCAACCAATCAAAATAAAATCAAAATCAAATTAAAATTGAATCAACCAAATCAAATTAAAATTTAAAATCAAATTATAAATTCAAAATTCAAAATCAAATCATAATAAAATAAAAGTCAAATTAAACTTCAATTTATTAAGCAAAGTGAAAATTAAAATCCATCAAAATTTTAAATCAAAATCCAATCCATCGATTAACATTTAAATTAAAATCCAATCGACCAATTAAAATCGATCAACTAAATTCAAAACTAAAATCAACCAATCGAATTCAAAATTAAATCAATCAACCAAAAATAAAATCCACTCGATCAAATTGAAATCCGAATTGGATTGAATTAAAATCGAGTTCCAATCGATCAATCAATTTAATGATTTATGAGAGATCATTAAGGCGAGTAGCGTGGGATCACCACCCCCATTCACCAAAAATAAAAAAATAAAAATAAAAAATAAAAAAAAGTGAGAAAGAAAATACGTGGACATACATTTTCTTCTCCAACTCCACTGGGGTCATTTAGGGTCAAACTTGACCTGATCCAAAACTATCCTTAGGTTGACTATTTTCTCGAGTTAACCTAGTTGACTCAATGAGATTCTTAAATTAGGCTAGATTTGATCATTTCTTTCTTTGTCATGTGATTAGATATATTCAATTATTTATCTTTGTTGATTGGATGTATTTAATTTGAATGGTTGGATATTTGCGAAAAACGTCCCAGGCGAACTTTGTCCCTTTGCAAACACTCATGAGGATGTATACGTATATTTGCATCATGTCATGTCCTTATAAATCGAGTAGCCGGATCTAAGCTAACCTGGTCCTTCGGGATATGGGGGACGCCCGTGCACGCTATAACTTTAGTACAGAACCTTCGGGTATATCAAACTGGAATATCATGTACTGCTTGACCAGGTAAAACTGGGATAATATATCGGTGTTTCAGGTTGAAGTGACCTAAGCCTTGTCCTAACCTAGTCTCAATCATATAGTAGACCTAGAACTTAGGCGCACTCCTACTAGACCACAACTCGAATTGACCATAAGTGCTCCCGGGTTGCCTTTCTTTAATCTAACTAAAAGGTAAGTGGGTGGACCGGTCCACACCGCTCAAATTGAACTCGTAATACCGGTCCAACCTAATAACATAACTATGAGACATACCGATCAATGTCTATGTAAATCAGTTAGCCCAATTGGTAAATAGATCTCATAGATCAAAACATTGACCGATTTGACTAATTGACTTAAAAATAGTAGTTGAAGTGATTCAAGTAGAATATTCAGATCTATTGGGTCGAATCGGCCCAAACTCAAATGGGTACACAGTTCCAATAATTTTTATTGGCCAATTTAATTCAATGGACTGAATATTTTTAATCAACAAGATTGGGATTAGTAGAAAATATATTAAGGGTTGTATCGACTAGCACAACCTAGATCTTACTCTTGGAAGGTCGTACAACCCTTAATCATGATTAAATTTCTTAAGATTCCTGATCAATTGACAAATCATCTTCATGCAAATTTTTGCTCGGAATGTGTCATCAGTTAAAGACTTTGAATTTAGGGGGGTTTAGTTTAACACTATCAAGATGAACTTTTAGTTCTAATTTGATAAAAAAAATCTTATTCTCAGGTCTGCAATAAATACTTCACTTTTGATGGGGTTTAAGGAAACTATTGTGCCCGAACTTAAGCGTCCGCCACCTAGTTGGAGTCTAGAGTCAAGTCGTTTGGAGAGAACATCAGTACTAAGCTAACAATTAGAAATAGCTTCAGAATCTCTCAACATTGCCCAGTTGTTCTCTAAAGATCACAGTGCCTCAGTCCTACCGGTTGAAAGCGATGTCTTGAGTCCTCAGTCTGTACTCAAACTTGTTGTACGTACTTGTCTTTAATTTTTCACGAGTCATGTGGTTTGGTTTGAGTCTAGATTTCTTTTATTACCAATTTTGCAATGTCTTGTTTTCGTTGCATCGAGTCTAACCCTTTTGTTTTAATTGAGTTGAGTTAGTTTTTCGAGCTTGCAGTGGCCTCTATCACCCCATTTGATTTAATAGAATAAAATAAATTTTTGAATACCTCGAGCGCATTAACGAATTAACTGATAATCTGACTTCAGGAGAGGATCTTTTAACGAGGAACCCTTCCCAAATTAAACAACAAGACAAATGTCAGGTTCAACATCTAATTGAGGAAACAAAAGTCATTAACCTCGGAACAAAAAAATAATTCCCAAGAAATTCAGATTGAAATTGATTTATCCCTATAGGAACACAAGGAGATGGTGAATTTATTCAGAAAATTCAAAGAGATTTGTTCACGTGGTCTTGGGAGGCGTAGATACCCCATTTTTGCATCCGCCTGATTAATCAACTCGTCAACCCGATCGCAACGGTTCCCAATGATGGATGTTTATTCCAATGTTTTATTTTGTTACCAGATATGTTTCAGAAATCCGGATGAGGTATCTCAAACTGACAAAATTTTAGAAACCACGCTACGCTAGGAAAATACGATCCCAAAAACATAGAAATCATCTTGCAGACCAAAAAGAAGCTTCACGATAAAAATCACTAAAAATGACCAAATTACCAAAATACCCCTAATATCAAAACAACCCTAGAGCCTACGTTACGATTAGGAAAACTCATTCAAACACATAAAATAACAAATCGAAACCAAATAAATCATTTCACCAATTTTAACAGAATTTAACAAAATTACGAAAATGCCCCTCATAAAGTTTACGATTATTTCACACAAAAAACTTCATAAATGATACAAACCAATATTTCCATTGAATTCTTTATGAAAAATCGATTCTAAAACATCCTGGAACATAAAAAATCGACTTAAAACGCGAAAAATCCTTTCTGGGAGCAAAACGGTAATTTCACAATTTTTATAATTAAAATTTTCAAAATTAATAAATAAAATATTAAATAATTAAAGTGAAATATTAATGAAATTAATTTAAAATTTTAAACCAAAGAAATCGATCAATCAGGTTCTCAGGTAAAATTGTTGAGGGTTCGTAAGATATTTCTTTAAGGACCCCTCCATTTGGGGGTCCAAAGAATTAAAGATATAATAGAGGGGGGTTCTCCAAAAAATCAAAGTAAACCAAACAAGACTAAATTCAAGATATTAAAGTCAATTAAATAAGACTAAGGTCAAAATTAACGTCAATTAAGTAAGACTAAAGTCTAGATATTAAAGTCAATCAATTAAGACTAAAGTCAAAATCTTAAAGTCAATCAAATAAAACCAAACGTCAAAACCCTAATAGAGTTCCAATTAAATAATAACTCTATTTAATAGAGTTCTAACTAAAATACAACTCTACCTAAAATAATTCTAATTAAAATACAACTCTACCTAAAATAATTTTAACTAAAATACAATTCTAACTAAAAGAATTATAATCAAACACTAATTCTATCTAAATCAACACTTAAAAAAAAATCTATAATAGAGGTCCTCACACCCTATTTTCGTATCAAATCATAAACCTTAAGAGAAGTAGGTCAAAAAGTCCCCCTAACCTCCCATAAACTCTAGTTTTGGAGCCTCAACTCCTTACCTAACAGCCATACCTCAATTTTAGTTTAAAAAACACCTAGAAGCCCTTCAAAAATACCTCCAAAATTCATAAATAAATTTGAAGAATCCAGATCTAAGGAAGGGATACCTCGCCTCGGAGATCAGAAATCAGATCTGAAGACAGACTGAAGCAAGGAATACTGAACAAGGAGTTACTCTGTCATATTTAAGGGAAGGATAAAGTTGTCTTCGGAAAGGTATAATTTCTTAATGTTTTTACCTAGGTTTTTTTTATCAATGTAATTTATTTGGAAAATTAGTAGAGACCGACTTTGGCCGGACGGGGTTGGTGCCTAACACCTTCCAACCCCGTAACGTGATCCCCGGACCCTTTTTTCTTTCGTAGATTAGTAATGTTTGCCTTTCTTAGAGTCAATTTGGTTCCTAGACCTTAATAACTAGGTGGCGACTCCCAAATCTCAAGGGTCAAAAGCGGATCCGCGCACCCCATGAATCGAGGGCATTTTCAGTGGATATGTTGGGTAAGCCTGGGTGTTGTCCACCAATAAATGAATACTTATCCTATGAAACAGAAACATCATATATGAAGCCAGAATAGACTTAATTAGAGGAGAGGTTATGAAAGATATCAACGCTGGATGTCTCAAAATAGTAGGGCACCCAGAGTGGATTACTATTGAGGCAGCTAACAAGAATTTGGAAACCATCATCATGAAAATGTATGAGATACATCGAGATTAGCATGCGAAATTTCTTTTCGCATCGTCCAACTTTGACTTGATCTTCTATAAGAGTTACTTAGCGCTTTTTACTATGTGATATGAAAGGAAATATTGATAGAGAGCCAATCGTCAGAAAAAATTTGATTGATCGTCGTTACAAGACTTCAATTAAATCAAAGAAAAATTTCTTAGAATAAGTTTACCAAAGAAGAGTCATTTGCGTTTTGATAAGAAAGCGAAGGTGCAGGACATGCAAGTTAAGGATTTAGCCTTTAAAGAAAATTGCAAATCCAATAGGAAAGGTCCTTTCGTCATCAAGATAAAATTGTTTGGAAAAGCTGTCAGACTTCAAAGATCATAATGACGCCAAAATACTGGAATCATTCAACCTTAGCCAGATCGAGCGGTACTATATTCAAGGAGGCCATCTTTGGCTGAACCAATTTTTCAGTTACCCGTTTTAATATCTCCTTCTTCAGCTCTTTGCAGTCTTTAAAAAAAATTTCCTTTTTATTTCGTAACCTAATCATCCAACCTAAGGAAGGGAATGTGTTTGAACTACGTTTTGGTCTGATCCCAAAATTCTGGGGTACGTAGACAACCTGAGAAGTTACTTTAGGCCTGAGACACCAAAAACAATATTCCCTAAATAAAGATTTAAAAAAAATAAAAAATAAAAAATATTGTCAAAATAGGGAAGAAAATCCAAAGAAAAAAATTAAAAAGAAATGCCACATAAGGGCATTTGGGTTTTGAGCCTCAAGTCTCCTTTGTTTCTTAGCCTACTCCTAAGCTCACCTATGGAAGTCCTTTTAAATACCGTACGAAAAGGTCAAGGAAAATAACAAGAGTGATCAGATAGTAACTCCAAAAGTAAAAAAAAAAAAACAAGGCTTGCTAGGCTGAAAACCAGAAAGGACGACTTAGGCAAAAAATTAAGGCAAGCTCGCAAGATTGAAAATCCGAAAGGATGGCCTTGGCAACAATCAGAGCAAAGAAAAAGAAAATTATAAGCTCGCTAGATCGAAAACCTGAAAAGGCGATCTAGGCAAAAGTTAGAGCACGCTCGCTATATTGAAAATCTGAAAGGGAGATCTAAGCAAAAATCAGAGTAATCAAAAGGAAATCTTAATCAAGTTGAGAATCTAAAAGGCGGTCCGAAGCAAAACATTGAAAATCCAAATGACTAAGCTGCATTGACTTCGGGGCAAACAATACCCAATTTGAACCAAATATAGACTCAGTGGATACAAGTATCTCGTCTATGATTAATATGAATAGCTTCACGTTTCTAAGTGAACCAACGAGAAGAAAGAACAGATTTTATGATGAATTTCAAAAGAAAATATTGTGTTCTAATTTCTTTGAGCCTAACTCAAAATTTTCAATAAAAAAGAAGTCAAAATTAAAAGTTAAATCCTTATTGCGCTTGCGGTAATTAAAGATTTCAAAACTTCATAACAGAGGCACTTCCCTTTTTTTAAAGAGTACAATTTCCCCCCTTACACTAGGGGCATTCTTTTTCAAACGTGTTCAATTATCCCCAATTCGACATTCCCTATCAAACTAGGGGCATTTTGTTTAGAAGCTTGGTCAATTTCAACCCCAAAGGATAAGGTTAACTCTAAATTAAATATCACCCTCTTGATAGCAATTTTTGAAAAACCCCTGAGGCTCAAAGAAAATTAGAATGTTGACCTGACCTTCATAAATAAATAAAAAATGAATCCCGTGGAGTAAGATTTCACTCCAATATTTTACTCAGACCCATCGAGATTCTTTCTTAAATTTTACTCAGACCCACCGAGATTCGTCTCGGATTATTCTCATACTTACTCAGATTTTACTCAGACCTACCGAGATTCTTTCACAGATTTTGCTTAGATGTCGTCGAGGGTCTTCTCGAATTTTGCTCAGACCCGTTAAGATTCGTCTCAGACTTTACTCAGACCTATTCAAATTTTGTTCAGATTTGCCGAGATTCTTTATCAGATTTTGCTCAGACCCGTCGAGATTCGTCTCGAATTATTCTCAGACTTACTCAGATTTTACTCAAACCTGCTGAGATTCTTTCTCAGATTTTGCTTAGATACCGTCGAGGGTCTTCTCGGATTTTGATCAGATATCGTCGAGGGTTTCTCAGATTTTGCTTAGATGCCGCCAAAGGGTCTTTTTAGATTTTGCTCAGATACTATCGAGGGTTTTCTCGTATTTTGCTCAGATACCGCTGAGGGTTTTCTTGGATTTTGCTCAGATGTCGTCGAGGGTCTTCTTGGATTTTGCTCAAATACTATTGAGAATTTTCTTGGATTTTTCTCAGATACCGCCGAGGGTCTTCTCGGATTTTGCTCAGATGCCGCCGAGGGTTTTCTCAGATTTTGCTTAGATACTGCCGAGGGTCTTCTCGGATTTTGCTCAGATGCCGCCGAGGGTTTTCTCTGATTTTGCTCAGATACCGTTGAGGATTTTCTCGGATTTTGCTCAGACCCATCAAGATTCGTCTCAGATTATTCTCAGACTTACTCAGATTTTACTAAGACCCCCCAAGAATAGTTTCGAATTTTACTCAGACCTACTCAGATTTTTCTCAAACCTACCGAGATTTTTTCTCGGATTTTACTCAGATGTCGTTGGGATCTTCTCGGATTTTGCTCAAACCCGCCGAGATTCATTTTAGATTATTCTCAAACTTACTCAGATTTTACTCAGACCCGTCGAGATTTGTCTCGTATTTTACTCAGACTTACTCGGATTTTGCTTAGACCTACCGAGATTCTTTCTCGGAGTTTGCTCAGATGTCGCCGAGGGTCTTCTCAGATTTTGCTCAGACCTACCGAGATTCGTCTCGGTTTATTCCCAGATTTATTCAGATTTTACTTAGACCTGTTGAGATTCTTTTTCAGATTTTGCTCAGATGCCGCCAGGGTCTTCTCGGATTTTGCTCAGACCCGCCAAGATTCGTCTCAGATTATTCTTAGACTTACTCAGATTTTACTCAGACCTGTCGAGATTCTTTCTCGTATTTTGCTCAGACACCGTCAAGGGTTTTCTAGGATTTTTCTCAGATACCGCTGAGGGTTTTCTCGAATTTTGCTTAGATGCAGTCGAGGTTCTTATCAGATTTTGCTAAGACCCGCCGAGATTCGTCTCAGATTTTACTCAGACCTACTCAGGTTTTGCTCAGACCTACCAAGATTCTTTCTCAGACCCGTCGAGATTCGTCTCGGATTATTCTCAAACCTGCTCAGATTTTGCTCAGACCCGCTGAGATTATTCTCAGATTTTTGCACAGTTTATGCTCAGATTTTACTCACTTTTATCCGATTTTTTTTCAAACGTTGCTCGGATTTTATGTTGACCTTACACAATTTGCTATCCTCTTAGCATGAATGTACAGAATGGAGGTGCACATTTTCAAAATTATCACTACACAATGGCACACACGTGCACTCTTATTGCATTTGCATTACTTAAGGAGAATTTTTCAAAATTCAAGGATCTGACATTTTTCCAAGGAGAGGTTACCCTCAAGGATCTGGACGCTTCGACAAATTGTCGAATCAGGTTACAAAATAGACTGTCACTAGCTTTGGCATTCAGATGTCGCACAATCTACCACAATAGATTTGGCATCAGTTTGCTTCCACCCTTTGCCATAGAGGGGCATCTGTAGACACCCCATTTTTTCATCTGTTTAATTCGATAATTCGTCACCTGGTTGTTGTAAATTCCTAATGATGAATATAAAAGAACTCGAAGGCTTGTGAGTACTGCTTAATTTCTTCTGTTTCTAGTTTTTTTTCATCTCCCTACTTGTCACGACTCGACATAGAAGTTTATGTTTTATTGCTACATCTTACGTCCGACTTAGCAAGCACGTGCGCATAGGTTCGCTACATAGTTCGATAAGTTAGAGACTTACTACGCTAGTAAAATATGACTTTGAGACTTAGAAATAATCACGTAAGAACTGAAAGAAACCTCATGCTAAAATTTGTAAAAAACTATAAAAATCACTAAAATGACAAAAATACCCCTCATAAATTTTGGACCCCTGTAAAATCTCGAAAATACCTCCATTGCACTTAGAATGTGATTTTGAGTCTAATGGGACCCAAATCAATGAAAACAGAGAAAGTCAAGAAAAATCTATAAAAAGTCATCAAAATGACCAAAATGCCCCTCAATATCTAACTCTAACCTAGAGACCCTGATATCTAGGAAAATAAAATTCAAATCGAAAATCAAACTAAAATTCAACCAAGAAACTAATTTAAAATTCAAATTAAATTTAAACCAAAAATCAAAATAAAATTCAAATTGAAAATTAAACTAAACAAAGATCAAATTAAAATTTAAAATTTAACAAAAATTTAAAATCGAAATAAAATTAAATTTCAAGTAAAATAACAAAATAAAAATTAAATTTAAATTAAAAATCAAGAAACCAATTAAAATACAAAATCAAAATCAAGTTTTAAGTCAAGTTAAAAATCATTTAACCAATTAAAGAGTAAAATTAAATTGAATTGATCAACCAATCAAAATAAAATCAAAATTAATTAAAATTGAATCAACCAAATCAAATTTTAAAATCAAGTTGAAAGACAAAAATAAAATCAAAATTTAAACATCGACAAAATCCAATTGAAATTCAATTGAAAATCAAATTGAAATTAAAGTTAAAAATCATTCGAATCAATCAAATTGATCAACCAATCAAAATAAAATAAAAATCAAATTAAAATTGAATCAATCAAATCAAATTTTAAAATCAAATTGAAATTCAAAATCAAACTAAAAAAAAATTCAAAATCAAATCATAATAAAATAAAAGTCAAATTAAACTTCAATTGATTAAGCAAAGTGAAAATTAAAATCCATCAAAATTTTAAATCAAAATCCAATCCATCGATTAACATTGAAATTAAAATCCAATCGACCAATTAAAATCGATCAACGAAATTGAAAACTAAAATCGACCAATCGAATTCAAAATTAAATCAATCAACCAAAAATAAAATCCACTCGATCAAATTGAAATCTAAATTTGATTGAATTAAAATCGAGTTCTAACCGATCAATCAATTTAATGATCTATGAGAGATCATTAAGGCGAGTAGCGTGGGATCACCACCCCCCATTCTCTAAAAATAAAAAATAAAAAATAAAAAAAAGTGAGAAAGAAAATATGTGGACACACATTTTCTTCTTCAACTCTCACTTTTCCATGTCATCCACTCCCTCTCTCCAACTTCTCATAACTACCCATGTCCTCCATTTTAGTCTCATTTCTCCCTCTCTCATGCTTGATAGTAGAACCACTATAAAAGTATATCAAATGAACTATTAAAAGAAAAAAAAAAACATTTTTCGGACTACCCTTAAAAAAAAAATAGGAACATTTTTTTCACCATTAAACCTATAACCTTCTTCTTCCTTCTTGAAAAAAAAAAAAAGTCACACCTTCTTTTTCATTAAAATCGTCAACTCCTCTTTCCCATGTTGGACGGAAACCCTACTTCTTCTTCTTTTTCATTTTAAAAAAGAAAAAAAAAAAACGTACAACAATCATCTCTTTCCATTAAAATTTTTTTTCACCATTTTCAAACTAAAAAAAGAAAAAAAAAATCAAGAATAGAAGATACCCCCCAACCATCTTCTTTCTTCATTCTCTATATTTTTCTTCCTCTTCACTCCATTTTTTTTTTCAACCATTCAAAAAATCCAAAAAAAAAAATATTGATTTTGGAGGAAAATTCATTTTTTAAAGGTAAATTTTTTATTTACTTTTATTTATTTATTATTTATTTATTTTTGATTTCATAATTCTTTATCTACCCGAATAGATTCGTCGATTTTTTAAGTATACGTGGCACTAATGGCAATTTTTAAAGTTTATGAAATATTGATGGATCAACCAATTGATTATTAATATTATCGGATCGATTTTTTCATTTTCTAATATTAATGGATCAATTCGTTGATTTTACGAAATGTATAGACTAATTCATTAAGTTTGGTGCACGTGACGATTTTGAAAAATCAAGATTTCCTTGATCAAAATTGTTAAAGTCGACTTATTGATTTTGGGGATATTGAAAATTTGAATCGATTTTTTCTATAAAATGGATATGTGAGTTAATTCAATGATTTTGGCGCACGTGACGATTTTGAAAAATCAAAATTTCCTTGATCAAAATTATTGAGTCTACTTACTGATTTTGGGTATATTAGAAATTGAAATCGATTTTTTTTCTATAAAATGAATATGTGAGTTAATTCAATGATTTTGGCGCACGTGAGGATTTTGGAAAATCAAAATTATTGAGTCGATTTACTGATTTTGGGTACATTAGAAATTTGAATTGATTTTTCTTTTTATAAAATGGATATGTGAGTTAATTCAATGATTTTGGCGTACGTGACGGTTTTGAAAAATCAAAATTTCCTTGATCAAAATTATTGAAGTCGACTAACTGATTTTGGGTACATTAAAAATTTGAATTGATTTTTTTCTATAAAATGGATATGTGAGTTAAATCAGTGATTTTGATGCACGTGAAGATTTTAGAAAATCAAGATTTCCTTGCTCAAAATTGTGAGTCAAGTCATAGATTTTGTGTACATTGGAGGTTCAAAATCGAAATTTTCTATGAAATTAGGATTGTTAGTTAACTCACTGATTTTTTGTACATTGGAAGTTTCAAATATAATTTTTTTATGAAATGGGCACGTGAGTCAACTCACTGATTTGGTATAAATTGGAGGTTTAAAATAGAAATTTTGTATGAAATGGGCATGTGATTCAACTCACTGATTTTGTGTACATTAGAGGTTTAAAATCGAAATTTTCTATGAAATGGGCACGTGAGTCAACTCACTAATTTAGTGTACATTGAAAGTTTAACATCGGGATTTTCTATGAAATGGGCACGTGAATCAACTCACTGATTTTGGTTTACGTGACAATTCGAAAAAATCAATTATTTGATTAATAATTTGTGAGTTAACTTACTGATTTTAGTTCACGTGACGATTCAAAAAATCAAATTTCTTAATTAATAATTTGTGGGTTCATTCACTGATTTTGATGCATGTTGTAATTAAAAAAAATCAAATTTCTTTGATTAAAAAATGTGTGGGTTAATTAAATGATTTTAATACACGTGGTAATTTAAAAAATCAAAATTCTTTGATTAAAATTGATGAGTCGACTCACTGATTTTGGCGCATATGGCATTAAAAATCGAATTCATACTTTTCAAAATGTGACTGAATTGATCCATTAATTTTTGGTGTCACGTAAGCCTTACTAAATCGTAAGGTTCCATCATGCGAAATTCGAAAATCTATGTAGTTATTTTAGCTGTAAGATTCGTTTAGTAAATCCGATGTAATTTGATAATGATTGGACCCTAGTTTGACTTTTAGTGTTTGAATGTTGACCATAAGATATTTTTAGATCGTAGTAGAAACTGATCATTTAATAAGACGGGTTCGGTGCCTAATACCTTCCGAAACCCGTAACCTGACCCCTTACCCATCTCTCTGATCCGTGGACCGACCTATATCCATTTTGAATTTATTTTGGTTCCTAGACCTAAACTAGGTGGCGACTCCTATTCTTTTAAAATTTCCGAGATATGTAATCAGACCCCTATCTGCTATTTAGCAGACGATCATCAGGTCGAGGTGATTTCAAATACCATTCTAAATTTCATGTCTATTTATTTCATCAGAGTAACATCAAGGCTTTTTGTTTTTTAAATTCTACAATCAGTCAGATACATAGTTTGTATTATGTTGTAGGCATTCAAGCTGCTATTGCTTGGAGGCCTCCATGTTCTCCATGTGTGTGCTGGCAACAAAGTAAGAGTGTGAGATGGGGTTGTTGTGAACAGCCATGTGGCTTAATCGGGGAAAAAAAAATAACGGCCTTTGCTATTGTGGACATGAAATGGCAACAACTGGCCACTATTCACTACGTGAAAATCTCGAATTTTAATCAAAAAATTTGTTGGGCCTGGCCCGACGAATTTTAAAACTCAAAATCCACGGCCTTTGGACGACGTTTTCAGTCTCAGTCTCAAACTTACTCTCTCTCTCGATCTTCACTCTCTCTTTCCCACTGTCTCTCTTTCACTGTATCTCTTTCTCTTTGTCTCTTTCGACCGGCCTCTCCATTTCTCTCTCAGTCTCGATCAACCTCTCTCTCTCTCTCTCTCTCTCTCTCTCTCTCTCTCTCGAATGACCTTTCTCTTTCTCTCTCAATTGATCATCGACCTCTCCATCTCTCTCTCATAGTCTCTCTCGATCGATCGATTGATCGATCTCTCCATCTCTCTCTTACAATCTCTTTCTTGAGGATCGACCTCTCCATCTCTTTCTCACAGTCTCACTCTCTCACAGTCTCTCACTCTCTATCGATTGATTGATCTCTCCATCTCCTTCTTACAGTCTCTCTCTTGATCGATCGACCTTTCCATCTCTCTCTCACAGTCCCTCTCTCTCTCGATCTTATATTCCCCTCCATCTGATCGATCGATCAATCTCTTTCTCGATCTGTCTCCTTCGATAGATCTCATCTCCCACTCTATTTGATCGATCGATCTCAATCTAGATTTGATCCTCGATCTCTTTGTATCTAATCTTTCATTTCTCGAAGTGATCTATCGATCTCACTACCTATCTCTGATAGCTCAAAGTGATCACAAATGCACGGTTACCTGCTGCATCACCTCACGTGACAAGCTAGGAATCATTGCAACTTCGGGTTAGGTACTCTCTCTAATCCCTCTTTTCTTTATATAGATCGTATTAGGGTTTTTTATCTAATATATTTAGATTTGGATTGAAGCATGTAATTTGATTTGAATAAGTAAGAGCAATTTTTCTCTGTTAAATGACTTAACTTATATTGATTGCTTGAAATATATTTCCCTTAGTCCTTTCTTCTCAAGTATATATTGATTGCTTGAAATATTTTGGATTGCAGTGGAGCTTGTATGATCTGATTTTGCATGATATATTTGATTTTCCAATTATAAATATGTTATTATATTTAACAATGTTAGGTTTGAATTGGATGTGTTATATTGGTCGATGAAAATAGTAAAAAAGTGCATAAATCAATTATTGAAAAATATCGACAATAATACGATCAAATTAGATGATAAATTTAAGATTCAACATCACTTGACAGGTTTGTGTTTGCGTGTGTTGCCTTATGTGTGTCCTTGTTTGACAGTATATGTGATTCAACATCATTTTCAAGCCCACTGGTATCCATTTTAAATTGCCGATGGATGTCTTCTTGCAATTGTAGTAGCTGAATAGCACCTAGATTAATTTCTCTGTTAGTCAGACCATTATGAATGAAAACTTGCAACAACAAAAACAAAATAGTTGCAAAATGACAATGCAACAAGATACCTTTTGCTGCTGTGATTTGTGATTTCCAGAAATACCCTTTATTCCGCACCCATTCTGCCAAAAATGGCACCCCTAAATAAATGTCTTTCTTTCCCAACTCTTGTGCTGCTTGTCTTGCATATATGTAAACAATGGTGTGTAGAATATCAGCTCCAAAAGCTGCATTTGCACGTAGGAAAGTTTTGCATTACTAATTGCTTCAACTTTGTCATTTTTGGAGTGATCTATGACAGCCCTTGATATGGTTTCCTTGTAGTTTAGAAGTCACAAAGTTGCGGGTGAATGCGCTAGCAGATGAGATTGGCTCATGGCACCTTGATGTTTGCATAGATAGTGTTATTTCTGCCTTGTTTTCCTTGTTCCAAGCACTTACGGGAAAACGTTCACGTTACAAGGCAAATCTTGATGACCATAAACCATAGCAATTCAGCAATAGTTGATTTTATTTCACTAGTAGTTCAACCATATTTTTTTATGTGCATAGGTCGATGGGGGATCAAATACCGAGAACTTAGGGCTGCAAAATATTCAAGCTCGAATAAGAATGGTGCTAGCTTTTATGGTAGCATTACTCATGCCTTGGGTTCACAACAATCCCGGATTTTATCTTGTATTGGGTAGCTCCAATGTGGATGAAGGATTGCGTGGTTACTTAACAAAGGTATTATTGAATTTTTCCTTCTGTTTCATGACAGTTACTGTTTCTTTATTTCCTGAGTTAAAAAGTTTGACAGTATGAAGACAATGTTGTTGGGCCTTGGACCACTTTATCCTTTCTCCCTAGGCGTTTGTACAAAAAGGATAAAAAATGATACCTGACTGTATTGGTATGCATCCCCCTTTTGCAAATCTTGATGTGGGAAAAAATCCAACATTCCACGTCTCAGCTCAAGGTTCTCCATGTAGCTGAGGTTCTAGAGTGACTATCCTTCCAGATCATTAAATACTTGAACAAGTTGCTTCTTTTGTTCTGATTAACTCATTGATCTCATTAAACTGACCCCAAGACTTAATTAAGTCGAGTCAATTTGAGGCAGGTCTTTTGATTTCTTACTTGAAAATTTTAGTATTGGTTTGAATTGACTCGTGCTTTGGTTGAGCTTAGTAACCTAGTGTGTTTTTTCTAGTTCTTTTTCCTAATTTTTAATTCTTGAACCCCTGTTTTTGTAGAAATATTACAATACATCCGCAATGGAATTGTTTACATGACTAAGAATTTAATAGCTATTATCTTTGTAGTAAGTAGACCTTATTAAATCGTAATGAGAACACATGTTTCTATCTTTTTGGCATAGTATGATTGCAACTCAGCAGATATAAATCCCATTGGGAGTATTAGCAAGCAGGATATTCGGGCTTTTCTGCGATGGGCTGCCATCCATTTTGGTCATTCTTCTTTGGCTAAAATAGAAACAGCTCCTCCAACAGCCGAACTAGAACCTATACAGTCCGATTACAACCAGGTATTACTTCCGGCTTATTGTAAGTTTCTTTGGGTTAATTGAAAGGAACCCAAAGAAACTTACAATGAGCCTGGTCCAATTACAGCCAGGTATTACTTCAGCTGACGTCTTGGTATTACTTCAGGCTTATATTTCTTTTGTAGCTCTTCATTTCCTTAATTTCCCAAATTACTCTTGTTCCTATCTCCTTTTGTTTGTTCAAGAAACAAAGAGCAATTAAAAGAAGTTGGTGAGCTACCCCTTCTTCTTGCGACTCAATCCAGAGAGGTATGTATTCCACTTTCTCCTTATTTTTATTTTGTTGTTGGAATGATACGTGCATACACAAAACCTTCATTTCTTTTCAATATATATTTTTTACTTTAATTTTTATAAGACCTCTCTTTTCCTCATCTCTTGGCTTGATCGAGATAGTGAGGACAGAAAGAAACTTTGGCAAGAGAGGCACTATCATAAAAAGAAGACTTTCTCTTCTCTTGCTATAAACAAAAAACTCATTGTAATCATGGCCCTTATAATTCTACCTTCAAAGTGGTTAGATGACTTGAGCAAGCTCTCCTATGTATCTGCAAGTACGGTCATATCTTCTATTATCATCATCTGCTGTTTTACGTGGGCTGGTGCATTCGATGGAGTCGGATTCCATGAAAAAGGAAACCTTTTACATTTGAATACAATCCCTAGAGCAATTAGTTTATATGCTTTTTGTTATTTTACCTATCCAGTTTTTCCTACCTTATACACTTCAATGAGAGATAAACGCCAATTCTCCAAGGTAACAAGAATTCTACATTTTTCTGGTTTTATGTTTTATTGGTTTCAAATAGAACTCAAAATAAAATTTTATTGATTTTAATCATATAAATACATTAATGACTTTCACAATGTTTCATTGCAGGTCTTGCTCCTTTGCTTTACCTTAGGTACTCTTAGTTATACATCAAGCAATGCTTTGGTATTCTTTAATCTTTTGCTAATATTTGTGTACTTAACCAACGTGATATTCTCAAGTCAACTTATCTCTGTATCATAAGTTCCGTGGTGAATGAATATGTAGATTCATGCCTTTCGTTTGAGCATATTTTTTGCAACAAATAACCGTACAATAGTATTAAGTGAGATGTATGTAAGCTGTCATCTCTGTTTATTGTTAGATCTGTAAAAAATTGCAGCCAGATAATGCGTTATCTTTTGTTGTGATTTTGTTGCTCTAGGTTCCAACAATGGTGTTTATTAGTAATGTGTTCTCTTTTATTGGAATTTTCGATCTGAGATCCAATTGAGAATTGTGTCATTCCTTGTGCAGGGTGATGCGGCATTAGTGCTTATGATCGCTCTCTATCTGTTCTTCCAAAGGTTGAACATGACCGACCAATTCTTGAGGTAAGTACCCCTCTTTCACCTAGCTCAAGCTGGCCAACATCTTGTTTGTGTTGCTAATGAGCCACTCTGTTCCACTTTCTTTACTACTAGTTTTATAATCATCAACATAGTATATATATTCTAAATCTCCTTTTTCAGGTTAGACTTCTTTGTTGTTTTAAGACCGTCAAATATGGGCTTTTTTCACATAGTGTATGCCAATCCACAAGCAGAAAATCCAAATTCCATCCGCTCCTAACATAAATTTTGGAGGTGTATTTAATGCACCTTAACGTGTACCGGGCACAAATTAACAGCACCCTAATAACAATATATTCTTAAATTGTTAGTACACGCAAACACTTTCAGTAGTTTAGTATATCATAAATCTATTAAGGAGGTATATGTTCTGAAATACACAATACCTTCAGAATAACCGACTCATATGCAGGATCAAAACCAATGATGTTGCCTTCCTTGGCAAAGCTATCTCCACTGGAGTCTACAAGACAAACTTGTAAAGAAGAGCACACAAATCTGATTCTAGTTCACTCATAAGAAGACCAATACATTGAACAAGATTGATAGCAAGATAGGATAGTCCGTCACCCCATATCGATTTTGAGAAAAAAGAAGAGAATGGAAACATAAAATGAACCTTGTGCTGTTTTGTTTTACCCAAATTAAGCTGAAAGTTTGACAATAATAACATGCTAGCCAATAATTCTCTTGTACAATTAGAAAAATAATGGACTAATGTGCTGAGTGTCTACATGCCTTCCAAACAGAAAGTTCTTGTTACATAGAAAGCAACAAAGTTGGAATGAGTGGAGAGATATTTTCTTACTGTCGGCAAAACTAGTGAGTTGGATCTGTCTTGGAATATTGGTGGAAGCTTTATATCCCTAAAGCTGCAGCGCGTAGTCTGTACATGATGACATAAATATCAAATCCTCACTTACTGAAACTATAATTCCTCCAGTTCCAATAATTAATGAAGCACATGCACAACAATTAAGTAGAAGTCCATAAATTAACTTCTAACTTGTGAGAGACCCAAACCAACATGTTGAGAACATGTAAAGGATGCTTTAAATATTGCTTTCCCTCTTTTTTCAATGAATGTAGCAAGAAACAAGCCCAAGCCCAGGCAGCGTATAGTGCAACTATAATATTGAAAAATGTGTTATTATTAACTCTAGAATACCACCCCACAACATACCCAAAAAAAAAAAAGAAGATAGGCCATGTAATTAAGTAAGAGAGTATAGTGCAACTATAATATCAGAAGGGGGCCACCCACTTCACACATGTCCCAATTAAATATCAAACTTGGTAAGGGTTAGCTTTGTCACTAATGAAGATTCAACCTGAGTCACTACACTCCCCTCTTGTTCTTAGTTCATGACATGGCCTTTAATATAAGTACAAGCAACTCAAATAGAATGGTGCTGTCCCTGCAAGTGCAACCAAACACAATCCTTAATTTCAGGCTCCATTTGCTAGCCTAACCATAAATTTATTACCTTCACAAGTGAGATCATATCCCCATTCCCTCATTGTGAGTTTATACATACTTGAAGTGCTACTCGATTACCTAAAACTCATGATGCACTAAGTGCAAAAAACCCAAGAACTTTGAGATCTTGTACCAATTGGTGGATCCCTTTTCCCTCTATCTTAGAGATTGCATTCAAAATAATTAGGATACAATAGGAATCTAACCCACCTCAACAATTTATATTTACGATATTTTAAATAAGTAGATGTAGTCAAACTTGAAGAAAATTGAGAGAAGCAATTTACTCTCCCAAGTCAAATGAAAATCCATTCAAGAATTCCTGGTTTACAAAATTGTTGTAACTAATAAGTACCCACACTATTGCCTCCTTTCTAAGCTTCGTCAAGTATGTGCTCAAGATATTCAGTGTAGTATTAGCAGATTTTTCACTTGAGTGAAATGTAGTCACTGACCTCTCTCTCTAACAGTTTGCTGATAATGAAGACTTGCAAACTGAGTGGGCATTGGTAAAGATGGCTAACAAATGTCATCTGGCACAGTACATATTGCAAGTGACTGGTTTGAGCATTGACCCCAATAGCCTATTTGACATAAAAGTCAAGCGCATCCACAAATATAAGAGACAGTGGCTGAATATTCTGGGTGCAATTTATAGGTACAAGAAGTTAAAGGTATGAAAGACTTCCCAACAATCCAATTGCAAAAAATTGCTTGATTTTTTTCTAAATATTCTGGAGTTTAGATGAAAGTTATCATTTATAAATGAAAATTCACAATATGTAAAACACTTTCAAAAGGTGGGAGTTTATCATTTAATGAGTCTCATCTAGGATATTTTATTGATAAAAAGTTCACTCTGATTACATGATCAAAGTCATCTAATCAATGGAGTTTTTTTTCCTTGGACCATTTAATGAAGGTTTTGTATTTGCATTTGTTAAATTATATTTCTACTCTTGGTTTCAGAAGATATATTTTCCATTTAACGTGCTTTTGGTTGGCTATAAACACAATGCTACTCTAGCAATTGATCTTTCTCAGGAAATGAGCTCAGAGGAACGTGCAAGACGACTCCATGCACCATCATGCTCGGAGAAAAAGCATTTGCAACATATACAAACACTAAAAAGATAGTCCAAACCATGAGGAAAATAAGAGGACACGATAGAGCGGAGAGAGTCAGAAGAGATGAAAGGCATCACAACCATTTACTTTGATTGTGTTTTATTTCTAAGCAATTATGTGACTCAATTTTATTTGTTAATGTCCAATTGCTTCTATTAGAGCTTGTTTAGTAATGGAATTTCAATATATAATATAAATTTTGAGTTGTTTAATTTAATTTGGAGCTTGTTTTATGATTTTTCTTTTGTTTTTTATTTTTCTGAATTTTTTTTATTTTTCGTTTATTGTGATTGGTGAATTAGAGGACTATACTATTGTTTGTTAAACCTCCAAATTCGACGGTCATACTCTATGGATTTTTTTTTTGAAGCTCATTCTCCAATAATTTGATAGTCTAGGGCCGTCAAAAAAAAAAAAAAATTCTACAAGAAAGTATTTGACGGGCATATTTGACAGGATGATCTGTCAAATTTTGAGAAATTTGACGGGCTAAGACCGTCAAATATGGGCTTTTTTCACATAGTGATTGCATGTGAAAGAAGGTGGTGGCAATGTGGGCTGAGCATATGTGTGTGCTGCTGTGGGTAGTGAGAAGGGGTAGTGGCTATTTTGACTTGCTACATTGACAGCAGATGGTAAGCACATCTGAAAAAACACGTCAAAGGAATGGGAGCAGCAGCTGTGCTTGCGAGCAAAATGTGCAAGGACATGTAAGAGGTGGCATAAGCAAGAGGGAAAGGCAAATATGCCTCTTGGCCTTATATGGAACATTGTGTGATTCAAATGAGGTGTTCCGCAAAAGTCCAAAAAAAGAATGAAGTAGTGACATAATGGACTCACTGGACTGGGAAGCAGTGAGATGCATAGATTTTACCGTGACTTGAAGTTGGAAAATACACCATTGGATGGAAACCCGGCTCCTCATTTGAAAATATGCGATTTTGGGTACTCCAAGGTATATGTTGTCCTTTACATTATTTTATCATTTTTGTGTTAGTATTTATGAGTCTTATATGATACTTAACTTTGGGAGATGAGATTACAAATTTTATGTTTAAGACTTGATGATGATTTCTACCGGGATAGCGTATTTCTGAACTCCGAATAATTTCTTATTTGTAGTAATGTACAAATAGTGTGTTGTAACGAACTTTATAACAAGCAACTTTGCAAGACTTAGAAGTTCCATTATATTTGGGGGGATTTGAAGGTCAAAGACAATACTAAACATTAGAGCAGAGTATCAATGTATTGGATGTGATACTCAATTTTGTATCATTGTCTTGTAGGAAATGAAGAGTTGCATATGTTTTTTGTACCAGTGTCCCAACCCATTGAGTAGGGAAATCGAACAGAGAGGGCTCAACATGAGTGGACAGAAACAAAGTCTTCAACTCGCTCAAGCCGTCTACAATGATGCAGACATCTACCTCCTTGATGATCCTTTTAGTGCAGTTGATGCACATACAGCTGCTACCCTTTTCAATATGAGTAAAGAAGGTTAAATTTCATTAGAATGTTGATGCATACATATGTGTATACCTGTCTATAAGACAATGAAGCCCGGTTGAACACTGCATATTCTCTGAATTAACATTTCTATAGAAGATTCGAAAAATGGATAGACAAATTGTCCCAAACTTGACACATCAAAATCTGGGTTCAATACATTAGTGCATGCTTGGAATGCTTAGAAATTTTGTACTACTTAAGATTTCTTTTTTTTTTTTTATATCCATCCCAAAGCCCATTATTTCTAAACTTCAATGCATCATTTTTTGGGTTTAAGCAACCCAATCATTGATTATCAAGGTACAATGGTTGTAATTTCCCTTTGACAACCCAATCATCATTGTTTTTTTTTTTTTTTGTAGTTATTGAATATTAGATGAAATAATTGTAGGATTGTGTCATGGCTGCTCTGGAAAAGAAGACTGTCATTCTGGTGACTCATCAAGTCGAGTATCTTGCTGCAGCTGATAGAATTCTGGTGACGAGTCTTACAAGGAAACATTTCAGATTTTTGTACTAGTGTGTTCTAATATGGATTCTTGATGACACATATATGAAGATCATAGGTTCTTGCTTTTCTAGGTTATGGAAGGTGGACAAGTAACACAATCAGGAAGTTATGAAGAACTCTTGAACCACGATTATATCCTCGTCTGGATTGTCTATATTAACTCATTCTGTTTTTGTCGCTCTTCAGATTGCTTCAACCTATTGGTTAGCAATAGCTATACAATTTCCTCACATCAGCAGTGGTGTCTTAATTGGAGTTTATGCAGGAATTTCAACTGCTAGTGCAATTTTTGTATATTTAGGGTCCTACTTCGCAGCCCTTCTAGGTTTGAAGGCTTCAAAAGCCTTATTTTCTAGTTTCACCAATTCAGTATTCAAAGCTCCCATGCTCTTCTTCAACTCCTTGAAGGTGAAGCTCACACAAGAGGATTTAAAAAGAAATTTCTGATCTGCTTCCCATTGATGAGGTGGGTGGCTATAAAGAGAACCTCGATGTTTTCTATTTGGGTCTATTTTGACTGTAGGTAATAGGTGCGTAGAAAATTTCCAGCACCTTTGTTACATAATATTTTCCATCACTCATCGTTTTTTTTTTCTGATTAATGAAGCAATCTTATGGATTTTCTGTTAATGTTGTTAAGAGCGACATCTTGGAGATATAAACAAGGAGCTTAAAACTAAGGTTTTTACTTCAAGTGTGGTTGCCCAATACTTCTGAAATATTTTTTCTTCAGCTAATTATTTAGTAATAATATTGATCAATTCTTCATGTTCTGATGTCTTACATTTCAGCTAGAGACAGAAGGGCAGGGTTCATTAAGAGCCATTCAAGGATTATGGGAATCTAATGTATTAATTCCAAACAACTTTCCTGTTCACCTCCTCAATCCAATCCCATGGACTGTGAACCCACCTTACAAATTGGGTACATTTGACGACATTTCTCGTTTCCTTTTTTTTTTTTTTTAATTCTTTTCTTTTTTTTCAAATCTTTTGTTGAGATTAAGGCGCATTACATAAGAGATGAATACAATGTAGCTGTTGGAACAGGTACCACAACTTTTCTCAACATGAAGGAGATACTGTTCCGAGGAGCATAGCTGGTGAGAATAACTTCATTCAGGGATGGATCCTTTGATCCACCTCGAACAAAAAAAAAAAACATAGTACATAGTACATAGTTAGAGTTTCCTTTCCTTACTAAAGTTTCCACTACTGTTTGTTGATGTACATGAACCTACATAAATTAGTGTAGCAATCCTTGGAATCATCCTATTGAGCTAATCACATCTCTTTAATGTGTCGTTCTTTGGAATCTTCGAATGATCTCGACAATTAACATTTAGATATTTCAAACATATGAACAATTGTAGCATGTTCCCCTTTTTGAGTTATTATAATTAAACTTCAATTTTCATTCTTTACATATTTATGAGTCATTCCAATGAAGTTAATTTTTCCTTTTAGTTTTAATTTTTGTTTTTACTCCATAGTCTTTATTTTGAGTATAATTTATATCTTTGTCAAAAGCATTCTGAACTGTTTTTATTTCTACCCATTTTGACTTCTTTTTTTTTTATAGGGAAGTGAGAATCAGAAAGGTTACTAAACATTATTATTATTATTATTATTTTTTGATAAATATAAATTATATTAATGAAGAAAAAGAGAAGAGGAGGTTGAGATAGCCCCCACAAACAAGGTAAAATTTAAAGAAAGAAAAGAAAATACACTTCCAGCGGGAGATGGAACTAATGACAGATTACTTCCTAATTAAACACAAAATCTTGGAAGTGCACTCCCTCAAAATCTTTACTCATCTTTGACCAAAGGAAAAGAAACCCCATAATCTCTAAAATCACTGTGTGAGTCAAGCTCTCTTTGTTAAGAAATATCTTGTTGTTGCGCTCTCTCCAGAGATCCCAAGCAATGGCAGAGGGAAGGATAGCCCAAAGATGCCTCTTTCTAGAATAGAAGATATTGAAACTCCACCCCTCTAACAGAGCAAAAAAAGATATAGGAAGAACCCAATCCACCTAGAAACGAAATAAGAAGAACATTCAAATAACACGGGAGAAAGAACAATGAATAAGAATATGGTTGATAGACTCCCCATTCCTAGAACAAAGATAACAAAAATTTGGAGTTATCTACCCCCGGTAGATCAAATTATCCAAAGTAAGGATCCTACCCAGAGAGGCAAACCATAAAAAGGACACCTTAGAAGGATCAAGAGCTGACCAAATAATAGACGGAAAGAAAGAAACCTCACACAACGGAAGTAAACGATAATAGAATGACTTGATTGAGAATTTCTTATCCTTAGCCTTGAACCATTCCCTTCTGTCCTGCTCGTTCTCTCTGAATTGGATCGAGTTGAGAAGATCTAGAAGAGATGAAACCTCCGTCAGTTCCCAATCATTGAAATTCCTCTTAAATCCCAGATCCCAAGATTCTATAACCCCGTTTCAAACCAGACACTGCCTTACTGTGTTATTTTTTTTTCAAAAAGCAAACGTACAAGGATGGAAATTGAGTAGACAGAGGTGAAGTTTCACACTCAAAATCCTCCCAAAATCTAACCTTATCCCCCAACCCAATTTTAAATCTAATCTCCCTATCAAATTTATCGACACCCTTCAGAATACCTCTCCACACACTACACTCATAAGTTCCTCTAGCCTTATCACTATACCAACCAAGTCTCTTCTCTCCATATTTAGCCTAAACCACTCTCCTCCACAAGTTGTCTTTCACTTCCCTGAATCTCCAAAGCCACTTGCCCAGGAGAGCTTTATTTGTTAATCTTAACCCTCTAATCTCCAAGCATCCATTCTTCTTTGAAGTGCAAACCATATTCCAATTCACCAAATGATGCTTTCTATCCCCATTATTGTCATTCCACAGAAAACTCTTCATGAGTTTTTCAATCCTAATTTCTATTGATTTAGGCAACGAGAACAATGATAAGAAGTAAATCGGAATACTTGGTAAAGTACTCTTGATCAACGTCACCTTACCCCCCTTTGGAGAGATATTTAGCTTTCCAAGTACTCAGTTTCTTTTTCATTTTCTCAATAACTCCCTCCCAAATGTTTTTACTACAATACGAATCCCCTAAAGGTAAACCTAAATAGGAAGAAGGGAGTGTATCACTACTGCACCCCAAAATAACTGTTAAAACTAGGATATTCAACACCTCCCCAACCCCAAACAACTTGCTCTTCTGTAGAGACATGTAACCCTAAAATTGCTTCAAAGCATCCTAATAAAATTCGAAAAGCTCTCACTTGTTCTCTTGAAGGATCTAAAAACACAATAGTGTCATTTGCGAATTGCAAATGCGAGATCAACGGGTCCTCATTGGACACTCTAAAATCGGATAACCTTCCTATCTCCACCCCCCTCTTGAACAGTTTCCCCAAGGCCTCTGTCACAATAAGAAATAAAAATGGGGATAACGGATCCCCTTGTCTCAAGCTCCTAGAACTCCTAAAGTACCCTGCCGGACTACCATTGACTAAGATCGAAAAAGAAACCGTAGTTACACACTTCATAATCCACCCAATCCACTTAGATCCAAATCCCATCCTACCCAACATATACTCCAAAAAATCCCAACTCACATGATCATACGCCTTTTGCATATCGATCTTTCCTATGGCCTCTCCTTCTTATCTTTGATCTTAGAATCTAAACATTCATTAGCCATTAACATACCATCTAGAATTTGTCTTCCCCTAAGGAAAGCACCTTGTTCCATGCCAATTAAAATTTTCATAACTTCTTTCAATCTGTTTGCCAACACCTTGGAGATTATCTTGTCCACTGATCCCACTAAGCTAATAGGCCTGAAATTAGTTAAGTCAACTGTCCCCATTCTCTTTGGGATCAAAGCTACAAAGGTACTATTGAAACCATAATCCAAGCAATTTTTTTCCTGTAACTCCCAAATCACCTTCATGAAATCTTTAGCTATAATATTCCAACAATGTTTAAAGAATTCCATTGTAAAACCATCTGGCCCTGATGCTTTTTTTCCACCTATGGATGCAACTGCTAATCTCATTTCATCTTTCCCAATCTGCCTTTCCAATCATACTTTTTCTTTATGAGTTTGTACATTGAAGTCGAGATTGTCGGGGCGAGGTCTCTTATCCTCTCTTTTTCTATAAAGCTCTTTGTAGTAGTCTACTACCCCCTCTCTAATGCCTTGTTCTCCATCCACCATAATCCCATTGATCGTCAAATTAGTAATTTGGTTATTTTTTTTATGAAAATTGACCACCTTATGAAAAAACTTAATATTATTATCGCCCTCTTTAAGCCACTTGATCCTCGATTTTTGTCGTCAACTTATCTCTTCCATCAAAGTCACTCTTTGGAATTCTAACTTAAGCTCAGTCCTTTTTACTCTTTCCTCCATTTCTAGCCCCCCCGCTTCCTCCTTGGAATCTAAGACACCAATTTCCTTAAGGATCTCCCCCTTTCTCAAATCTACCCTCCCCACTTCTTCCTTATTCCACCCTTTCAATTTCTCTTTCAAATATTTGAGCTTGTTCTTGAAAACAACCCTAGGGTGCCCCACCATAGTACATTCTCCACCAATCTTTGATTAGATCTACAAAATTTGGGTAAATCAGCCACATATTCTCAAATCGGAAAGGAATCGGTCTAGTTCGATATTGCCCCGCCTCTATAATGATAGGAGTGTGATCCGAAACTAGGTTAGGGGCTACCGTGTGCACCACAATAGTAAACTTCTCCTCCCACTCCCCGCTCACCAAGATTCTATCTAACCTGGACATCCTAGGATCCGCTTGATAATTAGTCCAAGTAAACCTTCTACCAAGCAAGGGTAAATCCATTAAGGTAAATCTATTTATAAAAGCATTGAAATCCCTCACCCCCTTAGTGATTCTCTGCCCTCCATTCCTTTCATTGTTGAATCTGATGACGTTGAAATCCCCACCTAGAACCCACGGCTTATCCCAATAACCCGCCAGATACCCCAATTCTTCCCAAAATTTATGTCTCTCCCTAGTAATTGTAGGGCCATAAACCCTTGAGAAAACCCATTGAAAATCCTCGTTCACACACTTACAAAGGATGGAGATTGAGAAAGCCCCCACTAAGTTGTCTATCACTTGAATCAAGTCCTTATTCCACATCAGAATAATACCACCTGCACTCCCGAGCGCTGGAAGAGCCACCCAACCAATATCCCCCCTCCATAGATCCTTAATCACGTTATCTTCACAAACCAAAAGCTTCGACTCTTGAAGAGTAACTATTGTAGGCATATTTGAGTTGATAAACGCTTTCACTACCGCTCTCTTCATTCTATCCCCCAAACCTCTCACATTCCAAGACAAAATCTTAATCGACATTTAAAACCTATCCAAGAACCCAGATATAAAACCTCAAACCACAACTACACATCTTCCACCTCATTGGCCAATTTCCTCTTAGAAAGCCTCTTCACAGATTCTATCGGGACCACCACTACAACCTCATTCGATTGGCTATCCCTGAATGTTTGAATTTCCTGGCTATCTGAACTAACTAGATCCAAATCCAACACACCTACTCCACTTTTCTTGCTTATCTTCGGCATATCTGCCTTAAGAAGAGCTCTATCCTTTGAATCTCCTATAACTACTCTTAAGATTAGTGAACAATCCTTGTCATTCGTCTCCGGTATTATACGAAAATCCTCCGCCATACTCAAGGCTTGACTTACTAACCATTCAACTGTTTCCATATCTATTTGCACTAACAATTCCTCCACCTGAACCGAGCTTGGATCCTCTAACCTTCTCTCATCCCAATGTCCATAGAAATACCCTTCTGTCTGACTCAAACGAGTCACCTTATCCAGAATCTGAGCCAAGGGAACTATAGACGAGGAACGTTGGAGGGCATCTAAACTAGTCACCTTTAAACCTTCCTCCTCTTGAGAGAACTCACTGTTCTGGTTGGAATCGACGAAGGCTAAAGGAATAAGAGGCTTGTTAACAGAATACCAAGGAAACACAAAAAAACCACAAGAATTCCGAGCAGAACCCATACAGTAAACCAGAAAAAAATTGTTCCACGAAGGGAGTAGAATGAACTCAAAAAGAATCGGAGAGGAGTTTGAGATACCTTCTCTAGAACATTCTCCTCGACTTTCCTGCCGCACCCTCACAATGCTCGAGCTTCCTGGATCTAGCAACAACCCATGATACTCCCAAAGATTTTTTCGTAATCTGTCCCAATTCTTGTAGACTGGTATAAGATAACCAGTCAAATTTCTATTATTTATCTTAATCCACTCCAAATCATCGCTTCTTTCTTCTAACATCTCCTCTAAATCATCTTACGAATTTCACCTGTACTAACTCCCTTTGACATCCCTCTTTCCCTCACTGTGCTGCCAAGGTATAGAGAGCTGTGTAACATCTTGCTACTAGCTGTCGAGTCATCTAACCCCCCCTCTCCTAGAACAATGAACTCATGTGTCTCAACCGCACTTCCATAGTCTGATTTCTTACATATCAGACTATCCTCATCCCCAAGACCCGTCGAAATCTTCGGTTCTCTCCTACTATCCCTGAGATCTGTAGCATCCTTGTATACCTCTCTCGCAATATACATAAACTAAGAGATAACCGATTTGAATATAGCTGAAATCTACTTCAAACTGGATAATCTTTTCCGGATTAAAAGCCTGCTACGATTCCCACAGGCCTGCTTAGACTTCAGCCCAACTTTTTTTCGAATCACAAATGGGCCGACCATTGTCTTAACGGTCCTATTCTTCAGTTTGGGTTTTCTTCTTAAGCGTGGTTGCTGCCTCAATACTACGCTATTTTCCAATGGGCGATCACTTCCCCACCCCGTTAACGATAAAAACTGGTCTTTTCTGTTCTCCCTTCCTGCAAGCCCACCACCATGTCTTTGGGCCCTTGTACTATTCAAGCCCGGCCCTATTCCATTAGGCCTTTGCTCTACCACCCCATACTTGCGTAACCACCTCATATACTCTATGTTGGTAGATACCTAAGCTAACAGCCTCCTCGTACAATAGTTTTTAAAAGCCCATCTACGTGGCTTAAATCTCAGATTACATTTAACACGTTTTTTAATATTGACACGAATTTTGAATTTTCATCGGTTCAATGACTTATTACCCATGTCTCTGCCCACCGGTTCTGATAGAACCCAGTCCAAGTCGTTATCTCCAGGTATCTTCTTCTCCCCTTGACCCCCCCTTTCTATCGTCTGTGAGCAAGTTTCATCCACCTTTAAACCTCTCTCTACGACAGTGATGCTCGCATCTACAGCTCCTTTCCTCGAGTCCTCTACTGCTTCCTTCCTTTCTATTTCCTCCCCTGCCACCTCAATCCCAACCGTATAACGAAAACTATCCACCCAAACGTACAACCCTCGAGGCATCTTCCATGAAGAACAACCTACCTTGAGTCTCGCTCTATCCAATTTCGCATGACGAAGGGTGGCCGGATCCACCTCTAATACACCGTCTAGCTGAGTTCCAATTTTTCTGAACGCTTGGTTTGTCCATAGATGGAAAGGTAACCCACTAATGCTGACCCAGACTCCATTCTCCTTCCGTGGTTTCAAAGAGTTACAATCAGCAAACCAAGGTCGTAATCTGAAGACGTTGTCCCCTACTAAAACTGTTCTTCTCTCATTCACCATCAAGAATGCTACTCTATTACCCATCATCAGCATCTTAGTAGTTGGCTCCCAATCTAACAATTTAATCATCGAGGATTGAGAATAACCTAGCTTCATTACCTCCAAGAAACCCTCCCAATCTGCCTCCAAAGAGCTTGTACTACAAATAAAAAACCATCTCCATTTTCCAAACCATACACCATTATTAAAGGCTTGTTTGACCACTGGTCCGATAACTTGCTTATTCTCAGAAATGTACCTCACCTCTTCACTTGTTGCTTTTGGATTCTCTATCCCTGTTTTAGAGGTAGAGGTTTACTAGCTAATTTAGCCCACGATAAAACCTTTCCTCCCTCCTCCACAGGAGCCTTCATATTCTAATCTAGACTGAGAAGGGTTTTAAAAGCAATACTGACCACCCCCTATCCATTTCCTCCTATTCCTGCTGGTAACACTACCCCTCTAGATCGAGATCTTTCTGAAAACTATTGTAGCTTCAAGAATCTACCGTACGAATTCTGCTACTTCTGGATCAGAAATATTCAGCCTTCCTGTGAGTACTTGGCTCTAAACTTCTTCGATGAGGTTCTCGCTAAATCCACTTGTTTAGAGACCCACCTTGCTTCCTCTTCCAACAGTTGAAAACTCGATTCAAACCTTCTACCCTTTTCCTTAACTTCTACCCCTCCTCTTCGTTGAATCCAAACTCCCTTGATGTCGAATGCTTTACGCTCAGCCTGCACCTGAACCATGTCTGTTCTTCAATAAATTTTGGACAGCAAGCCCCTTTTAATGAACCGATTGTTTGAGCCCAAGGTCATTTTTTACGATGCTTAACTTTCTATCTCTTACTAAATGTTATTCTGAGTGCCAAATATGTTTTTGAGCATTAAGAAGTGGGAAGTGAGCCACAAAACCAATTCCCAAACACACCTATTTCCTCCAATAATTGGTATGTGGTTGTTTATTGTTGATGGTTTAATTCCCCACATTTTATGAGTCCATGATGGGAAGGGATGTCCCAGCTCTCGTCCTAACTTATAGTCCTATCAATTTTTAAGTAAAAAGAGTTGAAATATTCTACATATGGGCTTGGCTGTCAGTCCTGTTTTTCCCACTCTATTATGTTTGAAGTCATTTATTCAGTTATTGCAAGTGTTATTAGGTTTCCTTCCCTTGAGAACTGGGCGTGTGAATGTACACTATTGACGTTGTAGGAGCCCACCTTATATGAGACAATGGTGGGAAGTATTACATTTGGTGATATAAAATCACCACACTTTTGTTTCTTAGAGTGGATCGGTTTTACCACTTGTGTGGAATATGTATATAATACACGTAAAATAATTGGGTTGGGGGGTATTAGGGTTCTTTTTCGCATGTATTGTTTATTGGCGCACTTTCTTTTATCTTGTACTTGCATTGCACACATTCTTTAGATATTGAATGCTAGAATTAATTAATAGTTATTTCAGACTGATTCCTATTAGACTATTCTAATAGTGTATTTTTTCTCTAATGTGGGAACTCTTGCTTCGTAATATTTATAAGGCACCAGTTTTCAGAAACAGGGTTATTTACATACAAGAAAATTTCATAAATAACATTTGGTGTGATCCAGCATAAAACTAGCATACAGTATACACCAAAACTAAGTCCAAGTGAACATTATAACACCAGCTACAAACTTCATCCCCATACACTCACATCATGCTAGTTTGACCCCTTCACGTATAAATTTGGTAGTAATCAAGTGTTTTGGCCCACATCCCAGAACCATCTGATTGGAAACCAAAGGTTATTATCTATGTTATACCATATGTGAATGAAATTTTTAGAATGCAAAACATCATATGCAAAACATGTTATACATTACTATCAGTTATTTTAGCCATAAGGAATTTTTTTTTTATGAAATAACATTTATATACTTTAGCATTATTTTTGTGTATTTCCACAACTTGTAGTTCCTTACTACAAGTTCCTTCTACGTGAACCTAGATCTGTCTCTTGAGGTGGAGCGATCAAGATTTCTGCAAGCCTTATCCAAGGTTGCAACAGGAGCGATATTTCTATTCTAACAATTCCAATTGAAGATCTATCGGATGTTTACTGTCGCAATAGAGGAGTTCAAGAGATTGTTCAGGGAGCTTTGAGGCCACATGAATTGAATTTTGTACCTATGACTCATTGTAACTTTCTTGGTGTATAAATTAATGTGATAGAGAACCTCGATGTTTTCTATTTGGATCGATTTTGGCCATAGGTAATATGTGTGTAGAAAAAAAATTTTAATTTTAATTTTTTTTTTTTTAAAGTTTAGATATCGGTTTGTAACCGATGCCTAAAGTCTTGGACTTAGGACATCATTCTTATAGACATCGGATTTTAAAGTCGATGTCTAAGATTTTTTTTTTTTTTGTTATATAAATATAGATTTGGAACAATTTTAAGTCATTCCAAAATCTGAGTTTTGGAACGGTTTTTAACCGTTCCAAATCATGAGATCGAGAACAGCTTCCAGCCGTTTAAATTCATTAACGACGCCTCTATTAGAGACGGTTTGTAAGTCGTTTCATACTGGCTGAGGAACGGTTATAAACCCTTCCTAATTTCTATATTTGTTGTAGTGCAAGCAATAAAGGAAAATTGTGGAATACCATTCTTACTCCATATAATATTCTTCCGTCTATTCCTAGTTTTCATCTAACACTTCATAGGCTGATTTCATGGAAAATAGACCGTTCAGTATTAATCTTCGGATTACTCTATCCCTTAACAATATCTTAGGAAGTTAAGTGGATAAGATAATATCTATGATTTCTTTCATAGATCATTATATGGTCTTGGAAATACCCATTTTCTCTCTACAATAAAATCTCGAATCACTGCATTCTTGTGGCTATCGATTTGATTAATAATTCGATTTTCAAATTTGGAAATAATACTTCCTTCTTGTAACCAAGGGTCTCTCCATATATTAGTGCCTTCACTGTCTCCAATCAAGAACCGAACATGCTTCCTCACAAATTCTTTTTCCTTTAAGATGCCTCTCCATGACTAAAAAGCATTATTTGGAGGTTGGCATCCCCAAATATCTGCATCCTCCACATATCTAGCTCTCATGTACATGATTCTTGTTGACAGATATAAGTCAATCAAGGAAGATAATACTTGATCTGCTTAAAGATTGATCAAAACTTTGTTGTTATTGGGCATAAAGTACTTCAAATTAATATCTTCATGTGATCTATTTGTAATTTCAACAACTATTTATTTAAAGGATGAGAATGTATCGTTGCGATAAATGATTTCCAATTCAAAACTACCCTCACCTTCAATGTGAGTCTTGAAACCATCTTCCCTGTTGATTGAAAATTACAACAATATCTCAATATAACATATAAATTATCTCCAGACATGATGATAATGGTTCTGTTACATCAAAAAATAACAAAAATGATTAAAAAGAAACCAATCCAGCAAAAAAAATTATATTTTAAAAAATCATCGAGTTCGATAAGCGTCGACCTCATTAATAATAATTTTAAGTTCTAATATTTATTGTCGAACTTGATGATTATTTAAATTGAAATAATTGTTGAACCACATACCATCGAGTTCGACATTTTTATAATATAAGTATTGTCGAGTTCGACGGTTTTTATTATAATCGTCGAACTTGACATTGCTTATACCATCATCAAAATTGACGAACTTGATGATTTTTAAGAAAAAAATTTGAGCTCAACGCTGCAACTCAGTTTTTGCGATTTTTTCTATCCAATGCAATATTTTCATCAAAACGACAAATAAAACGCAATGGATAAACCCTTTATAAACATCTATTTACTTGAATTTTAATGAAATCAAATCATAGATATCTTGTGTTCATAGAAAAATAGTAAAAGAGTATTACAAACTCACCTTTTGTGTCTGTTTTATCATATAGAAGATTGGAAAGAAGAAGTTAAGGGAATGAGATAAAGATTGGCACCCCAACTTTTACTTACTCTCAACCATTTACTTTTTATTTTTATTTTTATTTGGGATGTAATAAGTAAAAGTTTTCTATGCAATTTTGGCCTAAATAGAGAAGTCTGCCTACCTAAGTAAGTTTAATTTCGTTTTCTTTTCTTTAGGTACTGTTGGGCTAGAGACACGTCGAGCACAATCAAATCCTTGACTCCCATATTTTCTAGACATATTAGAACATTGAAAACTCATTCTAATGTCTCAATTTTATTTTCTTCCACCATACTATCCCTTGATCCCTTGACTATGTGCATATCATAAAGCTCCACAACCAATTAGGACAACAGGGAGCGGTTCTAACATTTCAATTAATTTTACTTTTTTCATTGTTTAACTCACACGACTCTAACAATCCCCCACATGAATGAATATAGAAAGAAAATCAAGCTTTTGGAGTAAAGTGGAAAAATCATCAATGGACCGTAGTGTCCAGAGTGTGGGTGTGTGAGAGCAGGAGTGAAAGTGTCAAGATCCAAAATATTTTAGGGTGTAGAGTGCCTCCAAAGAGTAATGTGTTGAGTTATATATAATACTGGATTTTGGCCATACTGTAAGTACGAGGTAAAAAAGAAAAATAATAAAGTTTGAGGGGGTATTATTAAGAAATCTTTGAGATTAAAAGGGTAAACTAGGAAAAATAATAAATTGGAAACATATGTAAAAATAATAATTTTTCAAAATATGGGTTAGAAGTTTTAGATTGAGCTGATTTTTTGTAAGGATGATCTCTATGATGAGAAGATCATCCTAAAAAAATCAGTCCAGTCTGAAACTTCTAACCACATCAAAAGTGATTTAGAATGTGAATTACCAAATTTTTATCAATAATTTGTAAACTACTTTTGATGGATTTAGAAGTTTTAGATTGAATTGATTCTTTGTGAGGATGATCTTCTCATTATAGAGACCATCCTCACAAAAATTCAGCTCAATCCAAAACATATAATCCATATTTTGAAAAATCATTATTTTTACATATGTCCCATGATCCGCCCACATTATTAAGAAGTGAGAAGGTGGAGGGGTCATATTGGAAATATAAAAAAATGAAAAAAAAAGAGTATAAAGTTAGGGGTATTTTTGAAAAGAGGTAGAGAAAATATAAGAAAAATTATTCTCGAGTTACGTTATTTCTATGGTATAAATCTTCAAACAAAAAGAGTGGGATCCACCATTGTGTTTTATTTTATAGATATTGAAATATAATTGCTTAATTTATTTTTCTAAATTCATCACTGCTTACTCTTTCTTTCAAGGAACACCTCTTTTACAATTTAGAATTAATAACATATTAAGAAAATAAACACAATTTATTTAATAAATGCTATCTTGAAAATACAACCTTTAGTCTTGACTATAGTCCATAGCTGTTATATTTTCACTCCCCTATATCCAAGGCTTGGCTTGCATTTTTACTTTTATTTTTTTTGTGTACTATTTACATAGTCTTGACTAAAGTGCAATTATGTTATTCACTACCTCCAAATATAGTCATAACAGAACAAATTTTTATCCATATTATCATTGTCATTAGTAATTAAATAATCAATATTTATTTGAATGATTGAAGCTTCTTCCACTTTGAATGTTTCAAAATAATTACATAATTACAATAATATTTTGAATATTAATTTTGTAGATCCTCATCTACATTCAATGGTTTGATCTTAGCCTGCCCACTGTCCAACATTAACAATGAAACTATTTTTTTTTCTTTTCCGAAAAAATTCTATCCCTAATTCATACTCATCTCATGATCTTCATCTTTCTATTTAAAATCCTCTTCACATAAGGTTTTTTTCACATAAGGTTTGTTTTTTTTTTTTTTTTAATTTAATAAACCTGATTTTAATGGGATCAAATGAAACCATGAAGACGAGAAATGAACTCCCCCGGGTAATGTATCATTACCCATTGATTTTACCAGTTAAATTCATTAAATAAAAATAATTTTAAATATTAAAAACAGTATTTGATTTCCTATCCGAGTGAGCAGATGTGAATGTGATTTCTTAGTTCCTTGTCAAAAGCTTTAAAACTACATTAAATACCAAAATTATCCTTGTCAAATGAAGTGTGATTGCGATTTCTTGAAAGTCAAAAAACAAGGTGTGTAATTTCTGTTGATAAATTCAAAACCTCTAAATTTTCTGTTATCAAATTCATCCTTTCAACATCAAACTCATTGAAATCGGTTACTTCAGGAATGAAGAAGATGGTGCCACATCCAACATAATAAGCACAAAATTGGAAAAATCTATTCACAATTGGTTGGTTAGGTTCAGAGAAACCATCCATGACAGTGATGATTGTATCGATCAATTTATTATAGGGATGAATAGCGAAGATGGGTTGGATATAGTGTTAAGAAAACAGATGCAATCGAAACAAGAAAATGAATCAAAAAACCAAACACAAGATGCAATTACAAAAAGAAACAAAGAGATTTTATGTGGTTTCCTTTAAATTGAGGTACGTCTACGGATCACACTGATTCCACTATTATAAAGAAAAACTCGTAGTTACAACTTACACCCTTTCACCAAAAATGAGAAATATAAATACCCCAAGAAACTTAACTAAGGTTTTACATAATATTAATGAAATTACAAAAATATCCTTAAAAAAATTTTCTTGCATTTTTTCCTTTTTTCCCATGTCTACGGCTTTTTTTTTGTACTATTTACATAGCTTGACTATATCACTAGGGCAATTATGTCATTCACTACCTGTAATTATAGTCAGAACAATTTTTTATCCATATTATTATTGTCATTAGTAATTACATTCTCAATATTTTTTTGAAGAGATATTTAGGAAAACATGATCAACTTTTGAAGAATTTATGATTTTGGCTCACTATTTATTTTAATTATCAAACAGTGAACATGCAATGAATTCGGCGGTTTTAAAGTGACTATTTCACGGGTTTAAAGCAACAATTTCACTTTTAACCTGCAAAATTGTCACTTCAAAACCTGCGAAATAGTCATTTTAAAACCTTCAAATTCGTTAAAATAGTAGTTTACCCTTGTCTTAATGATTGAAGCTTCTTCTACTTTGAACGTTTTAAAATAATTATGTAATTACAATAATATTTTGAATGTTAATTTTGTACATCCTCATCTAAATTGAATGGATCGATCTTAGCCCACCCACTTTCTGACAACATTAATGAAATTAATTGTTTATTTTTTTTCTGCAAAAAATCTATCTTCTTTTATGTCTCTAGAAAGTACAAACCTCCCTAATTCATACACATCTCAGGATCTTCCTCTTTCTATTTAAAATCCGCCTCACATAAGTTTTTAAAAAAATAAAATAAAATTAATAAAACTTGTTTTTAATGAGATCAAGTGATGACATGTTCACGGGAAAGAACTCCCCCAGTTAATGTATCACCACTCATTGGCTTTACCAGTTAAAATCATTAAATAAAAATAATTTTAAATATTAAAAACAGTATTTGATTTCCTATCCAACTGGGTGAGAAAATGTGAATGTGATTCTTTTTTCCTTGTCAAACGCTTGGAAACTACATTAAGTACCAAAATTATCGTTGTCAAACGCTTAAAACTGCATTAAATACAAAAAGTATCCTTGTAGTGTGATCGAGATTTCTTGAAAGTAAAATATAAAAAAAGGTGTGTAATTTCTATTAATTAATTCAAAGACTCTGGTCCATCTTTTATTCTATTAAAGGCATAAAGTGTCTTGTTTTTAGCTTCAAGCTTCTATTCTCATCAAAAATGGAAGAAACCTTGTCAATATACTTTCTTCAGAGATTGAATTATTTGTTACTTAAGGAGTCCGAATATTTTATGGTCTAGAAGACTAAATGCTACTTCTCAAGTCCCAACTTTCACATCTAAATTCTCAAATCCAACCTTTCAACATCAAACTCATTGAAATCGATTACTTTAGGATTGAAGTAGATGGTGCCACATCCAACATAATAAGCACAGAATTGGAAGAATCTATTCACAATTGGTTGGTAAGGTTCAGAGAAACATCCATGACGCTGATGATTGTGTCGATCAATTTATGATTCCAGCTCACTGTTCATTTTAATTACCAAAAAGTGAATAGGCAATGAATTCGACAATTTTAAAGTGACTATTTCGAAGGTTTAACGTGACAATTTCGCTTTTAACCTGCAAAATTGTCACTTTAAACCTGTGCAATAGTCACCTTAAAACCTTCAAATTCGGTACCTGTTCACATTTTGGTAATTAAAATGAACAGTGAGTCGGAATCGTAAATTCGTCAAAAGTTGATCACGAAATAGTAGATTACCATTGTTTGAATAATTAAAGCTTCTTCTACTTTGAATGTTTTAAAATCCGTCAAAGTACAAACCTCCCTAACTCATACACATCTCATGATCTTCCTCTTTCTATGTAATATCCGCCTGACATAAGTTTTTTTTTTTTTAAATCAATAAAGCTTGTTTTTAATGAGATCAAGTGATGCCATGTTGACGGGAATGAACTCCCCCAGTTAATGTATCATCACTCATTGACTTTACCTGGTAAAATCATTAAATAAAAATAATTTTAAATATTAAAAACAGTAATTGATTTCTTCTCCAACTGGGTGAGCAAATACTTGGAAACTACATTAAATACCAAAATTATCCTTGCCAAACGTTTAAAACTGCATTAAATACAAAAAGTATACTTGTCAAATGAAGTGTGATCGAGATTTCTTGAAAGTAAAGAGAAAAAAAGGCGTGTAATTTCTATTGATTAATTCAAAGCCTCTGGTCCATCTTTTATTCTATTAATTAAAGGCACAAAGAGTCCTGTTTTTAGCTTCAAGCTTCTATTCTCATAAAAAATGGAAGAAACCTTGGTAATATGCTTCCTTCAGAGATTGAATTATTTGTTACTTAAGGAGTCCGAAATATTTTATGGTCTAGAAGACCAAATGCTACTTCTCAAGTCCCAACTTTCACATCTAAATTCTCAAATCCAACCTTTTAACATCAAACTCATTGAAATCGGTTACTTCAGGATTGAAGAAGATGGTGCCACGTCCAACATAATAACCACAGAATTGGTTGAATCTATTCACAATTGGTTGGTTAGGTTCAGAGAAACCATCCATTACGCAGATGATTGTGTCGATCAATTTATTATAGAGATGAATAGCGAAGATGGGTTGGATAAGGATGTGGCTATTGGTGTGTTTGGGAGTGAATTGCAGATGATCAACAAATGTATCGTAGAAATTCTGGATGGCATGTCTCAACTGGATACCTCAATTGCATTGATCAAACAGAGAGTGGTAAACATGAGTTCTCCTAACGTTGTTGTTGATGAAGGTGAAACATCTTTTGCTTCTTTTGCACTAAAATTCAATTCTTTACCGTTTTACCTTAAGTCTTGCTTAATGTACTCTAGCTTCTTTCCTGAAAATCTATCCATTCCACGAGACAAATTGATTAGGCTATTGATGGCTGAAGGTCTAATTCAAGAAATCCCAGGAGAGAGAATGGAGGATATAGCAGAAAAAAATATTGACAAATTAATTGAACTAGAAATGGTTCAAGTTCCAAATAAAGAATGGCCCAACTGGATTGCTTGTGCTGTCCCAGTCTCATACCTCCATATTGTTGCAGGGGATGAAAATATCTTAATTGCCAATGCAAATTCAGAAGAAGATATCCCTCTCAATATTCGTCGGCTACGAATAAAGGAAATTAATTCCACAATTGCGTCCAACTTGAACAATATCCATATCTCAATTCGATCTCTATTTGTTTCGTATAAGGACTTTTCCGGTAACCATTTGAATGCCTTGGAAACTATATTCCATTCTTTGAAACTTTTGCGGGTGTTAGACCTAGAGTTCATCAACTTTGAGACCTTACCAGAAGAAGTGGGTAATCTAATACACCTAAGGTATCTAGGCTTGGGGTATTCTAGTTTAAATAAGCTTCCAGATAGTATCCCTAATCTTCGAAACTTACAAACTTTGGCTATCCATGATTCTAACATAAATGCACTATCAACTGGAATTCTGAATCTTCAACAATTGAGGCACCTTGAAATATACAAATATCCGTATAGGATTTTGGTTCCTACAGGGATAGGTGGATTGACAAATCTTCAGACTGTGAATGGTTTGTACGCTGGTGGTGGTATCGCTAGGGAGTTATGTAACTTGACCCAACTCAGAAAACTTGGAATTGTTTATTTGTCGGAAGAACATGCAAGTGAGTTATATGTTTCTATAATGAAGATGACTAAACTTATCTCCTTGGCACTATCAGCAGAGAACCATAGCCACTATGTAGGATTCTCCTTCAATGAAGAACTACTCCCTTCCTTGGAACATTTCTCTGCTCCGCCTTGTCTTAGAAAGCTTCGTCTTGTTGGGTGCCTGCAAGAAATACCCGATTGGCTCAATTCGATGGAAAATCTTACTGAACTAATGTTAAATAACTCTAATCTACTTGAGAACCCGACTTCTATCCTTCAATTTCTTCCAAACTTAAAACTTCTCTATTTGAAGAGCGCCTACGCAGCAAAACATATTGGTAGAGAATTCTGCAAGTCTGGTGGGTTTCCAAGTCTGGAGGTTCTCATTATTGGATCAAGTTCTCTAATTGCATGGACAGAACTTGAAGAAGGAGCTTTGCAAAGCTTGAAGTACCTCAAATTCTCTTATTGTCCGAGATTGAGGACTCTACCTGAAGGTTTGCAATTAATCACCACACTCCAAGAATTGTACGTGTTCCCTTTGCATGGTGATCTTGCACGGAAGTTGAGCCCAAGAGGAGGCCAAGAAAATTACAAGATAAAACACATCCCGATGACGAATCTAGAGGATTAAAATTCTTCTTTATTTCTAGATAATATGTTGATCAATGGTTTGTGCAACTATTGGGGCTGCTGATTTCTTATATCAATGTACTTTAAAATATAGAATGCCCTCCATCCGTACTTCTGATTAATTGTGGTTCCAAGTGCTTTCTTGTGTTATTAAATATGGTTGTTCGATTGTCTTAATGTATGAATGCATTCATATACCAGTTCTTATTCGAACTTCACAAGATCACTTCATAATGTAAGTCAAAATAGTTAAGGGACGTACAAGAATGTAACTCTTTAACAACTCTAGATTCTCTATCAAGGGATTAGGATCTCAAACACGCGATTGTAAGAGGAGCATGTGCTTTTAGCAAATATCACTCCTTTTAACTGTCCAATTTTCTTTAAGCAGAGATGTACAGTTCCTTCCTCCAACTGCACACTAAAAGAGAAAAAGAAACTTAACAAAATAAATCTATAGAAAGAAATTTAGTAAAAAAGAAAGAAATAAGAAATTTGTTGGTATAGGCATGAAAATGTCAAGCACATAAGGAGAAAGCACTTGGAAAAAATTAACAATATAATAATCACATATTTGGGAGAGTCCCAAAGTGCATTCTTATAATTAAGGAATTTGCATAAGAGAGTTACCAAAGTTGCAGGTTCCACCTGCAGAAAAAAGAAAAGGAAAAAGAGATCACATATAAGAATGAGGTATGCATGACTGATGATAAATTGAATGGGAAAAATCTCCTAACACAAATCGAAAGGTTAAATAAAAATAATTAAATATAATTTATTCCTAAACTCAAACGCAAGGAAATTTCGTTAGTCGCTGAGGGAGACCACCAAATAAATAAGTTTGAATTTTGCTTGTTTGTATTTTAGTGTGGCTCTCTGACAATGTACATATGATTTCAATCCTATCGAAAGGATTAACAAATGAAGTTCAAATTAGAGAAATTGGGAAACCATGCATGAAAGTCAAATTAGACATGGAACCTGGCAAGCAATTAATGTAGATTGTCTCATAAACTTAGTTTCTAATGGTGATTTTATCCATCGCAACTCATGGGTATAAATAGAAAAAATCTTCACTTTTCCACTATAAGATTCCTTTTAGAGTGCATCCAAATCCATATAAGATGGTAAAGTTGTATTCACATTATGAAATAACTTGGATGATCCTCTGATTATGTTTGGAAAGATAATGTCAAATCCCTTAATTGGATCCGAATCGTTGATTTCGACTCATTGGTTCAAGATAGAATTGAATGGGACATGATTTATATTGCTAACCCCAAATATTGGGATAAGATATAGGTGATGATGGTGGTGAAATTATGGCACAATAGTTCTTGATGTCCTTGATATCGCAGTTGCAAATGACTTAATGTCACTAAACTGAAAGAATTAACTAATCAAAAGATGCAATTACCTCATGCATTCTATTAATTGAAAATGCATTGTCAACCTTGAATGTGTCTAAAGCGGCATCAACTCCACCAATTTGACCTTGCCAAATAACATCCTGAAAAATAATTAGATGGATTGTAACAAATACAACACTTGAGTGTGATTCTTATAAAGTCACTGGTTGAAGAAGTTCTTATAACTAACATATTTTTACAAAAAAGAGCTTTGAATCTTAACATGCATGTTCCCTAGATCAGATGAAATTGAATTCCAATAAAATATAATTAGAGAATTTTATCCAGTGAAATTGGGAAATAGAAAATCCAAAGAGAGAGAATTTTAGATTTATACAAAACTCTAAAACTATAAGAACACTAAATTTTTTTTTCTAAGCAAAAGAACACTGAACCTAAGGATAGAAAGATGCATATATAGTCTTACCAAGTAAGCATGCAAAGTGATTTTTTACTAACAAAGCCTCCAAACAATCTTCAAATTAAAGAGTTGAGGAATCCAATTCTCATAGCATGTGAACCAGGGATTTTTTGCATGTCAAATTCAAAGACCCTTTGGAGCATAGTTTCTATAAATATTATCATTGTTAAAGAGCAGAAAATATAGTTCTTAGAGACCTCACGATGTAATAGAGAGAAATATGTTGTGCGAAAGCATACAACAAATAAAACAAACTACGAGTAGGAAATTTAAAACAAAAAATAAAATAGAGAAAACAGAACAGAAGACACAATTTACGTGGTTTGACAAGATGCCTACATCCATAGGCAACGATGATCAATCCATTATCAACAACGAGATCTCTACAAAATTCATCGGAAAACCTTAGTTCCCTGTTACACCCATTTTAAGCTCTCTCTTTCGGTTTTCCTTTCTCTCATATAAGAATGAACCCTAAAAAACCCTTTATCTACTTGGGGTTAAAAGGGGATAAAATGGGTCGGATCAAAACCAAACCCAAATGGGTCAAAAATTTCGACTGAGGGTGAAATTAGGTTATACAGATCATCAAGAATTTGGGATGAATTCATTCACAACTTCTTCAACAAAATGAAACCGAACATTGATATGCTTTATTTGAGAATGATTAACTTGGTTCTTTATTAAAAAAAATTGCGCTCTGACTATCGTAGTAGACCTCAACGTGCTTTTGAACAATTCCCAAGTCCTCAATCAACCCACGTAGCCAAATGGGCTCATTAATGACCTTTGTTACTGCCATGTATTCTTCCTCAGTAGTAGACAAAGCAACTATCAACTGTAATGTTGACCTCCAGCTTACCAGTCCCTTAGCAAGTGTAAATACATATCTCGTAGTAGACTTACACATACCCAAATCACTAGTGTAATCAGAATCTACATATCCAACCACATGCTGACTAAGACTATCATCTCGTTGAAACACTAAACCAATATCCACACTACCAAGAATGTGCTATAGAATCCATTTCACTGCTTCGCCAATGACTTTTTCCAAGATCATGCATATACCTGCTCACCATACTACTTGAGCAATATCAGGCCTAGTACACACTACCGCATACATTAAACTACCGACAATTCTAGCATATGAAACCTGGGCCATGTACCCACACTATTCATTTGTAGTCGAAGACATAAAAGCACTAAGCTTAAAATGAGGGTCTAAAGGTATACTCACAAGTTTGGATTTTTCATCCATACCAAAATGCTATAGTATTTTCTTCAAATACTGTTTCTGAGACAAACTAACCTTGCCTTTTAACCTGTCTCTCTCAATTTTCATACCAAATATTTTGGGCTTCCCTAAGATCATTTCAAACTCATTACTCAACTGAGTCTTGAACCTCGTTTGGCAATCTCCACCTTACACTTAGATGTAATTAACATAACATCTACATATAAGAGTAAATATATAAAGGATCCATCATGCAACTTAAGAAAATAAGCACAATGGTCATAATGACTCTTGGTCTACTATTGACCTAGTATAACTTGATTGAATAGCTTGTATCATTGCCTTGGAGATTGCTTCAAATCATAAAGTGACTATCTCAGTTTTCAAACCACGTCCTCTTTCCCAATAACTTTAAACTCATCTGGTTGAAACATATATATCTCATATTCCAAATCACCATGCGAGAAAGCAGTTTTAATATCGAGTTGGGCCAATTCAAGGTCAAACTATGCAACCAAAGCTAATAAAATATGAATAGAGGAATGCTTCACAACTACAGAAAATACCTCATTATAGTCAATGCCTTCTTTTTGTGCGTAGCCTTTAGCTACCAATCTAGCTTTGAACCTTACATTGTCTTGTTTTGGAGAGCTTTCCCTTTTAGTGTAAACACCCATTTGCACTCAATTGCTTTCTTCTCTTTTGGTAACTAAACCAACTCCCAACTCTCATTCTTGTAAAGAGAATGCATCTCATTCTGCACATCATAGCGAGCTATATGGCTCTTAAGAGGATTTGGGTGTCATTGTAAACAGTGCTTGATAAATTTTGCTCTGAATTTGATAAATTCTCTCTTATTTTTCTCAACAAATCATACTTTCTTTTACAATTTTCATCTAATGTGCATGCCCATGTCAACAAGTAAATGTATCGCATGTACAGATTATTACTTGTGGGTTTGGGAATAATAATTTTGCTCTCAATATGACATAGTGGAAGTGTGTGAATCAATAAATTCAATAGGTAAACAAGCAATAGCTTGAAAGAAAAGAAAGCATGAATCTAAAATGTAATTAAGAGAGATAATATAATTGAATTGATTAAATTTCAATTTTGAAGTTCCTTATATCGATAACTTTATCATAGCAACTTAGAAACATTTTTAAATATTAAAAAGTAACTTTCCTAACTTATTTATAATATGATAGAAACCTTTTAAACCTATTATAACTCAATTTGGAAACTTCTAAACACTTCTAATAATAGTCTAACTAATAAAAAATGAATTTAAAATAAAATAGCAACTAACAAGCAATTGTACTCCTAACATAACTATGAAATAAAAATCCTACTAAAACGAGAAAATATAAATTCTACTAGAATTAAAAACTACTAAGACGTTAATTTGGATTGTAGATGTCCTGTATCACAGTTGGCTTATGACCTTCTGCTCAGAACTACCATCTAAAGTCTATCAACCTCTTTTAGGCCTTAGTTCTTATTCACCCAATATCAAAGAAAGAGTAAAATTATCAAACATAGCACTAAACAAAAACTAATATACAGTTTTAGAAATGATCTATGAAGGAAACCAACAAAAAACACAACTTAAAGGGTACTGTAGAACGAGACATTAAGACTAATGCCAGGGAATTGACATAGGCGGGCTATGAATGTTCTTTGTACCTTTACATTATTCCCTATTTTTTAACACTATCATGACATTTTTTGTTTAATATGCTAAATCTGAATGCACTGCATTTCTCATCGATATGTGGTATGCGATGAAACCTCTTTTCCTTGTACTAACCCACTTTCTTTTTATAGTCGTGATTCTTTCGAGGGAGATGTCATCACATTGTCTTATATGCTGCATTGGGTTGATCTCAAAGATTCCACTAATCATATATCAGTCGATGATTTAATGGGTGTTGATGTTGTTGCAAGTCTACCTCTTACAACCCAAGCCTCTCTATAGTCCTCACACATCACCCCTGTTCCTATTGGATCTCGTTCACCGGTGCACCTTGTTGTCCCATCTGTTTTCACCACAAACCCCCAAGTTAGCCCCATAACGCCATCCCAACTGACAACTAATATTATTGAGCACATTGATGAGTCCACCACCTTCCCAACAACTGATCACATTGCTACAAATTCCTCTACTTTGTAGTATGTCTCAATTACATCTATCAAAATCATCCCATGAAAACCCCAGTCTGTGATTGCACTATTTAGTCACAAAACTACCGAGCACTACTATGATCTTCTAAATTTAGATTGGCAAGAATTATCCGAACCTCATTCAGTTAGATCAACACTCAAAAGTCCACATTGGCGTGAAGCTATGGAAACATAATTTCGTGCTCTTCACCATAATGACACTTAGGATCTTGTGCCTCGAAAATCAAATATAAAAATTGTCAGCTCAAGATGGGTCTTCAAAACAAAACTCAGAGTTAATGGTACTATTGATGGCTTCAAGGCACAACATGTCGCCAAATTGGGTTTATCAATTAGATGATATTGATTTTGATGAAACATTTAGACCCATCATCAAATCTACCTCCATTCATCTTATTATTTTTGTATCGATTGTGAACAAGTGGTCAATATGACCATTAGACGTCAACAATGCATTCTTGCATAGGCACCCTAATGAAGATATCTTCCTAGAACAACCACCTGGGTTTACTAGTATTTCCCATCCAGATTATGTGTGTCACCTCAAGCTTACTCTATATGGCCTTTAATAAGCCCCATGGGCTTGATCCAATCGATTTAGTGATTACCTTCTGAACTTGGGAATCTATTGTAGTGAAATTGATTCATCTCTCTTTGTGTTTCGTTCTCACGCTAGTTCTGTATTTCTATTAGTCTATGTTGACAACATCATTCTCACTGATAATTAAGGCAACTTATGCAAAAATTAAGGCAAGCTTTTAAGGATGAAAATTCAAAAAGATTACCTTAGCAACAATTAAAGCAATGGAATAAAAGGAAAAAAGTCTATTAGGTTGAAAATTCGAAAGGGCGACTGAAAGCGCCCTCGATCCACAGGGTGCGCGGATCCGCTTTTGACCCTTGAGGTTTGGGAGTCGCCACCTAGTTATTGTGGTCTAGGAACCAAACTAACTCTAACATGGATAAAAAGAACTAATCTACCATAAAAAATCTGAATTCGGGGATCATGTTACGGGGTTGGAAGGTGTTAGGCACCAACCCCGCCCGGCCAAAGCCGGTCTCTACTAACTTCCCAAATATATCACATTGCTAAAAACCTAGATAAAAATAAAAAAATTACATACCTTTCCGATAGCAAGGATTTTTTTCCTCAGATCTGACAAAAAAAGCTGCTTGTACTGTACTCTCTTGCTTCGATCTGTCTCCGGATTTGACTTCGGATCTCCTAGATCAAGGTATCTTCTTATTTTTGGATCTGAACTCTTCAAGTTTGTTGTGGATTTAGTGGTATTTTTGGAGGGATTTTAGGTGTTTTCTAGACTAAAATTGAAGGGGGGATATTAGGTAAGGAGTTGGGACTTCAAAACTAGGGTTTATGGGGGGCTAGGGGAGCTTCTAGACCTACTTCTCTTAGGGTTTATTATTTGATACGAAAATAGGGTGTGAGCACCTCTATTTATAGAATTTTTTGAGGGTTGATTTGGATAGAGTTAGTATTTAATTAGAGTTCTTTTAATTAGAGTTGTGTTTTAGTTAGACTTGTTTTAGGTAGAATTGTGTTTTAATTAGAATTGTTTTAGGTAGAATTATTTTTAAGTTAGAACTCTATTAGATTGAGTTATTATTTAATTAGAATTCTATTATGGCTTTTGGTCTTATTTGATTGACTTTTAATGTTTTGACTTTAGTCTTAATTGATTGACTTTTAATATCTTGACTTCAGTCTTGCTTAATTGACTTTAATTTTGACTTCAGTCTCACTTAATTGACTTTAATACCTTGACTTCAGTCTTGCTTGATTTACTTTTAATTTTTGGAGAACCCCCTTCCATTATTTCTTTAATTCTTTGGACCCCCAAATGGAGGGGTCCTTAAAGAAATATCTCACGAACCCTCAACAATTTTGCTTGAGAGCCCGATTGATCGATTTTTTAGGTTCAAAATTTTAAATTAATTTCATTAATGTTTCACTTTAATTATTTAATGTTTTATTTATTAATTTCAAATTTTTTAATTATGAAAATTGTGAAATTATCGTTTTACCCCTAGAGAGGACTTTTCACGTTTCAAGTCGGTTTTTAATGTTCTTGGATGTTTTAGAATCGATTTTTTGTAAAGAATTCAATGGAAATATTAGTTTGTGTCATTTATGGAATTTTTTGTGTGAAACGATCATGAACTTTATGAGGGGCATTTTCGTAATTTTGTCAAATTCTGTTAAAATTGGTGAAATGATTTATTTGGTTTCGATTTGTTGTTTTATGTGTTTGAGAGAATTTTCCTAAGCGTAACGTAGGCTCTAGGGTTATTTTGAGGTTAGGGGTATTTTGGTAAATTGGTCAATTTTTAGTGATTTTTATCGTGAAGCTTCTTTTTGGTCTGCAAGATGATGTTCTATGTTTCTGGGGTCGTTTTTCCTAGCGTAGCGTGGTTTCTAAGGTTTTGTCAATTCGAGATACCTCATCCGGATTTCTGAAACATATCTGGTAATGAAATAAAGCAATGGAATACACATCCATCATTGGGAATCATTGCAATCGGATTGACGAGTTGATTAATCAGGCGAGTGCAAAAATGGGGTGTCTACAGATGCCCCTCTTTGGCAGAGGGTTGAAGCAAACTAGATAGCAAATCTATTTTGGTAGATAGTGCGATATCTGAATGCCAAAGCTAATGACAGTTCATTTTGCAGCCTGATTTAGCAATTCGTCGGTGTTCGGATCCTTGAGGGTCAAGCTCTCCCCGAATTAAAAGGTTGTCAGGTCTTTGAGTGTGAGCTCTCACTGACGATGTCAGATCCTCGAATTTTAGAAAATTCTCCCTGACTAATGCAAAAGTGCATGTGTGTGCAATGGTGTGATGCTGTGTGAAACTGAGTAAAAATGTGTCAGGTCCTAGAGATCTTCTCTCACTGACAATAATGATTCAAAATTGAGATGCACTTATGCAACGAAAACAATCATAGCAAGGTTTAACAAAGATAATTGGAGTTATAACATTGTAGGAACTTCGTTAAATCCTATTTGAAATTCTTTTTAGAGTTCGAAAAAGTTGAGTCTCATTTATCGGACTGGAGCCTATTGTAGCCAAGCTTCTCAGGCTAAGGAACTTAAACAATCCTATTAATTCAATATGATTTCAAACAAAGCTGGAGTCTCGTTTCTCGGACTCTGGCTAAGGTTTACAGGAACTTAAACAATCCTATTAAAATTGGAGTCTCGTTTCTCGGACTCGAACTAAGGTTAATAGGCACTTCAAAAAGCCTATGATTCAAAACGTTGGAGTCTCGTTTCTCAGACTCGAACTTAGGTTTATAGGCACTTCAAAAAACCTATATATTATTCAAAAAGTTGGAGTCTCGTTTCTCGGACTCGAACTTAGATTTATAGGCACTTCAAAAAGCCTATTCATTCTATGATTCAAAAAGTTGGAGTCTCGTTTCTCGGACTCGAATTAGGTTATAGGCACTTCAAAAAGCCTATTCATTCTATGATTCAAAAAGTTGGAGTCTCGTTTCTCGGACTCGAACTTAGGTTTGTAGGCACTTCAAAAAGTCTAGTTATTCTATGATTCAAAAAGTTGGAGTCTCGTTTCTCGGACTTGAACTTAGGTTTGTAGGCACTTCAAAAAGCCTATTCATTCTATGATTCAAAAAGTTGGAGTTTCGTTTCTCGAACTCGAACTTGGGTTTATAGGCACTTCAAAAAGCCTATTCATTCTATGATTCAAAAAGTTGGAGTTTCGTTTCTCGGACTCAAACTTAGGTTTATAGGCACTTCAAAAAGCCTATTCATTCTATGATTCAAAAAGTTGGGGTCTCATTTCTCGGACTCAAACTTAGGTTTATAGGCACTTCAAAAAGCCTATTCATCTAGGATTCAAAAAGTTGGAGTCTCATTTCTCGGACTCGAACTTAGGTTTATAGGCACTTCAAAAAGCCTATTCATTCTATGATTCAAAAAGTTGGAGTCTCATTTCTCGGACTCGAACTTAGGTTTGTAGGCACTTCAAAAAGCCTAGTCATTCTATGATTCAAAAAGTTGGAACTCGCTTTTCAGACTCGAACTTACTAAGTCACGTTTCTCGAGCTTAGATTTATAGGAACTTAAACAATCCTATTTATTCATTCTATGATTCAAAATCGAACTCAAAGTTTGAAAGATTAGGCCTTTATTGGCTTATCATGCATCTGGATTCGTAATTATCATTGGACTTCGCTGGACTTTTAAACTTTTGTTTGATTTTCTTTTATCATGTGATTAGAACAAAAAACTTTGGAATTAAATGATCTTCAAAAATGCCCCTAGTTTCAGGTTGGCTTTAACTGGAACTTGACTACGAGACTGATGGAATGGATTACGCTTGAAAAATATGGACTCTGATGTATGATAGATAGAAGAACTGACATTCTCTTAAATTTAAGACTCTTAAGATTATCATATGTGCAATAAAGAATTGATCATTTTCTTTCGAATTTCTTTTAAAAAATGCTTGCGCTGGACTTAAAAAATCTTGATAAATATTAGAATAAAAGATCTTCCTCTTCAAAGTGGTTGATGATTCTACATTTTTCATTAGCGAACACTTGAACAAGTAAACATACTTTTAAAGATCCTACAATGTTTAAGATGACTTCTGATTTTTTCGACTTCAATATTGTCTTTGTCGGATGTGAGCTCTTGACTAAAAGACAAATATCGTGGCTTGAATGGTTCTACAGTTTCTACACAAGCTTCCTTCTGAATTTTTCTTGACGGGACCTTTCCTCTCATTGATGATGCCCTAATTTTTGCCTAGATCGCCTCTTTAGGTTTTCAATCTAGCGGGCTTTATTTTTCTTTTTCTGATGATGCCTTGATTTTTGCCTAGGTCGCCTTTTCAGGTTTTCAACCTAGCAGGCTTTCTTTTTTATGGTTATGCCCTAAATTTTGCCTAAGTCGCCTTTTCAGGTTTTCGACTTAGCGGGCTTCTCTTTTTTTTCTTGATGATCTTGTATAACCAACTCGACAACTTCTCAGTTCCCTACACCTTAACTGAGTCAATTAGCCTTCAGGAGGACTTAATAGGTGAGCTTAGGATATGGTTTAGAAAGAAAAGATATAAGGCTCAACTTCCCAAAATGCCCCTAGTTTGATATTCTCTTTTTTCTGTTAATTATTTTAATTTTTCTAAATGCTCCTAGTTTGACATTCTTTTTATCAATTCTTTTGATTTTTTTTCTTTAATGCCCTTAGTTTGGCATTCTTTTCTTTTGAAGATTTCAATAGGGGATTTTTCTTTTGGATGACACTTTCCTTAAGAGAATACATTTTTCTTTTAATGACTGGGCCTGAAGTAACTTCTTAGGTTGCCTACGTACCCCAAATATTTCTTTTTTTTTTCTTTTTGGATCAGGTCAAAACGTAGTTCATACTAAGATTCCCTCCCAAGGTTGGTCGGCGTGGTTTAGAAAAAAAAGGCTATTGATTTTTTTTAAAGGCTGCGAGGGGCTAAAGAAGGTTATCTTCATCTTGGTAAAACAGGAAAATGGTTCGACCAAAGAAGGCCTCCTTTTGTGAATGCTGATTAACTTGATCAAAGTTTCAGGAATTCGATATCTAGATTACTCTGTCAACTTAGATTTTCTTTTGGAGAATGAATATTCTTCAGTCTTCTTCTGAGAAGGAGTAATCTTCAGTCTTCTTCTACGGAGTTGAGTGAGACTGAGTTCTTTGTATTTGACATTGACTCGTTCAACTATTTCCAAACTTCAAAAGAAATCTCATATTCTTTTGTGAATGAGAACTTTCTTCACTTGAGTGAAAAATATGGTAGATCCACTTGTAAGTCTTAGCATCTTCGTTGATGCTTTCAGCTATATCATCTTTGACCGATAATCTTTGACTTTGAAATCACTCTTGACTTGATCTATGTTTTTGTGTAATTTATCCATATATTCTTATGAGACCATGCAGGAACGTTGTTGAATTTCTCAAGTAAATTTATTATTCTCTCATGTTCTTCTAAGGAAAATGTAATACCCATTTGCACTTCTTGAGTGTACTCTTTAATTCCAATATTTATTAAGTTCAGTTAGTGAGCTTTAAGTCATTTCTCATGTTAGATATTGTGCTCAAATCATTATTAAATGCATGATAATCAAAAGCTTCTATATTTTATTGGAATTGAAAAACATAGATTGATAAACTCGACTACTAGATTTAAAGACTGACAAAAACTGGATTGAAACTCAAAGAAAACTAAGGGACAATTATCTACAAAGAGAGAAGGTCCTTCTAGGTGGATGGACTACTTGGACTTAACATTGATACTTTGACTAGATGACTCTTTTGACGGATCCAAAATAACACAGATGAGGGTTTAGAACATTAAGGGGCACCTAAGATTAATCATTGATTCTGAAGGTTTCACTCTTAACCACGTGATTAAAATTTTGATATAAATTAGCCCTCTGGTGGGAAATACCGAATCCAAATACACTATAAGTTATAGTGACCAAGAAAATAAGAAAGGTTAGATGCGGGTCTACCCCTGATTGGGATCGAACATTTGATCAGACAAATTAATTTGATCCTAAGATCGAATCTTTCTATACAAAGTGGTCTGGATTTTTAAAAGTGAAACCAATTAGTCCAACTGATTTGGTATTGATCAGTTTGATCCATTTGTCCATTGGGCCAACTGGTTTAAGTGGTTCAAATTAATAGGTACATTTCACCGATTGGGTCGGACCGATATTACAGGTTTTGTTTGATTATTCTGGATCAGTCTGCCCACCTACCTGTTGGTTGGGTTGAATAAAGCAACCCGGGAACACCCATAGTCAGTTCGGATTGTGACCTATAGGAAGGCTTTTAGACTCTAGGTTTATTACGTGCAATGCATTTTTATCTAGCCACCCTTGTCCAAGCACACCCATATACCTCTCGATACGTGGTGACTTGGTTTGATATACCGTATAGGTGATAATCTAAAACCTCAACTCACTTCTCTGAAGCCAAAAACAGCCAGCTTGATCTCCAGTTGAGAGGTAGCGCACAATGCTGAGCAAGGGCCCACTTAAATACCTCTCGTCTAGAATAGACGTAATCTATCCCCCTCGTACAGTAGGGTACAGCGGGGCAAGATCTTGCTTAGGCACCAGTTTTGACCAAGAAGTGCAATTGATATACTTAGATCACTTTTATACCTACGGGTACGAGTCAAGAGTTGTAGCTTTCATAAATGGTTTGGCATCCCACGAGGGGACCGACCACGTACTAGTACTACGTTGGCAATTGGGACATGTGACTGTGTGGCTTACAATAGGTCAAAGGCTCAGGTCGCTCCAGCCTGGGTGCATCAACATGCTTCTCAGAATCACCTGATCAGATGGTATTAATGCCCCCAGTTTGATATATCCTAAGGTACGTGACTGGAATGTGAGTTTCATGAATGACGTCGTATCTCCGAAGAGACCGGGCCACGCACTAGTGCCACGTTGGCTAAATGGGACGTGTAAGTGCTCAAAACAGTAAACGTGCATGTGGTGTGTGCAAAACAGGGTGGGGGTGTACTCGGGACCTTTTTCAAACAAATGGGCCCATGGATCCAATCAAACCAATCATACATTTAATCAAAACCAAAATCATTCAAATCATATGAATACTCAATTAAGATCACATTATTCCCATCACATAAGCACATTAACATTACGATCAACATCAATCATGTATTTCAAGCAAGATCATGGTAAATTAATCAATAAATATGGCATATGATAATGATCAAACAAACATTGCAATAGGCATAATTTTTATAAGTTTTAAGGTCCAATCAATGATCATTTTTGGGTGATCCAAAATAAATCGAGATTCCAATAGGTGTTACATTGATGATAGAATGACAATGGTTGAGATGAGCTCACTCTCAAGAACATTAATTGTGCCAACATTAGATAAATTCAGATTTTCTGTGAATTAGGAAAATACAATCTGAATTTGCATCGATGATATCTAAGGCTCCCGATAACGAAATCGAGTGAACTCAAGTTCTAAATTAATCTACTCGATGAGATCTACTTTATTAACAGGTGCCTAGACTTAATTCTCACCAGAATGTTCTGTAAAAAAGTTTTAACATTGCTGTCCCAACTTTCATTCAGAAATAATTCCAGATTTACAGATTGAACTTGCATCGATGATATCTAAGGCTTCCGATAATGAAATTGAGTGAACTCAGATTCTAAATTAATCTACTCGATGAGATATAAATTTTATTAATAGGTGTCTAGACTTAGTTTTCACCAGAATGTTCTGTAAAAACGTTTTAACGTTGCTGTCCCAACTTTCATTCAGAAATAATTCCAGATTTACAGATTGAACTTGCATCGATGATATCTAAGGCTTTCGATAACGAAATTGAGTAAACTCAAGTTCTAAATTAATCTATTTGATGAGATCTACGTTTTATTAAAGGTTCCCAGACTTAATTCTCACTAGAATGTTCTGTAAAAGAGTTTTAACATTACTATCCCAACTTTCATTCAGAAATAATTCCAGATTTACAGATTGAACTTGCATCGATGATATCTAAGGCTTCCGATAACGAAATGAGTGAACTCAGATTCTATATTAATCTACTCGACGAGATCTATGTTTTATTCATAGGCTCCCAGACTTAATTCTCACTAGAATATTCTCTAAAAATGTTTTAATATTTCTGTCCAACCTTCATCATTCCATCAATTTGAATCTTTCATTATTTAGGGATCATCAAAAAGTGATCCTTAATTGAAAAAAAAATGCAATGCCCAAAATCATCTACAATCAAGATAAAATAAAAAATAAAATAAACAGAAAAATAAATAAAATAAATCAACTAAATAATAATAAAAAAAAAAAACAATATGGCAATGCTCCCATACTTGGGGCTTTTTCAAGTTTGATCCTCAATAGTCCCCAGTGGAGTCGCACTGAAAGCGCCCTCGATCCGCGGGGTGCGCGGATCCTGGTTTGATTGAGGTTGGGAGTCTTTGGCCAACTAGTTATGTGGATAAAAAAAATCAACTAAAAAATAAATGAATAATCAAGATAACAAGTTAGGAAGGTATTCGGAGAGATCAGAGCCGGTGTACTGGAAAGTAAGTAGCCGGTCTCTAAACCCAAATATATCACATTGTAAAAATCTAGATAAAAATAAAAAACTTACATACCTTCCGATAGCAAGGATTTTGTTTCCTCAGATCTGACAAAAAGAGCTGCTTGTACTGTACTCCCTGCTTCGATCTGTCTCCGGATTTGACTTCGGATCTCCTAGATCAAGGTATCTCCTTATTTTTGGATCTGAACTCTTCATGTTTGTTGTGGATTTAGTGGTATTTTGGAGGGATTTTAGGTGTTTTCTAGACTAAAATTGAAGGGGGGATATTAGGTAAGGAGTTGGGACTTCAAAACTAGGGTTTATGGGGGGTTAGGGGAGCTTCTAGACCTACTTCTATTAGGGTTTATTATTTGATACGAAAATAGGGTGTGAACACCTCTATTTATAGAATTTTTTGAGGGTTGATTTGGATAGAGTTAGTATTTAATTAGAGTTCTTTTAATTAGAGTTGTGTTTTAGTTAGACTTGTTTTAGGTAGAATTGTGTTTTAATTAGAATTGTTTTAGGTAGAATTATTTTTAAGTTAGAACTCTATTAGATTGAGTTATTATTTAATTAGAATTCTATTATGGCTTTTGGTCTTATTTGATTGACTTTTAATGTTTTGACTTTAGTCTTAATTGATTGACTTTTAATATCTTGACTTCAGTCTTGCTTAATTGACTTTAATTTTGACTTCAGTCTCACTTAATTGACTTTAATACCTTGACTTCAGTCTTGCTTGATTTACTTTTAATTTTTGGAGAACCCCCTTCCATTATTTCTTTAATTCTTTGGACCCCCAAATGGAGGGGTCCTTAAAGAAATATCTCACGAACCCTCAACAATTTTGCTTGAGAGCCCGATTGATCGATTTTTTAGGTTCAAAATTTTAAATTAATTTCATTAATGTTTCACTTTAATTATTTAATGTTTTATTTATTAATTTCAAATTTTTAATTATGAAAATTGTGAAATTATCGTTTTACCCCTAGAGAGGACTTTTCACGTTTCAAGTCGGTTTTTAATGTTCTTGGATGTTTTAGAATCGATTTTTTGTAAGAATTCAATGGAAATATTAGTTTGTGTCATTTATGGAATTTTTTGTGTGAAACGATCATGAACTTTATGAGGGGCATTTTCGTAATTTTGTCAAATTCTGTTAAAATTGGTGAAATGATTTATTTGGTTTCGATTTGTTGTTTTATGTGTTTGAGAGAATTTTCCTAAGCGTAACGTAGGCTCTAGGGTTATTTTGAGGTTAGGGGTATTTTGGTAAATTGGTCAATTTTTAGTGATTTTTATCGTGAAGCTTCTTTTTGGTCTGCAAGATGATGATTTCTATGTTTCTGGGGTCGTATTTTCCTAGCGTAGCGTGGTTTCTAAGGTTTTGTCAATTCGAGATACCTCATCCGGATTTCTGAAACATATCTGGTAATGAAATAAAGCAATGGAATACACATCCATCATTGGGAATCATTGCAATCGGATTGACGAGTTGATTAATCAGGCGAGTGCAAAAATGGGGTGTCTACAGATGCCCCTCTTTGGCAGAGGGTTGAAGCAAACTAGATAGCAAATCTATTTTGGTAGATAGTGCGATATCTGAATGCCAAAGCTAATGACAGTTCATTTTGCAGCCTGATTTAGCAATTCGTCGGTGTTCGGATCCTTGAGGGTCAAGCTCTCCCCGAATTAAAAGGTTGTCAGGTCTTTGAGTGTGAGCTCTCACTGACGATGTCAGATCCTCGAATTTTAGAAAATTCTCCCTGACTAATGCAAAAGTGCATGTGTGTGCAATGGTGTGATGCTGTGTGAAACTGAGTAAAAAGTGTCAGGTCCTAGAGATCTTCTCTCACTGACAATAATGATTCAAAATTGAGATGCACTTATGCAACGAAAACAATCATAGCAAGGTTTAACAAAGATAATTGGAGTTATAACATTGTAGGAACTTCGTTAAATCCTATTTGAAATTCTTTTTAGAGTTCGAAAAAGTTTGAGTCTCATTTATCGGACTGGAGCCTATTGTAGCCAAGCTTCTCAGGCTAAGGAACTTAAACAATCCTATTAATTCAATATGATTTCAAACAAAGCTGGAGTCTCGTTTCTCGGACTCTGGCTAAGGTTTACAGGAACTTAAACAATCCTATTAAAATTGGAGTCTCGTTTCTCGGACTCGAACTAAGGTTAATAGGCACTTCAAAAAGCCTATGATTCAAAACGTTGGAGTCTCGTTTCTCAGACTCGAACTTAGGTTTATAGGCACTTCAAAAAACCTATATATTATTCAAAAAGTTGGAGTCTCGTTTCTCGGACTCGAACTTAGATTTATAGGCACTTCAAAAAGCCTATTCATTCTATGATTCAAAAAGTTGGAGTCTCGTTTCTCGGACTCGAATTAAGGTTATAGGCACTTCAAAAAGCCTATTCATTCTATGATTCAAAAAGTTGGAGTCTCGTTTCTCGGACTCGAACTTAGGTTTGTAGGCACTTCAAAAAGTCTAGTTATTCTATGATTCAAAAAGTTGGAGTCTCGTTTCTCGGACTTGAACTTAGGTTTGTAGGCACTTCAAAAAGCCTATTCATTCTATGATTCAAAAAGTTGGAGTTTCGTTTCTCGAACTCGAACTTGGGTTTATAGGCACTTCAAAAAGCCTATTCATTCTATGATTCAAAAAGTTGGAGTTTCGTTTCTCGGACTCAAACTTAGGTTTATAGGCACTTCAAAAAGCCTATTCATTCTATGATTCAAAAAGTTGGGGTCTCATTTCTCGGACTCAAACTTAGGTTTATAGGCACTTCAAAAAGCCTATTCATCTAGGATTCAAAAAGTTGGAGTCTCATTTCTCGGACTCGAACTTAGGTTTATAGGCACTTCAAAAAGCCTATTCATTCTATGATTCAAAAAGTTGGAGTCTCATTTCTCGGACTCGAACTTAGGTTTGTAGGCACTTCAAAAAGCCTAGTCATTCTATGATTCAAAAAGTTGGAACTCGCTTTTCAGACTCGAACTTACTAAGTCACGTTTCTCGAGCTTAGATTTATAGGAACTTAAACAATCCTATTTATTCATTCTATGATTCAAAATCGAACTCAAAGTTTGAAAGATTAGGCCTTTATTGGCTTATCATGCATCTGGATTCGTAATTATCATTGGACTTCGCTGGACTTTTAAACTTTTGTTTGATTTTCTTTTTATCATGTGATTAAGAACAAAAACTTTGGAATTAAATGATCTTCAAAAATGCCCCTAGTTTCAAGGTTGGCTTTAACTGGAACTTGACTACGAGACTGATGGAATGGATTACGCTTGAAAAATATGGACTCTGATGTATGATAGATAGAAGAACTGACATTCTCTTAAATTTAAGACTCTTAAGATTATCATATGTGCAATAAAGAATTGATCATTTTCTTTCGAATTTCTTTTAAAAAATGCTTGCGCTGGACTTAAAAAATCTTGATAAATATTAGAATAAAAGATCTTCCTCTTCAAAGTGGTTGATGATTCTACATTTTTCATTAGCGAACACTTGAACAAGTAAACATACTTTTAAAGATCCTACAATGTTTAAGATGACTTCTGATTTTTTCGACTTCAATATTGTCTTTGTCGGATGTGAGCTCTTGACTAAAAGACAAATATCGTGGCTTGAATGGTTCTACAGTTTCTACACAAGCTTCCTTCTGAATTTTTCTTGACGGGACCTTTCCTCTCATTTGATGATGCCCTAATTTTTGCCTAGATCGCCTCTTTAGGTTTTCAATCTAGCGGGCTTTATTTTTCTTTTTCTGATGATGCCTTGATTTTTGCCTAGGTCGCCTTTTCAGGTTTTCAACCTAGCAGGCTTTCTTTTTTATGGTTATGCCCTAAATTTTGCCTAAGTCGCCTTTTCAGGTTTTCGACTTAGCGGGCTTCTCTTTTTTTTCTTGATGATCTTGTATAACCAACTCGACAACTTCTCAGTTCCCTACACCTTAACTGAGTCAATTAGCCTTCAGGAGGACTTAATAGGTGAGCTTAGGATATGGTTTAGAAAGAAAAGATATAAGGCTCAACTTCCCAAAATGCCCCTAGTTTGATATTCTCTTTTTTCTGTTAATTATTTTAATTTTTTCTAAATGCTCCTAGTTTGACATTCTTTTTATCAATTCTTTTGATTTTTTTTCTTTTAATGCCCCTAGTTTGGCATTCTTTTCTTTTGAAGATTTCAATAGGGGATTTTTCTTTTGGATGACACTTTCCTTAAGAGAATACATTTTTCTTTTAATGACTGGGCCTGAAGTAACTTCTTAGGTTGCCTACGTACCCCAAATATTTCTTTTTTTTTTCTTTTTGGGATCAGGTCAAAACGTAGTTCATACTAAGATTCCCTCCCAAGGTTGGTCGGCGTGGTTTAGAAAAAAAAGGCTATTGATTTTTTTTAAAGGCTGCGAGGGGCTAAAGAAGGTTATCTTCATCTTGGTAAAACAGGAAAATGGTTCGACCAAAGAAGGCCTCCTTTTGTGAATGCTGATTAACTTGATCAAAGTTTCAGGAATTCGATATCTAGATTACTCTGTCAACTTAGATTTTCTTTTGGAGAATGAATATTCTTCAGTCTTCTTCTGAGAAGGAGTAATCTTCAGTCTTCTTCTACGGAGTTGAGTGAGACTGAGTTCTTTGTATTTGACATTGACTCGTTCAACTATTTCCAAACTTCAAAAGAAATCTCATATTCTTTTGTGAATGAGAACTTTCTTCACTTGAGTGAAAAATATGGTAGATCCACTTGTAAGTCTTAGCATCTTCGTTGATGCTTTCAGCTATATCATCTTTGACCGATAATCTTTGACTTTGAAATCACTCTTGACTTGATCTATGTTTTTGTGTAATTTATCCATATATTCTTATGAGACCATGCAGGAACGTTGTTGAATTTCTCAAGTAAATTTATTATTCTCTCATGTTCTTCTAAGGAAAATGTAATACCCATTTGCACTTCTTGAGTGTACTCTTTAATTCCAATATTTATTAAGTTCAGTTAGTGAGCTTTAAGTCATTTCTCATGTTAGATATTGTGCTCAAATCATTATTAAATGCATGATAATCAAAAGCTTCTATATTTTATTGGAATTGAAAAACATAGATTGATAAACTCGACTACTAGATTTAAAGACTGACAAAAACTGGATTGAAACTCAAAGAAAACTAAGGGACAATTATCTACAAAGAGAGAAGGTCCTTCTAGGTGGATGGACTACTTGGACTTAACATTGATACTTTGACTAGATGACTCTTTTGACGGATCCAAAATAACACAGATGAGGGTTTAGAACATTAAGGGGCACCTAAGATTAATCATTGATTCTGAAGGTTTCACTCTTAACCACGTGATTAAAATTTTGATATAAATTAGCCCTCTGGTGGGAAATACCGAATCCAAATACACTATAAGTTATAGTGACCAAGAAAATAAGAAAGGTTAGATGCGGGTCTACCCCTGATTGGGATCGAACATTTGATCAGACAAATTAATTTGATCCTAAGATCGAATCTTTCTATACAAAGTGGTCTGGATTTTTAAAAGTGAAACCAATTAGTCCAACTGATTTGGTATTGATCAGTTTGATCCATTTGTCCATTGGGCCAACTGGTTTAAGTGGTTCAAATTAATAGGTACATTTCACCGATTGGGTCGGACCGATATTACAGGTTTTGTTTGATTATTCTGGATCAGTCTGCCCACCTACCTGTTGGTTGGGTTGAATAAAGCAACCCGGGAACACCCATAGTCAGTTCGGATTGTGACCTATAGGAAGGCTTTTAGACTCTAGGTTTATTACGTGCAATGCATTTTTATCTAGCCACCCTTGTCCAAGCACACCCATATACCTCTCGATACGTGGTGACTTGGTTTGATATACCGTATAGGTGATAATCTAAAACCTCAACTCACTTCTCTGAAGCCAAAAACAGCCAGCTTGATCTCCAGTTGAGAGGTAGCGCACAATGCTGAGCAAGGGCCCACTTAAATACCTCTCGTCTAGAATAGACGTAATCTATCCCCCTCGTACAGTAGGGTACAGCGGGGCAAGATCTTGCTTAGGCACCAGTTTTGACCAAGAAGTGCAATTGATATACTTAGATCACCTTTTATACCTACGGGTACGAGTCAAGAGTTGTAGCTTTCATAAATGGTTTGGCATCCCACGAGGGGACCGACCACGTACTAGTACTACGTTGGCAATTGGGACATGTGACTGTGTGGCTTACAATAGGTCAAAGGCTCAGGTCGCTCCAGCCTGGGTGCATCAACATGCTTCTCAGAATCACCTGATCAGATGGTATTAATGCCCCCAGTTTGATATATCCTAAGGTACGTGACTGGAATTGTGAGTTTCATGAATGACGTCGTATCTCCGAAGAGACCGGGCCACGCACTAGTGCCACGTTGGCTAAATGGGACGTGTAAGTGCTCAAAACAGTAAACGTGCATGTGGTGTGTGCAAAACAGGGTGGGGGTGTACTCGGGACCTTTTTCAAACAAATGGGCCCATGGATCCAATCAAACCAATCATACATTTAATCAAAACCAAAATCATTCAAATCATATGAATACTCAATTAAGATCACATTATTCCCATCACATAAGCACATTAACATTACGATCAACATCAATCATGTATTTCAAGCAAGATCATGGTAAATTAATCAATAAATATGGCATATGATAATGATCAAACAAACATTGCAATAGGCATAATTTTTATAAGTTTTAAGGTCCAATCAATGATCATTTTTGGGTGATCCAAAATAAATCGAGATTCCAATAGGTGTTACATTGATGATAGAATGACAATGGTTGAGATGAGCTCACTCTCAAGAACATTAATTGTGCCAACATTAGATAAATTCAGATTTTCTGTGAATTAGGAAAATACAATCTGAATTTGCATCGATGATATCTAAGGCTCCCGATAACGAAATCGAGTGAACTCAAGTTCTAAATTAATCTACTCGATGAGATCTACATTTTATTAACAGGTGCCTAGACTTAATTCTCACCAGAATGTTCTGTAAAAAAGTTTTAACATTGCTGTCCCAACTTTCATTCAGAAATAATTCCAGATTTACAGATTGAACTTGCATCGATGATATCTAAGGCTTCCGATAATGAAATTGAGTGAACTCAGATTCTAAATTAATCTACTCGATGAGATATAAATTTTATTAATAGGTGTCTAGACTTAGTTTTCACCAGAATGTTCTGTAAAAACGTTTTAACGTTGCTGTCCCAACTTTCATTCAGAAATAATTCCAGATTTACAGATTGAACTTGCATCGATGATATCTAAGGCTTTCGATAACGAAATTGAGTAAACTCAAGTTCTAAATTAATCTATTTGATGAGATCTACGTTTTATTAAAGGTTCCCAGACTTAATTCTCACTAGAATGTTCTGTAAAAGAGTTTTAACATTACTATCCCAACTTTCATTCAGAAATAATTCCAGATTTACAGATTGAACTTGCATCGATGATATCTAAGGCTTCCGATAACGAAATTGAGTGAACTCAGATTCTATATTAATCTACTCGACGAGATCTATGTTTTATTCATAGGCTCCCAGACTTAATTCTCACTAGAATATTCTCTAAAAATGTTTTAATATTTCTGTCCAACCTTCATCATTCCATCAATTTGAATCTTTCATTATTTAGGGATCATCAAAAAGTGATCCTTAATTGAAAAAAAAATGCAATGCCCAAAATCATCTACAATCAAGATAAAATAAATAAATAAATAAACAGAAAAAATAAATAAAATAAATCCAACTAAATAATAAAAAAAAAAAACTATGTCATCTTGGCAATGCTCCCATACTTGGGGTTTTTCAAGTTTGATCCTCAATAGTCCCCAGTGGAGTCGCCACTGAAAGCGCCCTCGATCCGCGGGGTGCGCGGATCTGCTTTTGACCCTTGAGGTTTGGGAGTCGCCACCTAGTTATTGTGGTCTAGGAACCAAACTGACTATAACATGGATAAAAAGAACTAATCTACCATAAAAAATCTAAATTCGGGGATCATGTTACGGGGTTGGAAGGTATTAGGCACCAACCCCGCCCGGCCAAAGCCGGTCTCTACTAACTTCCCAAATATATCACATTGTTAAAAATCTAGATAAAAATAAAAAACTTACATACCTTTCCGATAGCAAGGATTTTGTTTCCTCAGATCTGACAAAAAGAGCTGCTTGTACTGTACTCCCTTGCTTCGATCTGTCTCCGGATTTGACTTCGGATCTCCTAGATCAAGGTATCTCCTTATTTTTGGATCTGAACTCTTCATGTTTGTTGTGGATTTAGTGGTATTTTTGGAGGGATTTTAGGTGTTTTCTAGACTAAAATTGAAGGGGGGATATTAGGTAAGGAGTTGGGACTTCAAAACTAGGGTTTATGGGGGGTTAGGGGAGCTTCTAGACCTACTTCTATTAGGGTTTATTATTTGATACGAAAATAGGGTGTGAACACCTCTATTTATAGAATTTTTTGAGGGTTGATTTGGATAGAGTTAGTATTTAATTAGAGTTCTTTTAATTAGAGTTGTGTTTTAGTTAGACTTGTTTTAGGTAGAATTGTGTTTTAATTAGAATTGTTTTAGGTAGAATTATTTTTAAGTTAGAACTCTATTAGATTGAGTTATTATTTAATTAGAATTCTATTATGACTTTTGGTCTTATTTGATTGACTTTTAATGTTTTGACTTTAGTCTTAATTGATTGACTTTTAATATCTTGACTTCAGTCTTGCTTAATTGACTTTAATTTTGACTTCAGTCTCACTTAATTGACTTTAATACCTTGAATTCAGTCTTGCTTGATTTACTTTTAATTTTTGGAGAACCCCCTTCCATTATTTCTTTAATTCTTTAGACCCCCAAATGGAGGGGTCCTTAAAGAAATATCTCACGAACCCTCAACAATTTTGCTTGAGAGCCCGATTGATCGATTTTTTAGGTTCAAAATTTTAAATTAATTTCATTAATGTTTCACTTTAATTATTTAATATTTTATTTATTAATTTCGAATTTTTTAATTATGAAAATTGTGAAATTATCGTTTTTACCCCTAGAGAGGACTTTTCACGTTTCAAGTCGGTTTTTAATGTTCTTGGATGTTTTAGAATCGATTTTTTGAAAGAATTCAATGAAAATATTAGTTTGTGTCATTTATGAAATTTTTTGTGTGAAACGATCATGAACTTTATGAGGGGCATTTTCGTAATTTTGTCAAATTCTGTTAAAATTGGTGAAATGATTTATTTGGTTTCGATTTGTTGTTTTATGTATTTGAGAGAATTTTCCTAAGCGTAACGTAGGCTATAGGGTTATTTTGAGGTTAGGGGTATTTTGGTAAATTGGTCAATTTTTAGTGATTTTTATCGTGAAGCTTCTTTTTGGTCTGCAAGATGATGATTTCTATGTTTCTGGGGTCGTATTTTCCTACCGTAGCGTGGTTTCTAAGATTTTGTCAATTCGAGATACCTCATCCGGATTTCTGAAACATATCTGGTAACGAAATAAAGTAATGGAATACACATCCATCATTGGGAATCATTGCAATCGGATTGACGAGTTGATTAATTAGGCGAGTGCAAAAATGGGGTGTCTACAGCGACTTAGGCAAAAATTAAGGCAAATTTGCAGGGTTGAAAATCCAAAAGGATGACCTTAACAACAATCAGAGCAAATAAAAAGATAAAAAATTGTAAGCTCGCTAGATTAAAATTTTGAAAAGTTGATCTAGGAAAAAATTAGAGTATGCTCGTTAGATTGAAAACCTTAAAAGGCAATCTAGGCAAAAGTTAGAGCGACCAAAAGAAAATCTCAATCAAGTTGAAAATCTAAAAAAACAGTCTGAGTCGAAACATCAAAAGTCCAAATGACCAAACTTCAATACCCAGTTTAAACCAGGCAAAAACTTGGATGCCACAAGTATCTTGTCTACGAATGATCTAAAAATTTTCACTTCCCTAAGTAAATTGAAGAGGAGAAATGATAAATTCTATGATGAATCTTAAAAGGAAGCATTTTGTTCCCTTGAACTTGACTCAAAATCTTCAATGTAAAAAGTCAAAATTAAAAGTTAAATCTTTATTTCACTTGTGGTAATCAGAGATTTCAAACCTTTAAAACAAGGGGCACTTTCCTTATCTAAAAAGTGTAGTTCCCTCCTTATATTGGGGGCATTCATTTTCAAATTATCCCCAATGCAATGTTCTTTGTCAAACTAGGGGAATTTTGTTTTGAAGCTTGATTAATTTCAACCCCAAAGGAAAAGGTTACCATGTTGATAACAATTTTTGAAGACCCCTGAAATTCAAAGAAAGTTAAAATGTTGACCTGATCTTCATAAAATCCAACTCTTTTAAAAATAATAATAAAAACATCTTGAAATGGTGTTAATCTCTAATTTGTTTTCCCAGAAAAAAGTTCATTACTCTTTTACCCAGGGCAGGTAGAGTAGGACTCCCATAAAATAAGTTCATTACTCTTTCACCCTGAATAGGTAGAGTAGGACTCTTAGAAAAAAGTTCATTACTCTTTCACTCCAAACAGGTAGAATAGGACTCCTAGAAAAAAGTTCATTACTCTTTCACCCAAGACAGGTAAAGTAAGGCTCCTAGAAAATAAGTTCATTACTCTTTCACCCAGGACAGGTAGAGTCGGACTCTCAGAAAATAAATTCATTAATATTTCATCTCGAGCAGGTAGAGTAGGACTCCTGGAAAATAAGTTCATTACTCTTTCACCCAAGTCAAGTAGAGTATGACTCCCAAAAAAAGTCCATTACTATTTCACCCAAGGTAGAGAGAGTAGGAATCCTAGAATATAAGTTCATTACTCTTTCACCTAGGGTAGGTAGAGTAGGACTTGTAGAAAATAAGTTCATTACTCTTTCACCCTGAGCAGGTAGAATAGGACTCCTAGAAAAAAGTTCATTACTTTTTCACCCAAGCTAGGTTGAGTAGAACTCTTAGAAAATAAGTTCATTACTCTTTCGCCCAGAGCAGGTAGAGTAGGACTCCCAAAAAAGTTCATTACTTTTTCATCAAGAGCAGGTAGAGTAAAACTCTTAGAAAATAAGTTCATTACTCTCTCACCCTGAGCAGGTAGAGTAGAATTCCTAGAAAATAAGTTCATTACTCTTTCACTTAGGGTTGGTAAAGTAGGACACTCAACTTTTGCTCAGATTTTTCTCAAACCTCATTCAGATTTTTTACGAGTTTTGCTTCGTTTTTATTCAAAGTTTTCTCAAGTTTTGCCCTGATTTTATTAGTTACTTAGTCATCTTACTCAGTTTTTTTATGAATGCCAAAAATGGAAGTGTGGTTTTTCAAAATCATCATTACACTATTGCACATACGTGTACATTCATTACATTTGCATTAGTCAGGGCGAATTTTTCAAAATTTAAGGATTTGACATTGTTAGTGAGAGTTCATGCTCGAGGACCTGACAAACTTTTAGATCGAGGAGAGTTTTACATTCAAAGATCGAAATATCCCGATGAATTACTAAATCAGGTTGTAAAATGAACTATCACTAGTTTTGGCATTTAGATATCGTATTATCTACCAAAGTAGATTTGCTATCTAGTTTACTTCAACCCTCTATAAAAGAGGGGCATCTATAGACACCTTATTTTTGCACTTGCTTGATTAATCAACTCGTCAACCCGATTGCGACGGTTCCCAATAATGAATGAATATTCTAATGTTTTTTGTTATTACTAGATGTATTTCTAAAATTTAGATGAAATATTTCAAATAAATAAACTTTAAAAATCACACTACGCTAGAAAAATATCACCCAAAACATAGAAATCATCATTCTTAGGACAAAAAGAAGCTTTAAGAGAAAAATCATAAAAGTTAACCTAATTATCAAAATACTCATGACATCAAAACATCCCAATAGCCTACATTACACTTAAGAAAATCCTTTCGAACACATAAAACAACAAATCAAAATCAAATAAACTACTTCGCCAATATTCACAAAATTAATTTCTAAATATCTCAAAGTATTGAAAAATAACCTTTTAACACAAAAGTCCTCGTTGAGAGCAAAATGATAATTTTTCAACCTTAAAATTCAAAAATTTGAAACTAATAATTAAAACATTAATTAATGTAAAGTAAAATTTTAATAAATTAAAGTAAAATTTTTAAAGAAATAAAATCAATTAATCGAGTCCACGGGTCAAATTTTAAGTGGTGGCCCATTTATTTAAGTGGGGCCCACATGATATTTTATAAAGAACCTTCCATCAGGGGTCCTGAAGAATTAAATATAATTTAATAAAAAATCTCCATTGGGGGCTTTTCCAAAAAACTTAAAAAAATCTTCATTCTACGTTAGTCAAATTTAAAATTTAAAATTTAAATTAACCCTAATTAAAATAACTTAATCTTATCTCTAAGTGATCTAATCCCAAACTCTAATCTCCCAAAAGTTCTATAAAAATGAGTCTCCACCACCGAAATTCATAGGTCAAGAAAAATCCTAAGAAAGAGAAGTCAAAAACTCTCTTATGACTTTCCAAAACCTTCAATCTAAAGCACCAAGTGCTTACCTAACACCTAAATCCCATTTTTTTACCTAAAAAACACCAAGAAATCCTTAAAAACACCTTGAAAAGTCAAAAAATATTCCGATCTAGGAGGAGAATATCTCATCTCGGATATTGAAAGTGGATCTAGTGAATGAGAAAAACTAGGAAGACTCACACGAGGAATATTCTCCGCCAGTTCTGAGGGAATCGACCATTGCAATCACCTAGGTAGAGAAGGTATTTTTTCTATTTAATTTTTAGGTCATTATTTTGCAATGTAAAACTTTTAGGAAAATTAAACACCAACGTTTGCTGGGCGGGATTGGTGCTTAACACCTTCCAATCACGTAACGTGATCCCCAGACCCATTCTTTTCGTAGATCAATACTTTTTATATGTTTAAAGTCATTTTTCAGTTCTTAGACTATAAAACTAGGTGGCGACTCCCTAAAAATAAAAAAACGGATCGAGGGTGCTTTCAATTTCTAACCCAATCTAAATATGCTTGTGAAGTAATTGCTCAAGAAAATATGGTAGGACTACAAGGACATCTCCAAGCCAGTTTCTCAAAAACACCACATACATCATGCCTTTCGATCCTTTCTGATGCCTTCTATTACCGTTAGATTGTCGAATTTCTTTAATATTTAACTTTGACTCATCTAGACCTCTCTTAAGCAGTAAACTTGGCATGCTAATTTAGGCATGCTCTTTCTGAAGCTCATTTCCAAGTGGTAAAGCATATTTTTTTGTTAATTAAATGGAATTAACCTCATGACATTCAATTTTTATCTCATAACTTGCCTCATTTATATGGTTTCTCTGATGCCAATTGGGCATGATGTCCTAACACTCAAAGGTCTTCCATTGGTTTTTGTGTTTTCTTGGTGCCAATTGCATTTCTTGTAACTCTAGAAAACAACCTACAATGGTTAGGTCAAGCGCCGAAGTCGAATACTGGGCCATGGCCTTTGATTAGGGCTTAGAAAATTGTTTTTAAAGCCCGATTTATAGGCACTTTAAGGATAAATTCTACATTAAATCCCTTAAATAGACATAATTCATTTATAGTCCATATTTATCAATTTTTTCGAATAATTTATGATTTTTGGCTTAATTTTGGTTATTTATTTGTGACGCATCTGAAGCACAATCGATAAGAGGACAATTTTAGAAAAAACGAGACAGCCCACTACGATCAAGAGTTTGAAATAAAGAACCATACCAAAATCCAGGTCCAAGGAGCCGTGGTATGATGGACCCCTATGATGGAGTGGTGAAGTGAACAATAAATACCTCGAGATTCGTGCAAATTTATGATGATGTGATTTATGATCTAATAAATTAGGGTTTAGAGTTTTTGTTCTACATGGAGTGTTCTAAATCTAAAAACCTTAATCTAGTCTCTATAAATAGAGGCTAGACAAAGCCAAAAAGACCATCTTCCATTTTTTGTGTTCTCTCTTTTCTTTATTTTCTTTGTTATATGTTTTTAGGTTTTAGATTATAAATTCAAGCGATGTAATCAAGGAGGAACAACTTGCTCATTCAAGATCAATAAAAGCATAATAACTCTTTCTCCCTCAATCACTTTTTTTATGCTTTTATCTGCTTTTGAGATGATTTGGGGCAAGATTCTCCAATAGAGACGTCAATAAAGCCAAGAGCAAGAAATCTTAATAAAAATATATGTTTTGTGATTATGCTTTATTAATATTATGTGATAATGTTTTTAGTAAACAGATCAATAGATCTATACTAACTTGTCTTAATTTTTTATGATTTAATCTTCGATCAAATCAAGTTAAATCATGCTTCATTAAAATTGACGTATGTAATTCTTATGATTCTGTTTCTCTAAAAGTAATTGCCATTTAAGATTTCTATTTGTGTCTAAAAAGATTAATCTTCTGATCCAACAACATTAAATTGTTGGTTGAATCGAGATAAAGAGCAAATACAGATATTCGAGTAAGATTTAATGTTCTTTGTGGATTCGATCATTCGAAGTCTTTTTACATTGCAATCTCATATTTCTCTATTTTTTCTAAGTAGCTCAATTTTTTGTTAATCGGTTTTATTAGTTATTTTCAACCTTAATCGTGTTAAGTTAGAATCTTGAATCAACGTTGTCTTTGAGGATTGACTCCTTGCTTACCAAGGAGTTATTATTTTGTTCTTGTTATTTATTTGCAATAATCTGCGACGAATAGCCTTGACCATTGCGGAACTAACTTTTTGTATACTTCTATATAATTTAGATAACAAACATTTAAATCAATTAAAAAGTAAACCCATTCCAAATCAAAAACCCAAAATCTAATGAAGTTGGCTCTGAGACCGAAATGACTCACCCAAATTATCTTTGTCTTTGATAAGTTTTAAATCCATGCTTTGGTGGGGGGATAAGGGAAGCAATGAGGAGGTACAACTTGGTTTTTGAGGTTCCTTTACTTTCAAGACACTTCTGATCTTTATTGTTCATAGTGTAAAATGGGTGGAAAAATGACTTCTCTTTAAAAATGTGATTTTCAATTGTATTATTGTGTATTTTCTTAGGAAAACTATTTCTGGTCTAAAGAAATTTACCAATAATTCCTTTTCTTGCCTAAAGAAATCTCCCCACCCTACCCTTGGATGTTATTTTCTTACAATCCCCCTAATTCTCATGATCACCATTTTCTTTTTCCACTTATAAATTCACACAAGATTTTTACTTAAGTCACACCATCTTAACTTTCCTTTTTTATGAGTAAGCTTGTTTTTAATGAGATCAGTGACTCGGTATGCTAGGGAATTAAATGAACCCAGTCATGTATCACATTACCCATAGACTTTACCAACTCAAATCATTAAACAAAAATAATTTAAATTTAAAATTTAAAGTATTGAAAATAAAATTTGTTTTCCAATATACAATTGGTCCAGCAATAAGTGTGAATTTTATTTCTTATTTCCTCATCATACACTTAAAAACTAAATTAATTAAGTCATGAAATAAACCTTGGATGAAGTGTTAGATTGATTTCTAGAAAATCTAGAAAAGTATCTAATATGAATCATGTAAACGCATCCAAAGCTTCTTGTCCATCTTTTATTATATTAAAGGCAGAGTTCATCCATTTCTTTGCTTTTTCTCCCCCTTTTCATACAGTAAACTTTATCTTTTGGGCAAGTGTCAACTTGCTTAGTATTCTTTGGATGATGATACTAGGACCTGTGTTCAAATACCATTAGCACAGAGTTACTGAACTCATTAAAAATAGGTTTATCAATCAATATATATATATATATATTTATTTATTTATTTATCTTTGGGTGTCATGGTAAAATAATCATATATACCTAATACTCATTTTGGTAAAAAAAATAAATAATCATCGAAATCTATATTTAACCCTTTTAGTAAACACTTTAAAAACATAATGGGGGTTTGAAATTTTGACCTCATACCTGACCATTTTGGTATTTTCCTCTTTATCTTTCTTGATTCTCACTTCGTTTTATAATGGTATAATACCTATAACTTGTGATAAGATATTTGTAGACATGAGAAGTTCATCTTTGAACCTCAGTGCTACATTGTTGGAGTCGTCACTATTCTTTTTTTGAAATGGATATGAATGGGCCCCCGAATAGTTTTGAAATTGTTTTTATATTATAGTGACTCTTATTTATTGGAAAAGACAAAGTCTACCTAAAATCTAGTTAAGGAGGTCTGATTTGAGGATGGGGAAGGTATTAGACACCCACTACCTCAAAAAAATTAAAATTCGGCATTAATATAGCGTTAAATTCGGCAGTCCAAGTCTCACGTTTATTTGGACCGCCCAAAACCTGCAGTTAAACCCAACAAAATAATTCATGAGTAATTCGACGGGCTAAGCCCAACGAACCATCAGATTTATTTCTCTTCTAAAAAGAAGTCCAACAAAATAATTCGACGGGCTAAGCCCAACGAACCATCAGATTTATTTCTCTTTTTAATAAAATAAAAAATCTGAGAATTTTCATTGAAGAACACCGAAGCTCACATTCGATCTGTTGTTCATTGAAAACTCAAAGCCATTGGAGAACACCGAAGAATACCGAACGAAAACTGACATTCGATCTCTTGTTCCATCGAAAACTCACAGAGCCATTGGAGAACACCGAACCAAAATTCACATTCGATCTCCTGTTTCATCGACAACTCACATTCGATCTCCTATTTCGATCGAAAACTCACACTCGATCTCCTATACATCGAAAACTCACATTCGATCTCCTGTTTCGATCGAAAACTCACAGATCCCTGTATCGATATCCTGTTTTGATCGAAAACTCACAAATCCCTCAATCTCCTGTTTCGAGAATTTCTGAACGATCTCTCACTCTACGCCTTTGTCTTCAATCGCTCACGTCCCTCAAATCGAAGAACACCTAGCTCTTTTCACTTCGTCGATGAACTTTTGATCTCTCGGAGCTCAAATCAAAGTTCAAGTCGAAACACTAAGAACTGAAGATCACAAACCCTAAAAAAATCACTCTAGATCTCTCTTCTTCGTCTGAGGTATTGCTTAATTTCTTTTGATTTTTTTTCTTTGTTGTTAATCTGTTGATACATTGCTTTCTGATTTTGTTTCTTTGTTGTTAATTGTTAATTTCTTCTGATTTTGTTTCTTTGTTGTTAATCTGTTGATACATTGCCTTCTAGTTTTCAATGAAAAATGGTAGCTATTTCAATTGAATAATCTTATTGAGTTAAATTATGTTTTGTAGAGAGCTTGGTGTCTGAAATTTCTGCATCTTTGTTAGTCTGTTTATTTTCATAGTGTGACTTTTGTCATCATTTTTAGGCTACTTCAAGAGTTTGTTGACCAACATGGAAGTGAGTTGGAAGTGATATATACCTTGTCTGGTTGGTTAAAGAACAACGCTTCAATCTACCATATACAGCTTGTTTCCAAACTTATGCTTGAAGGTCAGATTATGTGGCTAAACGAAACACAATGCTTCTATTAGTGTTGATTCTAATTCTTTTGTGTAGAAAGGAGTAACTTTTGCATCCATCTTATAATTTTAATGACTATTAAGCATTTCTTTGTAGAAATATGGTTTCAAGCATTATTAATAGAATTTTCATGATACTCTTGCTTTGTTTTATTTTGGACTTCCCTAGTTATCCTTCTGATGTACCTCCCCAATGAATGCTAGTAAACTTAATTTGGTGTGCTCTCGAGGTCGTGACTTCGAATCTTTATGTCCTTTACTTAAAAGGTGGTTACTTAATTGACTTCACTTGACAAGGTGGAATGGTGCATCCAATCCGAGGATTAGTCATGTTGGATAAGATTAGATAGGACAAAGCACAAACATCAAATAGGGTCGGTCCATTACCACTGATTATCTCGTTACAAACAAAAATAATTAAAAATACTCCAAAATAGAAACAGGTTCCTAACTTTTAATCCATTTTACATGTCCAAGAACTCAAATAATTGAAAAAACTTGAAGTGTGTCCTTCCTGGTATGGCTCTTGGGACCTCTGCTTAACTTTTTATGTGCTTGTTGATGCTATTGTGACATTAACAAAGGAATGAGTGGAACTTTATTATCAGTACATTGCCATCTTGAAGTGAGACTAACTCAGGTGTAGTTCTTATCCCTTGTGTGCAGAAATCAAAAAAGAATTTGAAGATAATTGTTCAATTTAGGTCTATAGTGTGCAAGCATGCATCCCAAAGGATCCTGCAGTGATATGGAATGCTGAATTTGTACAGGCAGAAGAGCTCTTTAATCAACCCTCCGCGGTTGATAATTGCTTGAGAGACAACAGGTCCGATGTTTATTCTATTTTTTATTTGTTTCTTACTACCTTTGGCATTGCTAAGTGTACCATTCTGATGAGGATAAGTGAGAAATCGATATGTTTGCGGCATTATCATGAGGTCTTCAAGACAAGGCAAAACTTAAGTTGTTTAGGTGTCATTTTCTTGCAAGAATATCACACTAATATTAGAATTTTCTTTTGAAAAGTAAAATATAGGGATATTTTTAACTATGTTTTAATTTCTGATTTTACTTAATAAACATGTACAGGATATCTTATTATTGTTTTTTAGTGTTTTTATTGTTTTGATTTTCCTGTGATATTCACAAAAATAAGATCTTAGGAAAAAGTGCACCCCTTGATTTTTTTTTTGATAGGTAAGGAAAATTTTATTAAAGAGAAGAAAAGAGGGGCGGGGGTGATGCAGGACAAAATCTAGACCCAAACAAGTGGAAATCTAAATAACAGAAATTTGGGTTGATTTTGATGAAGTTACTAACTTGTTTACATTTCAGGATGTATCCTAAAAAATAATGTCATTTTCTCATCATGGTCCACGGGCTGTTTGCATTCTTTTGGTAGCTAGCCTCAAAGGTACTCTACCAGCAACATTACTGTATGTACATATACATGTTTCAATGTGTTTAAACTTGTAACTCCCTCAAACTAAAAATAGTATTAGAGAAACCATGCTGAAGTAGCCAAGTAAATGAAATGGAAAGGGACCCATAGCTTGGTTGGTTTGACACATTGTGTAATACATTGTGGTATCAACACTCACAGACTTTTACCTTTGTTCTATTTAATAACTTATAAAGTAGCATATGTAGGATGGAACATACCAACCAACTTTTAGAAATTATTCTTTTGATGTGGCAAAAAGCTCACTGGGTTTTAATTAGTTCAAGGTGTTTACTATTTGAATTGTATGTCTTAGATATTGGTGGAAGTGGTTTTTTCTTATAGAAGTGTGGAAAATATTTCCATGTTCACGTGGCTTCTTATTTATGGATCTTCCAATCTTGAACTCTGCAATTCCAGTAATCAAAGTATATCTCATAAACTGTTACTTATATTTATTATTTCTTCCTTGTATTATCTGCATTTGATACTCTGTCATAAGAACCCAAGCCATGAATGTTGCAGACCAAGGGCAAGGGCAGACATATATAAATCTCTTCTCAATAAAAATATAATGTCGTTCATCTTCTTGGCCCCTGCAGTTCTATTTGTGGATGGTTTCAAGTTTACTCCCTCATGTCTATAGTCTGCTATCTTGAATATTGAAGACAAGTGCATAAAGGCTCTTCAGATGGCTCAAGTTGATCATGATAAAGTGGACCTAATCCTTATGTGTACATCTACGCCAGAGGATCTTTTTGGCAGTGCTCCTCAGATCCAGAGATCACTGGGTAGTAAAACAAGTCCTTTGGCCTATGACATTACAGTTGTATGTAGTGGGTTAGTGCTGTGCCTAGTCTCAGCTACTTGTCATATAAGAGGCGGTGGGTTTAAAAATGTTTTAGTAATTGATGTTGATTCTCTTTCCCAATATGTTTGTTGAACAGCTAAAGGAACCTGTATTCTCTTTGGTGATGCTGTTGGTGTTGTAGTAGTACAGGCTTGCAATGGCATCAATTGATTCAGGTATGCATATGAACATGTTTGAATTGTGAGTTATAGTTGGTTTGACACATTGTGAAAAAACTTTGAGGTCATGGGTTCAAACCTCAGAGTTGGGATTGTCCAATATGTATGAATTTTAAACTGTAGCTAATTGAGGTGAATTATCCTTTTAGACTATTTACGTTGATAATTAATTATAGATCTATGTTCATAAGAGGCTTTGGTTCATAAGAGGCTTTGGATTAGAGGATTAGAATTGTTTGGGTGGTGTGCATATAGAGATGATGAGTCATGTACCCAGCCCCCACCTGTAGGAGATCCAAATAGGTTCAGACAAAGTCCGAATTTGGTTTTTATGAGTTTGAGATATGCTTAAGGTCCTTACTGTTCATTTATAACATTGAAAGTCTAAAACACTTGATAACTTGCTCCCTTCCCACACCAACCAAGACTCACTTGACCTGTTTTGAGTCCTTTGTTATCATATTTCAATGCTAGGCCTTAATCTTCTGTTCTTAGAGTAAAACTTATGGCATAGATCATAATGAATGGCAAAAGTATAGCTGACCCAGGTGCTCTGAAGAAGAGTACAGAGGTCACAATGACGACCACCCACTTCACACTAGTTGCCCACAGAGTGTGTAACAGGGGAAACCCTCTGTAATATCATATACGAAACCTGCCATATTCAAACCAATAAATTAAGCATTTTACAAGAAACAGACTCTGCACTCAAAGACATAATGATCAAATCAAAGAAAGCACTCGCATATTCCAAAGTTCAATGGTGGGAGCAATATGCGAGTGCAGCTTCAGCATTGTGGCCCCATGTTCTTAGAATGTTGTATTGGCTATCAAGCAATGGCCTAGTGCTAGTAAGCTAAAATACATCATGGTAAACATAATGCCATTCTAGGATAAGATACAAAAGCGACACAAAAAACTCACCTGCTGGTAAGCATGGAAGCAGAGCCCAGCCACAAGAGCTTTTATGCACGTGTCTTTAACATTCAAGCCCTGTGTACATAGTAAATTATAACTAGACCCATTTAATAACTAGTTCTAGAAAGAAATCTAAATAGAAGAAAATGTAATAGGTTAGCTATATGTGATTACAGGTTTACCTCTTTCTTAACCATGAACTTTTTACTGAGTACATTACAAGATTGAAATGTTACATTAGATGCCATTGCACTCCAAAATCCAGCCCTATTTTTCACAAACCATAATGAGAGGTGAAGCATAACTATCTAGGCTTAACCACTTGAACAAAGTTTGAGAAATTATGACAACTGGTGTACTGTATATAGAATCCTCTATGAATATAACCCCTATGTGTTTTTTGGACATTCTATACGAAGATTAACTTCAAAACAATTTGCTTACCAATTAAATGGACCTCAAATCTCTATGAACTAAATGAAATGGACCTCTACCTGACTTTCCAAATTATTTTCATACAATTTTTCCTCTTAGTTATTGTATACATATTTCTATGCTTAGAATTATAGTCATTGTACATATGTATATATGTATCTCTAATGGAAAGGAAATATACATGTATATATAACAATAAAACAGAACAAGAGACTCCATTTGGTGGTTAATACATTGCTTTTGAAACTAATGAATTAGTAGTTATATAATTTCTTTAAGAAATATCTAAAATGCATATATAATAATAAAATAGATACTCATGTAGAGGTTTTTTTGGGATTTCGCTCTTTGAGATTTGTGTACTTTCTTTATCCCAAAATAAGCCTGTATTTACCATTATGATATATCATTTAATTTGCAAGGAACAAGAGGAATTGTTTAGAGGGCAATTCACTACGTCTTTAATTTGGCTAGGCAAGCGATGATTAGTAGTTGTTTACGTGTGATAGTTTTTTGTCAAGTAAATGTTAGTCTCATTGTTTCCAACATTAATATGAATGTATTATAACTTTTGGATCCTGTTTTTTTTTTTTTTTTTTTTCTGATTTACTAATATGAATGTATTGTACCTTGTACACTGGCCAGCCAAATTGAAGGAATGGGCTTCATATGTTGTGCCTGATGAAGAAGACTTCGAAGAGTTGGACATGGAGTCAACATGGGCTGGAATGGAGAAATGTTTGGATATGGGGATATGTAAGTCCATTGGTGGAGCGATTCTGCCCCATTCCTTGGCCTCCTCAATGAACCATGTTGCTGTTATTTTCATGGGTGGAGCGGAATCTCGTGAAGCACTGTCCTATGCAGATTTCATTGCTAGGAAGCCGAGCACTAGCCTCACTATGGTACAGTTCCTTTTGGCTGATAACATCAACAACAACTATGATGATGAGAAGGATATGAAGTTAGATGATGAATTTGTGGAACAGTTCATGATGAAACACTAGTGATTGATAGAATCAATTTTCAATTTTGTTGATTGTTAAAAACATGCTGATATTAACCCATTTATGTCATCAAACAAACATGAGCATTTCATGGAAAATCATTGTTTTTATACAGGTATAATATACAGGGATTTGAAACGTGAAAATGTATTACTTCCAGCGAGTTCCAGATTGGACGAGTTCTAGCTGGGGACCTAATATGGTTTTTTTAAAGGAATACCCTATAGCGACGGTCGGCGACCGTAGCTAAAGGATTAATATAAATATATATAATATTTTTTCAATAAAATACCCTATAGTGACGGCCAATAGCAGCTGTCGCTATAAATATGTATTTGCGACGGGTTTTTCCTCTATAGCGACGGTCGGAGACCGTCGCTATATCCCTAAATTCTATGGTTTTTAACTGCCGAATATTTTTTCGACAAGGCCAAATTCGATAGGCCAATTCGACGGTCGAGACTGTCGAATGGTCCCATAATTCGACGGTTTTTGACCGTCGAATTTTGAAAATTTTCACGTAGTGACCCCATCCTCTCCACCATAGGTGGTTACCTTACTTGGCTATTCTTTTTGTAAAACTTAAAAAAATAAATAAAATGCATGTTAGAGGTGGTATGTGCATTGAGTAAAATGTTCCCTTAAACAAAGGGTTTTGATTTCAATGTGACATTGGAGGCATCCCATGGAAAATGATGGCCCATATCGCCACATTATTTTTATGTATGTAAATATTGGTCTTGAGCTATTAGAGAGATTTTAAGGAGTTCCCTTGAGGCCATAACCTTGATGCCTGTATGCATAGCTAGAAACTTAGTATTTCACCCCATCAAGAGAGTGACACATTTATTCATTATTGCCATGCTTGTATGAGCGTGTGCATTGTGTACGACATAGGTATGAGATATAACAAGAAAAAAAAGCTACAATCCCTACCCTTTTGATAGTACCTTAGTCCAACCTATCGAAGATAAGACAGGGTGTGCATTACATCCTGAGGGATTTCTAAAAAGAAAGTAAAGGGTTAGAAAAAGAAAATGCAAGTTAAACAATAAACCTAGACTATACCCACCTTGTCCTTTGAGGCTTCTTGAATGAGCTTGAGTCTTGAAGTGGCCTTGAGAGTTGAGTCTTTGGGTTGATGGTTAGAAAGGAAGGAGTTTGTTGATTGAAGGTTGAGAGATGGGTGGAAGTTTTTGAGTTAGAAGGTTGGGTTGAGTAAGGGTTGGAGAAATGAGTAGAAAATTTTATAGAATTTGGGGTAGAGAAGTGGGGGCTTGAGAGCATCAATTGTTTATAGAAAGTGAGGGTATTTATAGAGTTTTTGAAGAACATTTGGAATAAAGTGGTCCAACCCTATAAATAGAAAGAATGGACATGAGGTTTATGTTATTTCTTTTAGATTTATCATTTGTATAAGGGTAAAGATGACATTTGTGAAAAATCTAAAAAATATTTTTTGATTTTTTGATAAATAAAAGTGAGAGAACAAAAGTACTTTTTGGGAGGGTGAATAGGAAGTGACATGTTTAAAGATAAAATGGTAGGTGAAAAGTAGACCTTGGTTCATTTGTAAATAACTCATAAAATAATGGTGGATGTATATTTTTGAAATGAGCTAATGAGAGAATAAAAATACTTTTGGAAATGTGAGTAGGAGAGTGACATGTGTAAAAGTCAAGTGTTAGGTGAAAATTAGACCTTAGTTCATTTGTAAATAACTCATAAAGCAAAGGTTGATATATATTTTTGAAATGGACTAATGAGAGAGCTCTATGTATGTACTTGAAGATTCTTACCTTTTGAAGGTTTGATTGGAAGTTCTCTCAATTTTATGAATTTTTACCAAAAACGAATGACCTTTTTGGTTTGACTACACTTTTGAGGAAAGATATTCTTGGATTTTCACAAGGGGAAGTTTACTCTCCAATTAGATTAAGCATTGAGTATTGAGTGTTTATGTGAGATTATAAACACCCCATTTTCTCACTCACTTCATTAATTAACTCATCAACCCGATTGCGACTGTTCCCAATGATTGATAAATATTCAAATATTTTTATTTGTTAGTAAATACGTTTCAAAAATTTAGAAGAGGTAACTCAATCAAGTAAAATTTTAGAAACCATGCTATGATAGGAAAATATGACCCAAAAACATAAAAATCATCATTTTGAAACAAACAAGAATTTTACGAGAAAAATCACTAAAAATTGATTAAATTATCAAAATACCCTTAACATTAAAACATCCCTAGAGCCTATATTACGCTTAGGAAAGCCCTTTCGAATACATAAAATAACAAATTAAAATTAAATAAATTATTTCGTCAATTTTTATAAAATTTGACAAAATGATGAAAATGCCCCTCATACGATCCACGATCATTTCATGTCAAAAACCTATAAGTGACACAAACCCATACTCTCATTAAATTCCTTGTGAAAAACTGATTTGAAAACATCCTAAAACGTCGAAAATCAACCTCTCAAGGGTAAAAGGGTAATTTTCTAACCCTAAAATTTTAATTTTTGAAATTAATAATTAAAAAATTAATTAACGTAAAGTGAAATCTTAATAAATTAAATTAAAAATCTGAATAAATAAAATCAATCAATCAAGCCCACGGGTCAAATTTTAAGTGGTGGCCCATTTATTTAAGTAAAGCCCATATGATAATTATAAAAAAACCTTTTCATTTGGGGTCTCAAAGAATTAAAAATATAATTAGGGATTTTTTTTTTAATTAAAAAATACTCTTTCATTGTACGTAAGTTTCAAAACCCTAATTCAAAATCCTAATTAAAAAACTTTATCTCGAAGAAACGTAGTCAAACTACAAAACTCCCAAAACTCTATAAAAATGAGCCTTCACAACCTAATCTAGCAGGTCAAGAAAATCCTAGGAAAGAGAAGCTAAAAACTCCCCCCGACCTTTTCCAAAATCCAATCTGAAGTCACAAATCCTTACCTAACACCTAAACCCCATTTTTTACTCAAAAAACACCTAGAAATCCTCAAAAAACACCCACAAACCCTCAAAACACCTAGAAACATCCAAAAAAATATTTAGATCTAAAAGGAGAATACTCCATCTCAGATATTAAAATCGGATCTAGTAACGGAGACAAAAACAAGAAGACTCACATGAGGAACGCTCTTCACAATTTTGAGGGAATTAACCATCTCATTCATCCAGGTAAATTACGTTTTTATTTATTTATTATTTTTAGGTCATTTTTAGCAATGTAATTTTTGGGAAAAGTAAAGACTGGCATTTGCCAAGCGGGATTGGCACCTAACACCTTTTAATCCTGTAACGTGTTCTCTGGACGCATAATTTTTTTTCGTAGATCAAGATTGTTTATCTATTTAGAGTCATGATTTAGTTCCTAAACTGTAAAACTAGGTGGTGACTCCAAAACACCAAAAAAAGCAGATCCGTAACATGCAAATCTGGGGCGCTTTTAGTGACAACTTCACTAGGGACATTTTGAGTGTCAAACTTGAAAAATCCCAAATATTGGGGCATTGTCGAATCAACCTAGTTTGTATATGTTTTTTTGTTTGTTTGTTTATTTATTATTTATTGTTCTTTTGGCTTGATTGTGGATTATTTTATTGGATTTTGAGTATATTATTCTTGATTTTTTTTTATGATCCAATCAAGAGTCATTTTTTATGATCATAAATAATTTAAGATTTCAAAGATTAATGAAATAAGGATGGAATGATGGTGGTTGGGATGGGGAGCGTTCAATTTTTTTTTTTTAGATATAAAAATAAAAAATAATAATATTCTTTTAATCAGTGTTGCTGAGCATGAATGGTGAGTTGTAAAAAAGAAAAAAATTTCTTTTTTGCGAGAGTGATGTGTTTTTTTTGTGCGTGATGAGAAAGGATTTTTTATAATAATAATTAAAAAAAAAAAAAAAAAAAATCAACTCTATTGTGCGTGGTGTGTCGTTGGTAAAAAAAGAATTATCTTTTTATATCTTCTTCTCCCAAGGAAGAAAAAGAGGGCAGCAAGAGGAGAGAGACTTCTCTCTCTCTCTCTCTCTTTGTTTAATTTTCTCCCTTTTTCGTTTTTTTCCTCTTCCGCAGTCAATTGATCGAAGAATCCGTGTTTCTTGTTGAAATTTGATCGGATATCTTTCTTTTAAGATTCAAAAACAAGAATATTGATCTCTTTATCTGTTCTTCAATCTTTTTCGATTGCATTTGTGCGGGTCACTCGTGTTTGGGGTTGTTGGAGTAGTGTCATTTGATTTGTTTCAATTCTCATGTAAAAGGTCTGTTTTTTTCTTCTCGTTTATTTCGTTTAAAAAAAAAAAAAATTTGACTCTTTATTACTTGCTACCTTAGTTCTTGATAAGTTTCTTAAGTTATTTAACAAAAAAAAAATTTCTTAGGTTTTTTCTTTATTTGATCGATCATAGTTCTGAACAAGAGACTCGATGAAATTCTTAGTTTTCAATTCAATTTTTTTTTTCTTTTTCTTCTTAATCTGTGCGTGTGAAGGCATTAAAGGAGAGAATAAAGAATTTAAAAATAAAAAATAAAAACACCTATTCCCTTCCCTCTCTCTCGTGTTTCATTAAAAGTCTTAATTTTTTCTTTTTCAAAATTTCTTCTGTAGATCAGATTTTTTTCTTTATCGTTTAGTTTGCGACATTCGCTTTGTTTTAGCAGTAAATTTTACGTTTTTTTAATTTTTATTAATTTTTATTTATTTTTTAATTGGAAGATCTCTTTTAAAGATCCCTTTCTTCCAATCTGTTTTCAGTCACATCTGATCTCTTGGGTGATTTAACCCTTGATGGTTGTCGATTTGTTCGAATGTGGATTTGGCTGGAATCGGACTAGAGAATAGGGTATAGTTATTGTTTTTTATGCCGTTGGATTAGTAGATTATTCAATTTGGTTGATGATGGAGAATGCAATTGGTGGAAAGATCGGGAGTGCATTTTTTTGGAGAGATTTATCTAAGAACTAACATTCAAAGTAGAGAAGATGTGGCAATTCCCTTCGAATTTTTATTTTAAAAAGGCAGCAACATACAGGGGGTAATGATTTGTGTGTCGCTGGTAGCAACATACAAAAGAGGGATTTTCTACTTAGTTGTGAGAGTTGCTAGCTTCAACATATAAAAGAAAAAATTTTGTTTTATAAATTTTTATTTTTAAAAAAACATGGAATTACTCACAGCCCTCTCTCCCTCGCCAAGGAGAGAATAAAATTTCTTTTTCTATTGTCACACCAATTTTTTATCAATAACACACCATCAATACTATGTGAAAAAGTTTCATATTTGATGGTCTTAGCCCGTCAAATTTTGAGAAATTTGATGGACCCTACCGTCAAATATTCTCTTGTAGAAATTTTTTTTTTTTTTTTTGACAGCCCTGGACTTTCAAATTATTGGAGAATGGACTTAAAAAAACAGAACCTGATTGCAAGTGTTCATATCCAACATTACTATCTCAATTTGCTTACTTTTGAGCTTTCCTCTCATTCTTTATAAAACCTTCACAACTTGTACATCCTTTAATTTGGGACAATATTCAACCTTTGTTGGTGAACAAACCATCTCAATCGATTTTTTATTAATGTACAACATATTGGTACTAGAAAAATAAAATCTTCGTAACATTTCAAATATGAAAGAAAAATCACTTGATAAACTACACAACATAATAAGAAATCCATGTATCCTTCTCAACATAACAAAAATTGTTTCTAGTAGCAGCCATCTCTCTCTCTCTCTCTCTCTCTCTCTCTCTCTCTCTCTCTAGATGGGGCAGGGTGGGACATCAAGGGTACTTCCTGCTTGAATTTGGCCCCATCCTATAAGTCGCCAATGCTTCTCAACCTGTCGGCTGAGGGCAACCTTCTCCCCTTTGCCAGTGCACACAGGTGACGTGAATTGCAGCTTAGCAAGATATTTCTTTACAGCAATAACTCGAGCACCTGTTGACATAGACCCTATGCTCAACATCAGGATCTCACCTTTAGCCAGCTTTGAGACGTTTCCTTGCCTCCCTGTACCCTTGGTTCTGACTCCAAGAAGCCGTCAAAGAAGGAAAAAGTTCACCTGAAAAAGTTGGAGAGCAAGAACAAAGTCATTCATCATTACTCATATTTTACAAGGCACGCACAGAATAACATAATGATCTCAGTGAAATAGATGGAACAACAGTCTTTTGCTTCTTGGTTTCACTGGTTTCGACATTTTGTCCAACCTGCCCTAATTAATAACGGGCAACATGGATAAGATAATTTATTTGAAGAAACAACTGCTATTAATACAGTTAGACGACGAATCTTGATATATTTACAACTACACGCAGAGTCAAGGTGAAGAATCAATGAGTCAGGACAAAACTCCATCTACTTGGATGTTGACCAAACCATTTATTTCAGCCTTTGTGCAGTAAAAGAAAACTAGATTCATGTACAAACCAAATGGTCTAGCAAAGAATATACAAGTTGTTTATGCCTTCAACCTATCCAGTTGCTTTTGGACAAAAACAGTAGTTTTGATGGGGACCTAATTGTTAGCACGTCAACAAATTCATCACATTCTGTCATGTCCCACACATGAGAAGATACAGATGCAGAATAGTAAAAGTAATTTTGCAGGTTCAGCTTCTTACCTTGAGTTCAACAAAAACTTCCGGGAGTGACCCAATCTCCCCAAGAACTTGACCCACCAGCCTATCAGCATGTGTTAAAGTGGGGTTCATGGTGGTGCCAATCTCAATGAGACCTATCAGCACGTGTTAACATGGGGTTCATGTTTAATTGTGTATTGCTTTCCAGCCCTACCATTGTCTAAAATACTTCGCGAATTGTTTCGTTATATATTTTCAACATAGATGCCTACAAATTTTTAAAAGAAAAAAAGGTAACCTGCATTAATATATCTACACCACAGGCATGCATTTATTTAATCAAATGTACAGAAAAAGATTCAACTATAAAAATTAAATGGGTAACCTGCATCTTGTACTTCCGGCCCTGGGATGTAGATATTTCTATTTTCATAATCGAAAGAAAGAGAGAAAGATAATAGCAACTTAAACATAGTGACTAGGATCTAGTGTCATACCTGCTAATCGAGAAAGTTGCAATGTCTGTTGGGTGGATATTTTCAACATTAAAGGAACAAATAGCAGCACGGCGGACAGTTTGTGAAGGAACAGGGCCATATACGTGGATATTGGGAAGAGTGCACAGGTTTTCATAGAGATAACTAGCCAGTTCAGTCTGTAAAACAAAGATAACATAAGGCCAGAAACCAGTTCAAGAACATAGACTGACATCCAACCCGGCGGATTTTTACCTTGTAAAAGGAATTATTTACCTGGTGTTGAGTTGCATTCATCCCACACAAAGATAATAAAACCTAATCCCTAAGTATATCTAAAGTTGAGAAGGGATGAGGATGAACCTCAAACATAAGCCAAAATTGCATCGATCAGCCCATGGTTAACTCAATGAGCTACATCAAAAAGCCAAATAGAGTATTCTTTCGGCGTTGTCCAAGTCTCTTGGTCCATTTTGAATCACATGCCCCCCTGGTTATAAGAAACACAGGTGTATATTGTTGTTGCATGAATGGCCATTTACAATTTCATCTGACAAGTAACAAGAATGCATAGTTGATGAAGAATATAATGATAAGGATTGCTTTGAAGGATATTCCAAACAATCTAATGATGTACCTGATCTGAATATAGTTGGGAAGTCGCAATGTCTAAAAGAGATGGAATCGAAATGGGATACAATAGCAGATGCTATATTGGCTGGGCCATCAACATGGTGTCAATGCTCAAAACAGATTGATTTTTATTTATAGTTATTGCCCTTGAGTGATTTGAAGTGTTCTAAGGTGATTGTCATCTTGTTCATTTTTTCTCTTTTATCTGTTGTCATTGCCCTCAAATACTAAGATATCATTGTTACTTCATGAGTAACCCTTTCGAAGGAAGTAGTGTTTAGAGGGAGCCTATTCTACCCAAAAGAGCCAAATCTTGGTTGTGGTCCATTTTAATTTCAAGGACCCGATTGACAATCAGCACAGGTATGAGTCTATTTGTACCTGGTTCCTGGCACATTGATCACTTACGAAGTAGAACAATGCCGCGATTTTGGATCCAATTTATAATGGAGGGATCAATAAGAAACATTGTTTTGAAAATCCTTCAAAACAGGGGAAGCTCTTAAATGTCCTTCAACATTTAAATGCTGTCATGTTTAGGTTTTCCTAAGTTATGAAATAGCATGGGTTACTCTAGCAATCACACAAGCTCTTGAACATGTAATAACAGTAGATAAATAGGTGATTAATTGCGTCAACATCCAATCCAGTTTATTCTATGTTAAGCAGTCATCAAGCTGTCAGAGTTATAATCTCTGAAGAAAAATATTAGATAATAAGAAGCACATGGCTCCTGTTTTAAACAAATGATGGAAAACCGTTCCAAAAAGTTCCTCTTACCCTAATTCATGTTGACCAGGAGCTAACACTGATGAATATTTTTTACTTCCCACAACTCTAGATATGAAAATCTGCAAAACCAAAATAATACTTCAGAAAAGCAAAGGTGGAAGATGTATTTAGCTTGACCTAGTAGATAATTCAATCCACAACTGAAAAAGTAAACAGTGATTCCTTGATATACAAATTATGTGACATAGTAAATGTATTGTCCAAGGAAAATATGTACATTCTTACAACTGATGGCGGTCACAGACCTGTGTGAGGCATTAAAGATCGTCCAAAATATCTTAATGAAATATGACCATTACCCAATACGAACCGTAATTGACCCCCAACACCTATGTGAATCCCAAATCAAAGTGCACAGTGCCACAAAGTTATTAAAAATTATTCCACTAGAATGTTGGAATTATGACTACTATAAATATTTTTTTCATAGTGTATTGCTCCTAAAAGAACAAAAATTAATGTTCAAATTCAACCCTATTGTAGTTGTCAAGTAACTTACTCCAAGACTGCAAAAAATACTTGTATGATCCATAAAAGGCATAGACAAACGTCCAACATTCAAAAACTTGCTTACAAAGAAAACCAATTCCATAATCACTTTAAAATAAATTATGTAGATCCACTATGTGAAAAAGGCCCATATTTGACGGTCTTAGCCGATCAAAATTTTCAAAATTTGACGGACCATTCCGTCACATATGCCCGTCAAATATTCTCTTGTAGAATTTTTTTTTTGACGGCCCTGGACTATCAAATTATTGAAGAATGAGCTTCAAAAAAAATATATAAAAAAACCCATAGAGTATGACCATCGAATTTGGAGGTTTAACAAACAATAGCACGCTCCTCTAATTCACCAATCACAATGAACGAAATAATATAAAAATAAATAAAAAAAATAAAAAACAAAAGAAAAATCATAGAACAAGAATATGATGGGCATCCATATCGACCATAAAAATCAAAAGTAAAATAAAAATAAAAAATTGTGTAGGCCCATAATTATTCAGGAAATAAACTAACACATTAACAAAAATTACAGGTTTTGAATCTCTATTTTGTTAGTTAAAACCATGAATTAAATAGATGAGTTTACAATTACAAGATCACAATATAAGTGATCCAACTAGAATACAAAATTGAAGCTCACTTTCGTCGGCCGCATTAGATAACGTCATAGGCTTTGGGCAAGATTACCCATCCTCTCCTTCATGGCCTGAGAAAATCCGATACCAAAACTTTTGATTCAATAAGAGGCATAGAATCTGTCTTCTCTAAAAGATGGAAAGATCCTTACCTGTACACTCTTCTGATGGGCTTCCATATATGCCTCCGTAACCAAAAGTGAGAGTTTCTGCATGAACAACAAAGGATTTCAGTAAAATTAAAAATCAAAATTAGGTTGTCTAGGAAATGAAGTTCAATAGTTACACGTAAAACATGATTATATATATGCTATCCATGTGCAAATTTTTGAGAAAAATAACTAAATCCTACAGTATAACTAAATTTCTATACTTCATTTCCATATATCATTCGTGAACAAGACAAAAAACTGTGATTGAAAGCAATGATTTAAATTGGTTTGGAAGTGTTTTAACTTGTTCGATACATGAAGAGGTCTCGGTGAGTACTAAGAAGATCCGAAAACCCAGGTTTTTAAATCATGCCAACTAAATCATTGAACTTATCATAATACACATGGATGTACAAATAACAAAAATATGGAAGATTACCTGTAATCATTTGCCAAGCTTTTCCTTATCAATACAATTGAAGATACAAAATACATTCCCATTATTTCAGACAGAAAAAGTACAACATTGGTAGAGGACCCACTCCCAACTCTGCAAACTGCATACAAACATATCAATAAAAAAAAAAGAACTGCATATAAACAATAATTGTGAGGTAAAACATAAAACAATCAAATTCACGGAAACAAACTCTTTTAAAATCCTACCAAGTAACATTTCAAAAATAATTTTTGCCCCGTGATTCTTCTTTCTAATATTTCAAATAGGATGAATGAGCCTTCTTTAAAAAACAGAGTAAAAGGGGGTATTGTATCTTAAGAAAACTCTTCTAATTCACAAAAACAAAATAAAATCAATGAAGCAACAGAAAAACCAAGTCTACCTTCATTAGATTTGTTAAGAAGCCTCGGACAAAGATCACGACTAACATCCCAATGAATAACAGAGAGATATACTGCAACAACAAGAAAAAATATAAGTGAAAAAGAAAAAAGATACTGTAATAAAAAAAAACACACCTCCTTGAAAACAACACTTGTGCAGGCTAACACAAGCATCATTTCTCCATTCCAAAGTTCTACACAAATGAGAGTCTAAGCTGAGCCAGCTAAAACAGATCTTATGTCAATAGAACATAAATTCCAGAGTAACCAGGTGGAACACTACCAAGCCATGCTAAAGAATTGGATTTCATTCTAGTTTACCATTGAACTACAAAATATAAATTTTTGAAACCAATATTAGTATAACTACAAAATTTATTAAGATCAATACCTCATAGCTTTCATCACATTCAATAACAGCATATCTTTGAGCAAGAGCACTAATATCATTCCTCATGTTGTCTGCACCATGTGTTGCATCATTCATCTCCTCTTTCAGTTGTTCAATTTGTTTGTTGTAGTCCTCCAGCGCTAAGCAAATTGCCTCCTAAAAGAGCATTGAAGAAATTCAACATTTAAATTAGCATATATATATATATATTGAAAGATAAATAATATTGAGAGTTGGACCCCTAGCAAATGAAAAAGGGATTCAAGTGGCACTGACTAAAGTTACTCAAGCATTATGACTATCACCTGGAGGGCAAGAGCAACAGCCTCTTCAAGCATGGACATCATGCTGTATATGTGGACACAAGCACGCATCCGCTTTTCCTTGAGGCAAAGGCGCAATGCATACTAGGGATCATAAAAGAACTCTGGACCATTTGCTTGTCCTTTGACAAACTTGCATTGTAGGAAACACAGGAGTGCACTATCATCCTCCTGATTGTAACCTCACAAGATAAATTAACATGAGAAACCTTATAAGCATTACAAGTTTATCGGTAATAAAGAGATGCACATAGATAGACAGATCCTACATTCTGAAGTTGCAGCACAAAACAACTGTGTTAAAGGTTAACAAGGTCATCCATTCACTGTCACCCCTAGTCACATTCTACGTCCAAATTGTCGGTTGGGCCTAAAGATTTGATTTGTGAATCCAAGACATCATTAGTGGTTAGGGCATAGGTGATGTCAGTAAAGCAACAATGCATTACTCTCAAATAAACTGATTTAAGTTTTCTAGTTTTTAGCATGTATTTTATGTTTCATTTTCATTGACATGACCTACATTTTAAGTGTATATTTTTTTCCACTCTCGGGTGTGTCATACCCCATTTAAGCCCTGTGACCCTCTTATATTCATAGTTTTCCCCCTCTCCAATAGATCGGTCTTTTGGAGTAGTTGGTTGCTTAACAAGGTATGAGAGCTCTGGGCTCGTATAGCTCATTGGTTCGATTTTTTCCACCCTTATGGTTGAGGGGGAGTTTTGAGTGTATAGTTAAGCCCCGCGACCCTCTTATATTCATATGTACTCACATCATAAAAGGTCTGTCCAAGCTTCAGCTTTATGGCACCACTCTTGTGCACCAGCATTTTTCCCACAAAGCCAGCAGACAACTCTTCCAAACTGCACCCCTTCTCTGCGGTACCCACTCTTCTTGGTGGGCTCGAACTTTCAGCTATTTCTTTCCCCTTTGCACTAGCAGATCGCTTAACCAATGGTAGAGAAGTGGGTAGCTGAAGAAATAACTTCCTTGCTTCTTCACTTTCCTCCTGTGACACCCACCATCCATAAAGATTTAAACAAGGTTTATGTGTCAAAAGTGTCACTATTTGATCTTATAATAATCCAATTACCAACCATCAGGCCGAGTTCTGCAGCATGATTTATAAAATCTTCATCATATTCCAAGTTTGCCGAATCCCCCCCCCCCAAAATCTTCCTCATCAAGTTGTTCTGAAAGCCAAAGAAGTAAGTAATATGCGTCTTTAACTTATTATGAAAATAAGTAACCATTTGGAATGAAAAATATAAGATGGCCGTGTTGCATTTGTCATCGATCAAGGGTTTTACACTTAGGTGAGCTATGTCAAAACATCCTCCACCTATGCAAGCTACTTAGTATTGCCGATCCCAAGCAGGGATGAAGGAATGGGTTGTGTCAGGCTGACTAAAAGACAAAATAGGGTTCACATTGCTAACCCGAAGGTCTTCATCAAGACTCATTTCAATAGACAGGTTTTTTACTTACCGTTGGATTCAAGATCTTGAAGTATAGGTTCACTGCTTCTACTACTACCCTCTTGAAATGCGGATTCAATGCTTCTACTACTAATACCTCGGCCAAATGTCCTTATAGAAGGTGATGCACTACTAGGACTAAATGCAACTTGCACTGGTGCTGTTGCATGTCAGAAATCAGATAGAAGGCACCCATAAGAACTAATAAATTAAGATTCATATTGTCTACTAAGGCACATATTTTTATTTTCTTTTGAGAATAAATATGATGGAACTGAGGTTCCTCGTGTCCAATTGGGTGCACATCATGCAGTACGCATGGCTCACCAATTCAGTAATCCACTCAATTCAATCTATACCATGAATATTAAAAAACAAAGAGAAATATTACTAGGAAAACACTCGCCTTTCCTTTCAACTTTAGAACCTCGCCTCCTAGAACCTTCCTGCAAATGCAGAAGAACTTAGATCAAGAAGTATTTGATACAAGAAAATTAAAACAAATGAGACTCTAAATGTCCATAATAAAGGATTGGAAAAATGGGGAGAACACAATTACATTGACACGTTGCAGCAACTCCTGGGTCTGGGCAGCTTCTGTATCCTCGATTTCTTTACTGTGAATAATTGAGGTGTTTAGCCAAAGTTTCATCTTGTTACAAAGATGAAAGCAAACCTTCCTAGAAGGAGCAGTTGTAACTTTAGAGGTTTCTTCTGCCATTAATCTGCTTTTCCTTGCAAACTCACGGAGTCAAGTGAGAAGATAATCCTACAATTTAATCACCATTAACATCATCACCACCAAAAACCGTATCTCAAAAATTTGGGGTCAGCTGAACAAGGCATGTTCCTCTATTCAATTTTAGTCTAAAAAAATATAATGAACTCAAAGATGTCCATTACCCTTTATGCTCGTGGGTAAACTAGGATTCAACTTGTGCACTCATAATTTTTCCATACTTATACAACAATCTTAATCAAAAACTTTTTCCATATATTTTTCTCCTTTGTTCTTTGTTGGTGAGTCTGTTTTAACAACAAATAAAGTCCAGACTTCTTTTCATGTAGTTAGAAAATTAACCTTTTTTTTTTTTTTTTCCTTTTTTATTATCTAGTTGGTAAGTAAACTAGAACTTTTAACCTCATAATTATATTTAATATAACAATTCTATTCAAGAACTCTCCACATATAGTAAAATATGAACCCATTTATTTTCCTTTCTATTATGTTGTCAAGGGGTAAGCCAAGATCGAACTTGAAACCTCATAATTCCATCAACTCATGTAATAATATTTAGTCAAGAAGTTTCCATTTCGTTGTATTTTTGCCATTCTATCCTTCTGTTGTGTATCCAAACTCACAACCTCATTAAGTTCTTTAACACATAAAACAATTGTAATGAAGAACTTTCGTGGTGTAATTAAAGAATGAGCCTTTTTTTCCCCTTCCGTTGACAGTAGCTACAATTGGACTCAAAATCAGATTACCTTGTACCACAGTCCAAATCAAGAAGTCAACCCATTCGTGTAGCAGAGATGAGGATGTTGAGATGGATGAGAGGAAAAACTATGAAAGATCAAATCAGAAACGAACACATTAGGGAAAATGTAGTAGTTCCAAAATGCGATAAGCAAAGAAAAAGTCAGCTGAGATCAAATCAGAAACTATTCAAGTGGTCCAATTTTTTGCAGTGAGTCGTTCTATATTTGGTTTAGTAGATGAAATCCGAGTACGGTTGGAGAGATGCATCAACACATACAATACTAGAAGGGGGGTACGACTTGGAAAAGGTGGGACTAAATTAAAACTTTCCAGATTTCAACTCATGTGAACAAGGATTTACCCAAGAGAGGACGCATGATAGTTATCTTGGCTTGGACATAAGTTATTCTTAGCAGTTAGGGGCACGTCTAAAAGAACTTATATAGAAACCATGAATGTTTTGAGCTCTAGAAAGGTAGGTAAACTTGACTACGCCAGGTCAGCCTTTTGAAAAACCATGGATGCAGCAGCGAGTGCTATTGCGGTCTCTGCCGCTACATCAGAGCCCGGATTCCCCGATGAAACAGAGTAGACAGAGCGAACAGTGTCCATGTCCTCGGGACGCTCCCAGCACTTATGATAGGCATTTGGATCACCCACACTAACATAAAGCTTGCCTGGGGTAGCAGTGGCACACTTGAGAAGGTAGTCTGTGGCCCATATGCCCTCCATATTCAAGTGTGCCCCATGACAACATTATAGTGGAATACTCATTTCAAGGCGTACCTTCTATGGGTTATGTAACTTTTTCATAATGGTCTCTCTTTTTTATGTCTATGAATTCTCTCTTGGTATTACTGTATCTAATGCAATGTTTACCTATAGAAACTAGGGGGGAGCAACTGCAAATATTATTTCTGACCTCCTACCCTTTGAAGCTTATAGGTAGAATTACAATGGAAATCCCATGGTTAGCTTGAGAATTATGGTTTGTCTTTTAAGTACGCAACACACTACTCATTGATTACATGAATTCTCAAAGACATAATAGAGGTAATTGCAATTGCCAAGCAATCATCTGCACCACTAACATCTTTTGTTATTCTTTTGATCCATCAGCGAATTTGCTTCACCGTTCATAAATTCATTACCTAAACTATGGGTATATCTGACAGCAGCGTTACTCTGTCACTTATTAGTACTTGTACAATTTTGGCCACTCAGAGTCATGTAAGATGAAATGGGATACTACACCTAAGGAAGGTAGTCATATATACCCATAGTTGAGCAAAGTAAGGAAGGTAGTCATATAATATTACTCTACCAGGAGTGGGAGTAGGCAATTAGTAAAAAAAAAACAATTATGTGAATCTAATTAGAAATACCTTTATTCTATTCACAGGAGATGAAGCTTTAATACCATTTGATTCGCTGCCAGAAGAACTACCACAGCCTGAAGCAACAGTCTAAAATTAAAAACCAGCAACACAACAATACGGAGTCGAAACAATTGAAATAAAATAGTTGGCAAGCAGGAAAACCCTATGCATTTCTTCAAAGAGCCCATCATACACCAGAAATGAAACAACACTATCTTTCTGTTTTTCATTTTCTTGTTTGGGTTGTTTTGAGCTTTGGTAAACGGAAATGTTGCCTTATTACTATGTTTTTAAGTTTTCGATAGTTTATTTACTTTATGCCATTTGCACTCTTAAGTATTTTATTTTTTGTTGCTCTATACACATATATAAAGAGCCAAAAGCAGTAACAAAGATGCTCAACCAGAGTCATCAAAAAATATTAGACTTCTAATTTAAATAAAATAAGTAAACTTGAAGAAGATCATCACTGTATAAATAGAGGAATTGTTTGTGTAAGTTGGGAACCATTTAACAGCTACATACAAAACCAGATCAGAATAGATAATGCCTCCAATTCACTTCAACAGAATACTAGCACACAAATAGCAAACAAAAAACATATAATAAAAATCTAAAATACGTAAAACATCATATAAATGATCTATTTTATCTAAAATATTAGTTAGAGAAATGCAATTAATTTCTAGAAAGTAAACAAATCTGAGAGTAATGTTAAAACAATGAATCTCATGATCATCAACGAAAAAAATATATGAAAATTAAATAAGGAATCGAACAAACCTACAACATCCACTCCAGAATTATCGACAGATCACCAAAATATTTAGATCAAGTATCGAAACAAAATTTCAAATTCTAAATATTTTTTGCAACAACTTACCTGATCTCCAAAGCTTATAAGATTTAATAAAATCCTAAAACATGATAACGAAGCAATTGAATCGAACTCTTTTAGAGATTAAGGACACCAACATACAATCAAAAAATCTTGCTGATTTCAAAAAACTCTGAAACAGATTGACAGGAGAAGAAATAGTGTCGATGTTCATGTATCTCACTTTTGTAAATCAAATTAAAATGATATGAAATCCTAATCGGTGGAAAAAAAAGAAACCGAATAACAAAATTACCTTTCAACTTGAAGAATCTGAGAACAACTCTTCGGTAAATACATCAAATTTTGTTTTGTTCTTAGGTTTTGTTTCGTGAAAAATTAACACATTTGGGAAATAGAAAACCAAAATTTATATGTTTTGTGGAATCAAAAATCTTAGATCTCATCTTCAACAACCTGAACAGAGTTATGGATCTACCAATCTAAGAGAAAGGAGAAAGAGAGACTCACCTTCAAAAATAATAGAGAACTTCTTCTTCACTCCATCGTTTCCAATCTTGAAAGACCGAGAGATCACTACGAGAGTTCAGAGATTGAGCGATTAGATAAAGAAGATCGATAGATCAAATAGAGGGAGAGACGAGATCGATCAAGAGACGAGATCGAGGGAGACGAAGGGATAGGGATACAGAGAGAGAGAGAGAGAGACATTCGAGAGAGACACACATAGAGTGATTGAGTGAGTGAGAGAGACGAAGTGGCAATCGCAGATGTGGTCTGTGGATATGAAATTTGTCGTCCATGGGCCGCGGAATTTGGGTATTAAAATTCGACGGGCCCGGCCCAACAATTTTTCTCATTAAAACTTAGGATTTTCACGTAGTGATCTCTTTGGATGTCGTTTCAAATTTATTTTTCAATACCACAACTTTGGTGACACTGATAAAAGGTGTAATAAATTTGATAACATGCATATCATTGCTTGAGAATATTTTTTAGGTCCATTTCTTCATTAACCAACACTAACAGCGTGTGGATACACTTTTCAAAACAAAAATGGAAAAAATAGTGTAACATTTGCCTGTTGTATAACGTCCAGGAACAAAACAGCATATAGCACCAAGATGACAATAAATAAGAAAAATAATGGGCATGAATTTACCGAGAACTGATTGGCCATGATAGGAGAAGGTTCATGCAATCCAGGAATAATTTGCAATTGTCAGAATTTTCCTCTAAAACCTCGTGAAATGCTACCACTTCTGTGATGTAATAAAGAGAAACCAATGTTATTGGCATAGAACTAATGCTTCTTTTTTTTTTTTTGTTGATAAATATGGCATAGAACTAATGCTATTGAAAGAACTATTGTATCATTATTCTAATTGTTCCACAACATACCCCATCCCTCCAAGCGGTACTCCTTGTGATGCTGAGGGCTTACAGCTTTCACAAGTGAATGGATCAATTGGTGAAATGTAAATTTTGGTCCTTCAGATTTCCAATACGAATGGAAGGCTCTTTAAAGACTTCTTGTAGTACAAGTATGTAAATTGAAGTTCGACATAAAACAGAAAATGTAAGAGTTTAAACTCCAGCTGATCTATGTGGGAATTCTAAAGATTTTCCTATATATCTTGGTAAGAAAGGTGATAAATAAGCTCACTAGAAAGGTATAAAATGGAAGCTTGCTTCCCAAAAGATTTTTGATGGGGAAAGCGTTTGCTTGTCCCTCACCTCCAATTTGTGGGATGACACGATCTTTCTTTGCAAGCTTCAAACCAATACGATATTTGAGGGTATTCATAGGTGCTTCAAAGACACAACGCATTTACAAATTAAACTCGCAACTTTTACAAGGGAACTAAAGAACTCTAAATACTCAATAGGGCATCACTTATGCAAATTAATGGAAAAAAGCTATCAAATTGGAGCTATTAATTAGGGTATTTACATGCAAAATTCTTTCTCATTCTATCTTTGATCGTCACCCCCAGCATAGTCACAGCCCACATATATGGCACTAACACCACTATTTCACTATGTGAAAAAAGCCCATATTTGACTGTCTTAGCCTGTCAAATTTTGAGAAATTTGACGGACCCTCCCGTCAAATATTCTCTTTCAGAATTTTTTTTTTTTTTTTTTTTTGACGGCCCTGGACTATCAAATATTTTCTTGTAGAAGGGGCTTCAAAAAAAAAAAAAAATCCATAGAATATAGCCATTGAATATGGTGGTTTAACAAACAATAAGACGGTCTTCTAATTCACCAATTACAATAAATGAAATAATATAAAAAAAAATCAAAAGAATAACAAACAAAAAAAAAAAAAATTCATAAAACAAGCTCCAAATTAAACTAACCAACTCAAAATTCATATTATATATTGAAATTTCATTACTAAACAAGTTTTAATTGAAGCAATTTGGTAGTTACAAATGAAGTTACGTCACATAATTGTTTAGAAATAAAACACAGTTAGAAGCAAATGGTCGTGATGCCTTTGATCTCTTCTGGCTCTCTTTGCTCTATCGCGTCCTCTTATTTTCCACAAGATTTGAATTTCCCCCACATTGCTACTGTTCTGAAAGAAATCCTAATAGCGTTCTCGTACCTGCACGAAAAAGATTTGGTATATCGAGATATCAACCCAAAGTAATAGAAAAAACATAGCTAGATTTTATTCACAAATGTTAAAAAATAAGAAATATGTTACTAAAAGTGCTAGAACATGGTTATATGTTGGAAGTGGCCTGAAGTACTACAATGGATCTATGTTGGGAGTGTGAGAATCATCAAAATGTAAAAATTGAACTATACTAACCTTATTGAAGGAAAGTCTTGAGTGAGACTACAAGAACAAGTCATTTGAGAATAACAAATAGCCCAAACTCAATTTCAAGAAATCTAAGAAACAAGATCTTCGCCTAATCAATAAATGTCCAAATTAATATACAAATTCTTCATGATTCGGGAAAAACAAGTTAGAAACTACTCCATAAATAGCATAAAGAAAGATCCAAGGTCATGGATAACCGAACCACCTTCCTCATATCAAATGACAGATCAAATCATGTAGGATCAGATGCACTACAAAGATTTTACCAGAAAAGTTGAGAACGACTATATTTCCAAAAGGCGTGCATCAAGAAGTTATACAATTATATTTGAATACTTTGGTTGTAGAATCTAGTACTAGGTGCTAGCTTGCTACTAACCATTAGTTTGCTTGTTTAGTGATTGCAGAATCTAATAAATTTGAAAGAGGAAGATATAAGGATCTTGTGCATATAATAACTGATGTTACTGCACCAAGCAAAAAAAATAAACTTATTGAGAAAATCATTACTAATGTACTATATTCTATCATAGAGATTAAATAGAAGTTAACCCTAGCCCAAAAAGGCACTTGGAGCAACAAGTGCTTAAAAGAGATTGTCATCAATTGCCTAGTTTACAAGTTATGACTTACGAGTGTAGTTCCTCAATACTGAAGTGGAAACACCTTACATTGAAGAAAATTCAGTTGAACCATGATCCAAGTTTAAAAACACAACACATGAAGTGGATGAAATTAGCATAACCCATCACAACTACTACTCCAAATAATCAAGAATGCAAGTGTATAATTTAAGGCCATATAGTGGAAATCTGGAAGCTTAGTGAGTGACTGGATGTGAGTGTTAAGGGAGAAAGAGAGACGTGGATACATGGAGTTGTTGGAATGACTAGAGAGACGATATTAAATCTGCTTACAAAAAACTATTTAGATAAAAACCAACCAGCCCAATACACACTTTCACAACACAAAATATCCAATATGCTCAAGGATACAAAAGAGAGAAGAAAAAAAGAAGGGCTACCAACCATAACGAACATTGCTGAGGTAAAATCCTAATAAACCAACTCAAAGTCTATTTCCATGTAGAAGAAGAAAACAAGGAACTAAAGAACGGATGGTCTATGGATTCCATCTCTTTCACAAAGTACAAACCTTGAAGCTAATTGAACCTCTCGTTTGTGCTAACTACTAGGGCAAGATTTATGCATAATCTTCAGCGAACAGTGGTAAAAATTATGTAGTACCGTGCAAACTAACATGGGCAATTCAAATTATAACATGGGCAATTTAAAGATTTGGGTATATTGATAGACCTGAGTAAGAAAAAGTTTCTCTCAGACTTGTATCACCCGTGCCATATGATAGACCTGAGTAACCAAGTTTGAAGAGATCATGACAAAGTAGAAGCATGATGATGTTTCAATTTGTACTAGATAGAGATCGAACACACCTCCAATGAATAGCTTGGAAGATGACATGCATCTAATTGCTTGGAATATAGATGGATTAGATGCAGACAATTCAGAATTGATGTGCTTGCTTAAACTCTACTTAAGTAAATTTCCAACTTTACTAATAAACGCCATTGTTGGAACCTAGAGCAACAAAACAGAATGCATTTTCTGGCTGCATTTTTTTACAAATCTAACAATAAACAGAGATGACAGCTTACATACATCTCACTTAATACTATTGTATGGGTATTTGTTGCAAAAAATATTCTCAAACGAAGGCATGAATCTACATACTATTGTACCAAAGCATGAATTCACCGACTGGATTTCAAGTAGAAAATGATGACTTTGAGAAGATCTTCTAAATTTTGTTACTAAAGATTCAAGTAAATTCTGAAGGAGGAGAATGGAGAACAAAATCATATAGTTGTCAATTGTTAAGGGGATTGTAAAACAGAACATAGTAGATCTAGATGTATATGGACAATAAATTTTCAATTTAGGCCAAAGATTCATAAAAGAGTAATCAATGCTGAAGTCGTAACCTACGTAATAAAAATATGGAAATATGTGTATCATTATTAGTAGATGGTTCAACCAGCATGGATTTGGAGTAGAAAGACAAACCTGAAAACTATCTATATTCACAGAATAACAACTTCTCAAAATCATCTCTATCTACAAGTAGACTTGCTCTAGATAGAATTAAGGCTTTGAAGATGATTGGTGGCTACAATAACTGATTGGGTTGGTTTTGATTTAGATATAAATAAAACAATACACAACAGAAAGGAGGGTTCCAAGCTTACAACACGTATTATAATACTAGTTACCAAAAGATAAAACATCTTGTAATAGTTTTTTGTAATGAGTGGAACCCTACTCCTTTTGTGAATCCATCAATTATCTTTATAATAATGACAGGTAGGATGTGCACAACCCTCAACAGCCAACAATCTAACGAAATCTTGAACTGACATAGAGCATTATTTTGAGGAACCAACATACTTATTTGCTTAATAAAGTAGTATAAGGAACAAATTGAACACTTTAATGGTAAAACTAGACAAGCAAAAACAAAAAAAACTAATGACCCCCCCCCCCCCCTACACACACACACACAGACAAAAATCCATGGAAGTATTGCATGGGTTTTTAGTCATAAGCTGAAGACATCAAGAAAGTATCCAAGCCTGATGTTGTATAACAAAATGGATGCAACCAAAGGGTTTGGAATGGTGGCACACACACACATAGAGATTTGGAGCATGTGAATAAATAAGGTTAACCTGTCCTTGCACTAAAGAAGACCTAAAATAATCTAATGAACCCCCCACAGTTGAGGTCAAAGGAAAAGGTGGTGGGAGAACGTGAGATAGAGTATGGGCAAGTTTGCCTTTGCTTTTTGGCTTTCTCTACCTTTACTCATAGAGATTTCCATAAGAATTGATCTGAATCGTAGTTCAGATCCAACTTGGTTAACTGAGGGTGACCACAAAAGTCATCGAATGGGTCCATTCCTTCAACTTCTGACATGACTGTTAGTAAATTTGAAACTATTCTAGTTTCTTCTTGAGGCTCTCTAAAGCTTTCAACCTTGTCAATGCCAAAGGGGATTCACATACTAAAGAATATATGTGAATGAAGGAGTTTAAGGGTTAGTTCTTTTAGTAATTTCTTTCCAAATCATTATGGATGAAACAAAGGGAAATGTTAACGTATCAAACTTCAAAAGAGAAAGGTAAATAAATGTTAGACTATTAGTTTATCATTAAAATCATGTTTAACCATAAATGCCGATGGAATCGCTAGACCCCACTCACTCCTAAAGTGCAAATTGTTTTTACTATGCCAGTTATGGATGATGGATAATGGATAATAAGTTTGGAGATAGACTTGGTTATGGACTTGAGTTAGGGTATGGATGATGGATCAGTTAATGGAGAATGAATTCAGATTCGGATTGAATTAACTTGGAATAAGGACAAGGTTGAGCATGCAAAACTATATGACATGATGCATGTATGCATGAAAATGATGCCAAGTGGCAACGCAGGCCCATTGAGAGGTTTGAGTTCTAAATTTGAATTATCTCGAAAAAATTTAGATTTTTCTAAAGGGGTTCATGAAAATTGAGGTGTCTACAATATTAATAGAGGGAAATTTTCTGTGTCCTATGAACAGTTGAGATGAGAATATGTTCATTAAAGAAATTGATCTGAAAATGTGTGGATGCCTAGCAAGCTATTTGTCTTTTAATCCTTGGAAACCGACGGACATTCGAAAGTCCAATGAAATTGGATCCATGAAAAGGCCTTAATAAACCTAATCAAGTAATGATAATGTTCATGTTTAATTTGTTTATATGATATTTTAAGAGAGTTGTTATGGCACCCTAACTTTTACTTATTACACTCCACTTTATTAAAATATTTATCACACCCTAATTAAGGATTGAAACGCATGTACCATTCAAACATTACAAAAGTTTGGTTCCTTCAACACTACAAAGCATTATAACACATTTAAACAACTTCAGCAGTTGTCTATAATTAGGATTGTAGAACTCTTTAATTATTTTTTCCAAGGCAAGCAAAGCTGTCTAATGTTCATGTGTACACTTCAAAACAATCAAGTATCCAATTAAATTAACCTTGATTTCTGTTTCTTTTGCACCGAGAGATGTAAGTTTTGGTATTTTAATTTGAAAGCTACAATAATTATTTCAGGGGGAGAGAGAGAGAGAGCACCACCGAATGGGAGGTTCGTTTTGGTATTTTTCTTTGAAAAGCTACAATAATTGCTTCAGAAAAAGAGAAATCCTTGTTGAATGTTGACCTCTCTCATCTTATCTCATCTCATCTCATCTCTGTGTTAAATACACTAAAACTTCATTTGTTTCTTAACGTCAAGTAATGGAAGAAACCTTAGTAACCTCCTTCCTTGGCAAACACCAAGGAGTCCGAGCAAAAATCGACTCTTAAAATATCCAATGTAATCTTTTGCATCGACAGTCTCTAGAGTAAAATAGGGATATAGCGACGGTCGCCGACGTCGCTATAGGGGTAAAACCGTCGCAGTACATATAACGACAGCCACCCTTATCGTTGGAGGTTGTTGTTAAAACCTCCATCGCTATACGTATCATCGACGGCCAGCTATTGGTAAAACCGTCGTCATATATGGGACTCATAGCGACAGCCGCTATTGGCCGTCGCTATAGGGTATTTTAAAAAAAGAAGTTGAGGACTTTTAGCTACGGTCGCTATAGGTTGTTTTTTTTAAAAAAAAACATTAGATCTTTAGCTACGGTCACGGCCGTCACTATAAGAATTTTTGAAAAAAAAATTGATTTTACAGCCCCCCCCCCCCCTCTTCACATGTTGCTGAATATTGGAAATACCCCTATGTTTTGAAATTGATGACCTAAACCCCAAATACCAACATGAAAAGACCCAAATGCCCTCCTCTTCAATTTTCATAAATCTAATTGCCAATCCAAATTCTAATCTACAATTTGAAACTCCTACAATATGCATTCCAAATGTCACACGCTAAGAAAACATAATTGACACAACAATAGTTAGCTAAGATTGTTTTAGATCATTATTGTTAGAATCATAGTTTAAATCATCATACAGTTTAAGAATGTACTGGCCGATACAAACAATTATTTGAATCCTCCTATGCAAAACCTATCTAAGATCAAATTTTTGATGAATGTTCTGTCCATGTTGGTTTGTCTCGAAATGTTCTGGAAATGCCGCAGAATGATTCAATAGAAACGTTCCAAGACAAACAAAAACATAATGAAACCAAATCAAAAGTGAGGATCACTTTCTTTGTGACCCTCCTAATTAGAGTTTCCAACTGAAATTGAACCATGAATTCTATGAGTAACATGTCAATAACAATGCCTGAACGAACAAAACAATATGCAAGTTAACTAGAAGAGGCTTTATGGTAGATGAATAAAAATAAAGGCTAGAAGTCAGAATATATTAAAAGCAATGTAAGCATGGTCTCACATAGTTTCGGCAATTTTGTCTATGAACTATGACCACACGCATTTAAATCCATTGTAGTATTTTTCAATTTCTAGAGGTACAAGGGTACTTTCAATTCCCATCATGTAAGTCACCAATTTATATTGTTTTCTAGTTTTCATTATGTTTTCTTTGTAAAAAATCGGGCTTAAATTGGTTTGCTGAACTTGAAAATTTATTGTCTTGTATACAACATTTAATTGATTCTTCAACTATGGAAGACACTAAATATGTAACTCAAAGGATAAAAAGGCCTGAAAAAAATTGGAATGCGGAGAAAGATAAAAGTAAAATACGATAGAAGTTGGGTTCAAACATAAACAAATGAGTTCACAAGAATACTGGACAAGGATCTTTCAGCATTAACAATTTGTTAAAAAATGAAAAAATAAAAAACAAAAAATCAACAAAGACCATTGCTTGATGATGTTCAATAAATTAAACCCAATACCTCTTTAGGATCTCCCAACATCGAGACAATGGTAGTATTCAATAGCATCTTGATTCTCAAACATTGAAGCTCTAGCAGCCATCAGTACAACCATATCCTTGTCAACACCTTTTGCGAAAACCTGTGGCAACATAATAATTTCTTACAACATAAGTTCTAATGCAATGGAGCTATGCAAGTAAAAAGGATTTTTATAAGAGTACAAAAATGGAACTATGTAAGAGCAGACAGGTATAAGGATTTTTATATAGAGGTATAAGTTCTAGTTTTCTGAAGTGTGACTCTTGCGGTATTTTCTGTCTATATAACTTTCACGTGCATGCAAAAATGATAGAACATTTGAATTATAATTAGTAAAGAAGCAATCAGTTCCGGTAACAAAGACATAATTATCATCTTTACCTTCAGTGTTATAAATGGGATATTAGGAGCCCGAGAGCAATCTGTGGAACCGTTGTAATCTTAAAGCATAACCATTTAAAGACTTAGCCTGGTCATGGCATGAATATCTTCCCTCAAGTGACCTATTCTGTTTCCTTCTCATGTGAAAGAAATCTTCAGTGTCCAAAACATAGGAGACCTATCACACACAAATTCCAAAATAACAAACTTGAAAGAACTGACATGTTACTCTTCAACGACATTAAAATTCATATATATCAAAACTAATGAGTATGGTAGCTTGATAACCCAAGGGGTTGGTCTAGTGGTAGGCGAGCCTTGATAAGCTCCTTGGGAAGGGTAGGTCAAGTGTTTGAAAACCCACGAAGCAATGAATTCCTCAAGGCCACACTCTACCCTCGACATAGGACTTTCCTAGGAGGGCCGGTGTGTGTGACTGGGGGATTAGTCTCACCTGAAGGGTGGGGATACCCACAATAAGCCAAAAAAGAAAGTATAGCCGCTTGATACCTTGGATGAATTGCAAGCTATCTTACACTCAAGACCAACGGATAATCGAACTTCTTCCATGGCCTTAGATTTAGAAAGAAACTCATCTCCACACGTGTATTTGCGTTTGTTTTTGCAATATCATCAGTAGGTATAAATAAATCATACCCTATTAATGCATAAAACAGTTTAAATAATTTGATCTATCATATTTATACATGGGAGTTAAGACCATTATGGAATCAAGTATTTAGTCCCACCAGGCTCTAGGGGAAAAAAACATATTACATCGATTGCAGAACAAGGCAATCTACATGCCAGTTCTTGTTTTTGCTAAGGTCCAAACTTCTTTCTCGTTTATCATATTTGTATGATCTAATAAAATCAAGATAACATAAAGATCGGTATTTTATTATTTTTTTTCCGATTGGTAAAGGTTGTTATTGTTAGTGTCTATGAAATGAATTTCTCAAATATGGCAGAAACTTGAGAGAAAATCTTAATTAATAAGAGGGACACAAATGAAAAGATGTTTGGGTGCAAGTAGCAGAAGGCAACATGTGTAATTCACAGTGAAGGTGGAAGAACATACCCCTAAAGTATTGAAAATGCAAGTCCTGAAATGATAACTGCCCGGTGATGCCCAAGATCTACAATTATTTCTTCAGGCAACCACAAACTGAAAAGCAATTCTTTCACAATAGTAACACCGACTGCAGTTACAATTGCTCAGCCAGCTAGTATTAGCAATCTTGCATACATCTTGAGCCACACCATAACATCTAGCTCATACCATGTATAAGAAGAATCATACTTAAGAAGATAAAAGGCTATTGGGCCATTTTGAAGCTCATCCATTGAGTAGAAGTACAAATTTAGACTCTTAAACATGATGCAATGCAGCAAACTCGACAATATTATGACACATTGGACCAAAACAAGTCTACTAAATCCCTGAGAAGGATTCCGCAATTTATACAATATGTAGTTCATATAATGAATAAAAGAAACAACATGATACTCCCACACTACACTAAAATGGTGCAATATGTGTGTAGCACAAACGCTGCAAAAGAAGGCTGAGGAAAATGAAAAGAATGTAAATGAGGACACGACTACCACTCTGTCCAAATAGAATTTTTGCAAAGCTGCCACTCCAAATTTCTGTTGGGCACATTTCAGACAGTTTGAATTATAGACTTTGTAGCTTGGTTAAACCTATGATTCAATTGAACAAATCTTATAAGAGACTTATGGTTTCAAAAATAAACAAAAATACATACAAAACAGACCATCACTTTATCATATATTAAACTATTATATAGTACAACAATTTTATGACAAAATGTACTAATTACAAATGAATGAAATTTGATGTAACAATTAAGTTCCATTCAGTACAAACATAGGGACCGATCCTGAGATGAACATAAAGGCTTGCTTTCTTAACCAGCTTAATAAACTGAACTAAATCATATCTCCCCTACTAAAAATATTAAAACAGAAGTATCCATATGGGCAAAACTTCAACAAACAAAAATAACGCAGGAAACAAGATGATCAGAGATACCCATTTGTGAAAAATTCCAGAAAAAATAAAAAAATGCATAAAACAATAAAACAATAAAAACAAAGGTGGGTACCCCATTGACCAAAAACTTAAAAAAAAAAAAATGCAGAAAACAAGAAGATTAGAGATACCCACATGCGAAATATTCCAGAAAAACTAAAAAAATTGCATAAAACCATTCAAGTGCTTTACTAGAAATAATTTAAATAATAGTTAAAGAAGTCAATAAGGCATCATAAGCTAGCATTGCACAAGACAGTGGAATCATTGGTTTAGTCTCCTACCAAACCAATAATAGATTTTAATCTTTCATTCCTGTTCAGTTCATCTTCACGATGTATTATGGAGTTCTCTATTCTTCATGATGGGTATACTAAAAAAAATTGTAGGTAAGTCCTATGGTTTTTCTCTCTTGATTTCTTTCAATGTATTAGCTTTATATTGGTTTGAGATTGGATATAATTATGGTGCTATATATGTGCAGATACTTTTTTTTCCACATTTTTTTTCATGGGTGTTTGCTTGAATTGACTTCCTTTGTAAAATTCAGATGCACTGAAGCATTTGGTTGTCTAGCTAAAGAAACTCTTTCTTCTATAAGTTGAATCTATGTAGTTTGTTCCCCATAAATTGCCATACATTTTGTGAATGCAAATGCTTTTACTTATTGAAAGGATCACCAAATGGTTTGTAGATTGGCAAAACAAAGGTTTTCTTAAGGGTTGGTCAGATGGCTGAGTTAGATGCACAAAGAGCAGAGGTGCTTAGCAATGCATTATCATTGTCCAGTCTTAAAAATGCCTTATCTTACAGCACTGTAACCTACATATCAATTAAGAAGCCATGGAAGAAAACTTGTTCAACAACAAATGTTACTTCACATGTGTTCATTTATGAGACCTATGTGTACAGTAACATAAAGTTATAAACAGAAAATAGTAAATCCATGTCAATATTTTGTATGAAAAATATCACTCATAAAGAAGCAAAGACCCTTAAAAGAGAGGAATCATCTAGATCTGGTTCTGGGGAACACTAAGGTATAAGCATTTAGAACAAAGTGCTCCTATCATAAGCTAAGGTTATTTGGGTGGGAACACATTAAGGAACAATAAGTTGGAGAATTTCAAGGCCATGGAAAGGAAAACCAGCACCCAGCCATCTTATGACAAACCCACAACTTAAATTTAAAATCCTTTCATGTGGGCTTACCTAGCATATGTTACATGGCAACCTCAAAATTAGTGGTGTATCCATATCAGATACAATTGTTTGCAATGGGCTAATTTAATTAACATGTTATGTACCTTATATAACAATGCCATGATAGATCAAACAAAATATCTGTACATACGAAGCTGATGAAAAGTTAACCGGACATTGCAACAACATAAGCCAATTAGATCATTCATTCATTGAAAATCTAACAATGGTACAAAGCACCCTCAAACTTCAATGAGTGGATATCAACTTTGAAGCATACCTCAATTTAGCATTCATTCTCGCACCTTTTACACAACTATGTTTTCCTTAATTCATCATATTTCATTGATGAGAAAAGAAAAAACATTAGAAGTTCATCTAAACCAATATATAAGCACAAATATACATGTCAATCAAATTTAACACTCAAACCCATATATAATTAGGGTCTAACCTTTCCTGAGGAAACGCTTTGAAGTAGGTGGCTTGAAAAAATGGCCTTTGTACATGTCATCCTTCTGTGCTCTTGTGCACATTTGAGATACCTGTGTGTTTTTAAATTGTGTCCTGTCTCTTGACCTTTACTATTATTAAAATAGAAACCCATATATAATTAGGGTCTAACTTTTATCACATCCACAGTCTTGATGATGGAAAATGGCAATTTCTAACAAATGTAGTTGCAGGTATGAATCAGGGACCCTGTTCAACACTTGAATATCAAAATAAAGTTGATAAAAATTTTGGGATGAAGATGAGGAAATAAACCCCCACAATTCTTGTATACTATATATCAGGAGTTCAGGATTAATTAAAAGAAAAAAAAAACATGACTATATCCAGCTAACAGCTCAGAATAAATAAATTAAACAGGGCAACAATCAAACATAATTTTTTTCCTTTGCTTAACAATTCAATATTAAAAGTTAAGAGAAAATTTTAAATAATATAATACCCATCAAACTAGAATATTCTATCAATGGCTGCAGTTCTTATAGACCCCTAAATGTTACAGAATCAAGAAATAAACACATTTATAGAATGAACATGACATGAGGCACTGATGCATCCAAAGAAATCAAACCTTCAAACCTTATAAAACCTACCTATCGGTGCAAGAAGCTCAACTGAGACGATCTCCTCTTGATAGGAACCTTTAAAAATATAGCAAATGAAATTTAGGGTTTAGGGTTCGATTGCTACGCTGTAATAAAATTACCACATTCTTTTATTAAAATCTTAATTATAAAAATGAGAAATTTGGATTTTGGTCTGAAACCTAACCAACAATAGAATCAAAACTATAGAATTATTAGGCTTTTGGTTTGTAATCGAACCAAAAATAGAATCAACACTATACAAATTAGTGTTTTGGATTAAAATCGAACAAAAAATAAAAACAAAACTATATTATCGAACCTGATAAAAGTTTCGATATCATATCGATAACCTAGAATCAAAGACACCGAAGATTATAAAGAAAGAGAGAGACCGAGAGTTCAAATGCATAGATATGAAGAAATAATAATAAAAAAAAAGAACCAAAATCACTGAGTGAGACTGAGTACTCGAACGTTACAACAAATCAAGAATGAGAAAAAAAAAACTGAACATCGCTATGGATCCACTTGGAAGAAAAAATAAAATGGAGAAATATCTTTAGATCTGGTCTGTAGTATGAAGTAATGAATCATAAAAGAAAATCCAATAAATTCAAAATCTTTAAACCCTAGATCTGGTCTGTAGTGTGAAGGAAGGAGAGAGAAACTAACTGTTGGAGAGTTTATTATTTTTTCCAAATCAATTTCACTTCAAAATCTCCAAAACAAAACATTGATTTAGAAGAGCACACTTGATGAGAAAACCAGCTCTCATAAGCTACCTTCAAGTAATAAACAATGAGAGGGATCCACAGATCTAAAAATAAAAAATAAAAAAAAATTGAAATTAAGATGAGGAATTCATGATGGAAAAACTCTAAATGACTTTGAGAGATTTGATCTTAAATTTGAAAAGAAAAAGAAACGATGAAAACAAGATATTCGACTAAAGCAAAGAAGGGAAGATCGACTTACTGGATCAAAAACTTTTGATAAAATCAGAGAGTGAGAATAGAGAAGAGGAAGTCGTGCGTATTTTCCACTAAAAACCCTGTGCCGACGGTTGGCATATGTGGTCGTCGCTAAAAGATCCTATACCAACAAGTAAAATACGGCCGTCGCGATAGTTCGGAATAGTTTGTTGCTGTAGACCATATTTCTTGTAGTGAGTGGAGTTATTAGTTAGGAGTTTTGGTGCAAAAGTGAGAGATGGAGATGACCTTGACTCCAATGATGTCCATCTCTTATCTAATATTTTATTTATTTAAACAAAAACCTCTTGCCTTCTTAAACCTAAAGGACTTTGTTTTCTTTCTTCACATAATCAGGAGAATTAATGGACGAAGAAGCCTTAGTAACATTTTTCCTTGAGAGATTAAATTTTCTCTTGCTTAAAGGAGTGGGAAATATTTTATGGTCTAGAAGACCAAATCCTTCTTCTCAAGTCCTAGCTTTCACATCTAAATTCTCATATCTATTCTTTTGTTGCCTAAAGCAATTTTCCCACCCTACCCTTGGATGTTATTTTCTTACAATCTCCCTAATTCTCATGATCACCATTTTCATTTTTCACTTAAATCCTTTCCCACACAAGATTTTTGTTTAAAGTCCCACCATCTTAACTTTCCTTTTTCTGAGTAAGCTTGTTTTTAATGACATCGATGACTCAGTATGATAGGGAATTAAATGTACCCAGTCATGTATCACATAACCCATAGGCTTTACCAACTAAAATCATTAAACAAAGATAATTTAAATTTAAAATTTAAAGAAATAAAATTTGTTTTCCTATATACAATTGGTCCACCAAGTGTGACTTTTATTTCTTATTTTCTCATCATACACTTAAAAACTAAATTAATTAAATACTGAAATAAATCTTAGATGAACTGTTAGATTGATTTCTAGAAAATCTAGAAAAGTATCTAATAGGAATCATGTCCACACATTCAAAGCTTCTTGTCCTTCTTTCATTATATTAAAGACACAGTTCATCCAATTCTTTGCTTCCTCTCCTCTTTTTTCTACAATAAGCTTTATCTTTTGGGCAGGTGCTAACTTTTTTAATATTCTTTGGATGATAATACCAGGGACTTGTGTTCAAATACCATTAACACAGAGTTACTGAACTCGTTAAAAATAGGTTTACCGATCAAAAAAAATAAAATTATATATATAGATCTTTCGGTGTCATAGTAAAATGATCATATACCAAATACTCATTTTGGTAAAAATAAATAATCATCAAAATTGATCTTTAACCCTTTTAGTAAACACTTTAAAAACATAATGGGACTTTGAAATTTTGACCTCAAATCCCACAGTCTTGGTACTTTCTTCTGTATCTTTCATGATTTTCACTTCGTTTTATAATGATATAATAACTGTAACTTGTGATAAGATATTAATAGAGGGAAAATTTTAGTCTCCTATGAACAGTTGTGATTAGAATATGATCATTAAAGAAATTGATCCTTAGGAAACTTGCGGATGCCTAGCAAGCTATTTGTTTTTTAATCCTTGGAAACTGTTGGACATTTGAAAGTCCAATGCAATTGGATCCATGAAAAGCCATTAATAAACCTAATCAAGCAATGATAATTTTTATGTTTAATTTGTTTGTACGATATTTTAAGAGAGTTGTTATGGCACTTTAACTTTTACTTATTACATTTCAATTTATTAAAATATTTATTAGATTCTAATTAAAGATTAAAACACATACACCATTCAAACATTACAAAAGTTTGATTCCTTCAACGCTACAAAGCATTATAACACATTCAAACAACTGCAGCAGTTGTCCACAATTAGGTTTATAGAACTCTTTAATTATTTTTTCGAGGCAAGCGAAGCTGTATAATGTTCATGGGCACACTTCAAAACTATCAAGTATCCAATTAAATTAACCTTGATTTCTGTTTCTTTTGCATCGAGACACTACAAAAACTGCCGGTTTTTACGGCGAAAATTTAACGGCGTTTCCTAAATACCGCCGTTAATTGCAGACCATCAACGGCGTTTTCTAGAATCCGCTGTTAATTATCAACCAACAACGGCAGTGGACGTTAAAACGTCGTTAATTAAATAGAATATTTTTAAATCCATGAAAATACATATAACGGCGGTTTGGAAATGCCGTTAATTCATAGGAAACAACGGCGTTTGATATTAAAACGCTGCTAATAGAACACAAATAACGGCATTTTATGCAAATGCCGTTAATTAAATCGAATATTTTTTAAATTTATAAAAATATATATAACGGCGGTTTACAAATGCCGGTAATACATACGAAATAACAGCATTTCCTAGTAAATTGCTGGTAATATAATACAAATAACGATGTTTTATTGGAAACGCCGTTAAATAATACGAATAATTTTTAAGTTTATAAAAATTGATTTAACAGCGGTTTGAAAATGCTGTTAATACATAGGAGAAAAAACAGATCTTTGTTTATTGCAGGACAAAAAATAAATATATTTTTTTTAATTTAAAAATGACCTATTGCAGCGGATCTTAAAATCCGCCGCTATATGATGTATATTTTTATTAATTAAAAATTTACCTACTGCAGCGGATTCAAAAATCTGCCGCTATATGCTGTATTTTTTTTCAATTAAAAATTTAACTATTGCAGCGGATCTTTAAATCCACCGCTATATGTTGTATATTTTTATTAATTAAAAATTTACTTATTGCAGCGGATATATAAATCTGCCTTTATATGTTCCATATTCTATTATTTTTAAATTGATATACTGCAGCGAGTATGAGAAACCGCCGCTAGATGTTGAATATTCTATTAATTTGAAAAATTGATCTATGGCAGCGGATATGTATATCCGCCGCTAAAGATAGTACATTTAACAGCGGATACTCTTTTCCACTGCTACACTTAGCGACGGAGGCAACAGCGTCGGATCTTATTTCCACTGCTCATCGCTGCAATATCTTGTACCGGCGGAAATATTAGAATATAGCGGCGGAAAAATCCGCCGCTGTAGACCAAAAATGTTGTAGTGACTTCTTTCATATTGTGTTGGCAAATTTGCCAATGATGATCTTTTTTTTCTTTGAATTCCATAAATTTGCATTCTATTTTTTCATGTTTTGTCGTGGATGATTGAGATTATTTCCTATCAGGTACGCTATCTCTCATCCATTCAGCGCCGGAATTTCGTCAGTCTTTTGGGTTACTGCCAAGAAAATGGACAACAAATACGTATCAATGAGTACATTCCCAATGGAAGTATTTTCAGTCACTTATATGGTAACAATTCACTTATTCTCTTTTAACAATTTGTATACTTATAACATTCATCCACTTATAAATATTGCATTAATGTATCTAAGAAAATAGAACATGGACGATCGTTTGCGTGACATTCTAAAATGTTAGATTAATCCAGGTATGATATGTATGTCTAGATTTAGTGCTGTAGTTTTAGCTGTGGCTGTTCATAACTATAGCTGTGTCTATATTTAGAATTAGAGCCATATTCATAGCTGTGGCTGTTTATTTTGTTATTAATTTTCTGTTTTTTTTTAAAGATTTATGGCATTTTATTGGAAACAGCCGGTATTATTTTAATATATTAGTAATACTGTTACCGGCGGTTTCTAAACCGCCCCTAATACTTATGATTTTCCAGCGGTTTTTTACAAAATGCCGTTAATATTATATTTTACCAGCATTTAACACAACCGCTTCTAATACAAAGATTTACCCGCGGTTTACAAAAATGCTGTTAATCTGATATAGTAGTGGCAGTTATAACGCGCCTCTAATACCTCATTCAACGGCGGTTTTATAAAAACTGCTGTTAATAAAAACTGCTGTTATTTCAGTGGCGATTTCTAATAAGCGCCGTTTATATGATATATTGTCGGCCGTTTATAACCGCCGGTAATACAAAATAACCATGGACGAAAAGTTCTATCGGTACTTTATAACCGCCGCTAAATTAATCATAATTACCCGCTAAATACTAACCGCCGTTAATATATAATACCGACGGTTCTTTGTCATATTGAGGCGATTTTAAACCGCCGGGGAAAACCGTTTATTTTGTAGTGAGAGAGAGGTTAGTTTTGGTATTTTAATTTGAAAAGTTACAATAACTGCTTCAGAAAAAGAGAGAGCACCGACAGGGAAGCTAGTTTTGGTCTTTTACGTTGAAAAGCTACAGTAATTTCTTAAGGAAGAGAGAACCCCTTGTTGACTGTTGACCTCACTCTTCTCATCTCATCTCATCTATCAAATACACTAAAACTTCATCTGTTTCTTAAAATCAAGTAATGGAAGAAACCTTAGTAACCTCCTTCCTTGAGAGATTGAATAATTTGTTGATTCAGGAATCCAAAATAGTTTATGGTCTAGAGGATCAAATTTTACTTCTTAAGACCAAACTTTCAGATCTCAAATCTCAAATCCAACTTTTCACCAAGAAACTCATTGAAATTGGTTACTTTTTAAGTGAAGAAGAAGTTGCCACCACCAACATAAGCACAGAATTGAAAAATTCCATTCAAAATTGGTTGGGTAGGTTCAGAGATACCATCTACAACACAAATGATTGTACCGATCAGTTCATCATTCGGAGGAATAGCGACGGTGGGTTGGATCGGGAAGTAGCTGGTGTTGTGTTCCAGAGTGAATTACGGATGATCAACGAATGTCTGGTTGAAATTCTCCATGCAAGTCTCACTTGGATAAGTCAATTGCATCGATTGAACATAGCGGAGAGGACAAAGGTACTGAAAATTCTTTTGCTCTAAAATTCAATTCTTTGTTGTTTTACCTTAAATCCTGCTTAACGTACTGTTGCATCTTCCCTGAAAATAACTGGATAAGGAAAGAAAGATTGATTCGGCTATTGATGGCTGAAGGTCTAATTCAAGAAATTCCAGGAGTGAGAATGCAGGATACAGCCAAAGAAAATATCAACAAGTTAATCGAACTAGGAATGTTTCAAGCTCCAGATGAAGAATCGATTGTTTGTGCTGTCCCAATCCCATACCTCAATTTTGTAGCAGGAGATGAAACTATGTTCATGACCAAAACAAATTCAGAAACAGGTATCCCTCTCAATATTCATCGGCTATTGATCGAGGCTGTCGGTAACACAATTGAAATGAACTTGAATAATATCCGTATTCGATCTATAATTATTTCGGATATGGACTGTCCAATTTACCATTTGAATTTCTTGGAAACTATGTTCCACCGTTTGAAACTGTTGTGGGTGCTGGAGCTAAAGTTTGCCAAGTTGAAGAGCTTACAAGAAGAAGTGGGTAATCTGATACATCTAAGGTATCTAGGCTTGAGGTACTGTCATCAGTTAAAAGAGCTTCCAGATAGTCTATTTAGTCTTGGAAATTTACAAACTTTAGAGATTGCATATTCTAGCATTAATGTACTACCGAGTAGAATTATGAATCTTCAACAATTGAGGCACCTTCTAATGGAAGCATTTCATTCGGTTTTGATCCCAACTGGGTTAGGTCGATTGACAAACCTCCAGACTTTGAGTGGTTTGTACGCCAGAGGTAACATTGCTAGAGAGTTAAGTAACTTAACACAACTAAGAAAACTTGACATTTGTTATTTGTCTTGACATTTGTTATTTGTCAGAATTAGAAGATGAAATTGAGTTATATGCTTCTATAATGAAGATGACTCGACTTCTCTCCTTGTCTCTATCAGCAGAGACCACAAGTCATTGTATAGGACTCTCCTTCAATGAACAACTACTCCCCTCTTTTGAACATTTCTCTCCTCCGCCTTGCCTTAGAAATCTTCGTCTTGTAGGGTGCCTACAAGAAATGCCCAACTGGCTCAGTTCAATGGAAAATCTTACCAAACTAGAGTTAATCAACTCTGACTTACCTGAGACCCCAACTTCTAACCTCCAATTCCTTCCCAACTTAAACCATCTCAGTTTGAATGACGCCTTCACAGCAAAACATATGGGTAGAGAATTTTTCAGGTCTCGTGGGTTTCCTAGTCTGGAAGTTCTCATTATTCAATCACAATCTCTAATTGAATGGATAGAACTTGAAGAAGGAGCTTTGCCAAGCTTGAAGTGCCTCGAATTCTATAGTTGTCCAAGATTGAGGACTCTACCTGAAGGTTTGCAATTAATCACCACACTCGAAGAATTGTACGTGGGCGTTTCGCATGGTGATCTTGCACGGAAGTTAAGTCCCAACGGAGGCAGAGAGAATTACAAAATCAAACACATCCCAGTGACAAATCTGTATGATTAAATACCCCCCTTTGGGATTTAATTTCTATGAGATTATGTTGATAGACAGCATGAAAATGGATGTTATTATCAAATGGTTAGTGCAACTATTATGATCTTTGATTTCTTATATCAATGTACTTTAAAACATAAAATGTCCTTAATCCGAATGTCTTTGTAGTGTTAAATAGGATTGTTGGATGATCTTGATGTATGAGAATTCCATTTTTTAACCATTATTCATGGTTAATTTCTAAACTTGTCAAAGAGATATATTGGGCAAGTCATCTCCTTCTTGGAGGCAATTGAGTGAGAAAATTACATTGAATCATTTCAGATCCTATATGACTCGACACTTTGAAAATTCATGGCCAAGTTTATTGGAACTCAGGCTGACCATTTTGCATTTTATATCATCTTCTAATAATTAAATGTTAGTGATCTATTTAAACTTACAATTGCTAAGATACAATCAGTTGGTAAAGTGAAAATGCTCAGATGGCTAGAAATTACTAATAAAGCTCATCTGGGTTGCCAGGCCCACCAATGACTATTTAGCAGGGGTATTTAGGACATTTCACTGCTAAGAGTATAGCAAATTAACATGAGCATGATTTGATTATTGAAAATATTAATCACCCAGTCAGGAAAAAAAAAAAAACAGATTGGATAATTACTTTGGAAAGTGCACCATTTCTTTTATTTATCAATAGTTGATTCATGAACACTAAGTGGAAAAAGCCTATATTTGACAGCTCAAGGCTAGCAAATATCATAAAATTCAATGAATCAAGGCGTCGAATTTTTCATTGTCAATTTTTTTTTGACGAATCGAAATTGTCAAATTAATGGAGGATGGGGGAAATTTGAAGGCTCTAAGCCATCAAATTGGGGAACTTTAATTTAAAATTTTTGGGCTTTGGTCCGTCGAATTTTCTTATCAAAATTTTCAGTTTTCGCGTAGTTAAATAAGTTATACTTAAAACTTAAATGGATTCAACTGGATTAGACTTCAATAGAATCAGGTTAATTAAAAAGATATATTAAAGGGCAAGTTTCCAAATCATGGGTCGAAATCTTCTTAGTCATTTGGGACAACACATTTTCCAAATTATGTACAAAGTCAATAAAAATGATTTTAGCAAATAAATTATTTCTAGGGAAATGACCCTTAAAGTCAAAATTTTGAAATTATAAACCAACAACTCTCCCTTTTTGAAATATGGACCATTCACGGTCTTGTTTTTCAAACTTCATCCTTGAAAGGACTTTTTGTACCTTCCGTTATAATTATTATATGAAAATATCATAAATACCCTTAATAAGTTAAGGTATCCATAAATATTTAATAAATTACTAATATTTCTAAGATTTTCTTTCATCTCTTTGCTACAGGGAATGCCAACCTCCAAGACCTCATAAGGACGTTAGCATTGTTTAATACTTTTTTTTTCCTAATAATATCCCTCATTGTTTTCTCTTTTAGTGAAAAAAACAAGGACATGTTAGTCTTTTACACAATAAATATATTTATTACGTTATTAATAAATGCCTTGATTATGTTGGAATTGATTGCCAAAGTATTTACTACAAAAAATATATATATTTATTTCAAAATACTTAAATGCTTATAGTATTTATTATGTAAGCAAAGGAAACCCAATGCACATAGTGGTGCTCAAGCTCAAAAGGTTGAAGGCTACTTTGAAGGCTTGGAATTCCCAACATTTTGGTGATGACAAGAAAGTTTCTTTACAGACCTTCAAGCAGTTGGAGAGGGTCCAAAAAGAAATTCAACTGCAACCCTTGAACTTGGTCCAAGTTCAAGGTTAGGTGTGAAGGTTAGACATAATCCAAAGTTGCAATACAAAGAGAGTCATAGTTTAGAAGGATGTCACGTTCCTAGAGCAACCAATGATGACTAAGTGGAAAATATTTATTGGAGAGCAAACACATTGGGCTGCGTTCAACTGAAAAACGACTTGATTAGGAGTCTGATGTGTTTCAAACTCCAACCAAACACATTCCACGTATACACTGTACCTATTATACCAATCTTTGATTTAGGTTCAATTTTGGGTACGTTAATCTGGCATGTTATTATTTTTATATAGTTCAATCGAAAGTCACTTAGGGTGACTTTAAATAATAATACCAAATTTCAACGGATAATTTTGTTGAGGGTGAAATAATGATCATTGAGAATGGAATAATGAAACAAAAGGGATTTTTTTTTTAGTTATTCTTCTTTTTGGGGTATGTCGATCCGTTTTTGGATAACAAAAGATTTTTTTCTTAAAGAAACATGTTGATATATTGTTTGATAAAGTTTTTTTCTTTTTTTTTTAAAAAAAAAGGGGAGAAACTTTTGTTTTTATTAGTTGGTTGTTTTTCGCTTATTTAGGTGTTCAATTTTTTCAATAGGCAAGACATGCTGCCCCTTTGACAAAATAAAAAAATAAAATAAAATAAATAAAATAATTTTTTTTTTTTTTTTGAGTTTCTACCAGCAGTAATCTTTGGTGGTGTGTCCCTAGCACAAATCAGTCTAATTGTTTTTAAACCCAATGATGTTCAATGGGGTGCTGTTAGTAGAAAACAATTCTACTTATTTATTCCTTTTTTTAACCCTTTTAAACAGTTAAAAAAAAAAAAAAGAATCCATCATCTTTTTCCCCATTTGGTTCTATCAGCCTCAACAGAGAAATCGACTCCTCAAAGGTTTTAAACCCGTATTTTTGGTTTGCGAAACTCGAACGATCTAAAGCTTAGTTGTTTGAGCTTGCTTTCGACCTCACACCATATTCTTAATCGGTTTCCAGCCATGTTCTTCGTGTTTTCAACAAAAACCGATCGGCATGTTCTCTCAATCCAGTCGAACCTTCCATTCTAATCAGTTTTCAGCCATGTTCTTCGCGTTTTCAACAGAAATCGATCAGCCTGTTTTCTACGTTCATTGTGTCTTCAACAGAATCCGATCGGTCTGTTCTTTCAATCCAGTTGAACCTTCCATTCAAATCAGTTTTAAGACCACTTGACTAGCTGATGTGTAGGAGTCAGTTTAGCTATTGAGTTGATGTAATGAAACTCTATTTAAAGAGTTTATTGGGAGCAGAATGGGACGTCAAGCATTTTTATTCAAACTTGTGGTTGTCTTTCACCCAAAGAAAGTTAAGTTACTGAATGTTTTTCATTGTAATCTGACTGGGACCTATCATTGGTATCAGAACTACAATGACAACCAACAAAGAGCGTATTGAAATGTTAGAGCAGGGAGTGGGAGGATTACAGGATGAGGTGCAACGACTTGGACTCGGAATAAATGATCGTATGCACCGGCTGGAGGAGTCTTTGAAAGCTTTATCCGATGCTGTTCTCTCCTCAAAGGCAATTCAGTCTCCGCACTCGGCAAAACAGGGACACACGTATCAATACCAAACTGATGAAACAGAAAGTTCTCGTCTGAATATACCCCCTCTTCGAACCAAAATCGAGTTTTCGCGATTTGCAGGAGATGATCAAACTGAGTGGTTCAATAGAGTAGCACAGTTCTCTGAATTTCAAAGAACTCCTGAAGATCAAAAGGTGAGCTTGGCATCTTTCCACATGGAAGGTGAAGCAAACCAGTGGTGGCAATGGTTGAATCGGACATACAAGGAAGAAAATCAAACGATGACTTGGACTATATTTGCCGACGAGCTGTGGGCACGGTTCGGTCCAACAGATGGAGAAGACTTTGACGAGGTTCTCTCACATATAAAACAAAGTGGTTCTCTTCGGGATTATCAAAGAGAATTCGAGAAATTGGGCAATCAAGTACATGGGTGGACTCAAAAGGCTCTCGTTGGAACTTTCATGGGCGGATTAAATTCAGAGATAACCCATGGGATACGAATGTTCAAGCCAAAAACGTTAGAGGCCATCAGTTTAGCTAGGACTAGAGATGAACAACTGACACGACAAAGGAGGTTTACTCTCCCAATCTCATAAAATCGCCCTCCGACAACCGTGACTTCAATCATTCAAAAAATAGCGATAGCTCCTAAACGATTGGGCTGGGAAGAGATGCAAAAACGACGAGCTCAGGGGCTATGTTTCAACTGCAATGAACGATTCACACCAGGCCATAAATGCCAGGGACCTAGACTACTACTCATTGAAAGCCATGATGATGTTCAGGATAAAGAAGAAGAGGTAGAAAAAGAAGGCAATAGAGAAGATGAACTTGAAGTTTCTATACATGCCTTGACAGGATGGGCATCTCCACGGACCATGCGAGTAGCTGCCACCATCAAGTCCCAACCAATAATGGTGTTAATCGATAGTGGATCTACACACAATTTTCTGAGCAACAAAGTGGCTAGAATATTGTAGCTTCCAGTGGTTCCTACAAAGTCCTTCACAGTCCATGTTGCTAATGGAGAGCGACTCTTGTGTCAAGAGCGATTTGAGAAGGTACCGATAAATTTACAAGGTATTCCATTCTCTCTTACTTTTTACTCTTTGCCATTAGCAGGACTAGACATGGTGTTGGGAATACAATGGTTGGAGATGCTGGGGTCTGTAGTTTGTAACTGGAAACACCTAACCATGGATTTCATATGGGAGAATCAAGCACGAAGGCTACAAGGGATACAAAAGCCCATTCAAGCTACCTCACTTGAGACCGTTGCAAAGGAGCATCGACAAGGTCAAATGGTTTTTCCTGTTTATGTTCAAAAATTGGAAGAATCTCCGTGGGTTGGCATTCAACCTGATATGCAACAAATTTTAAGCGACTTTGAGGATGTCTTTCAAGAACCCTCTAAGCTGCCTCCACGACGAGAAATCGGCCATCATATACCTCTCAAGGAAGGAACCCAGCCCATCAATGTTCGACCATATCGGTATGCGCATTTTCAAAAGGCAGAAATTCAGAAACAAGTGCAGGCAATGCTGGACATAGGAATCATTCGACCAAGCACTAGTCCATTTTCATCCCCTGTCCTTCTGGTGAAAAAGAAAGATGATACTTGGAGGTTTTGCACGGATTACAGAGCACTAAACGTAGCTACGATTAAAGATCGATTTCCTATTATAATAGTAGACGACATGTTGGACGAGTTGTACGGAGCTACCTATTTTACTAAGCTGGATCTTCGAGCTGGTTATCATCAGGTACGAGTACATGCTCCCGACATTCCAAAAACTGCATTTAGGACGCATAATGGACACTTTGAGTATCTTGTTATGCCCTTCGGCTTATGTAACGCCCCATCTACTTTTCAAGCTATAATGAACTCTATTTTTCGTCCTTACCTCCGAAAATTCATATTAGTTTTCTTTGATGATATATTAGTCTATAGTCCTACATGGGAATTGCATTTAACCCATGTGAGGAAAACATTAGAGATTTTGAAGAAACATAGCTTCTTCGTCAAAGCAACCAAATGTGACTTTGGTAAGCAGGAATTGGAGTATTTGGGCCATATTGTGACAAATCAAGGTGTCAAGGTAGATGGCAAGAAGATTGAGGCTATGGTCGCATGGCCACAACCTACCAATATTACTGAATTGCGTGGCTTTTTAGGCTTTACAGGAAATTTGTCCGTGATTATGGAGTACTAGCTCGTCCTCTCACCCACTTAAGAAAAAGGGGAATTTCACCCATGGCTATGCAATGGGAGGCTGATACTACTGGCATTCACAATGCTCAAACAAGCTATGACGACCACACCCACTCTTGCAATGCCTAATTTCAATGAGCCATTCACCATCGAGACTGATGCTTCTGGGGATGAGATTGGAGCTGTTCTAAGCGCACAAAAAGACCAATTGCATACATGAGTCGAGCTTTGGGGTTACTAAACGTACTTGGTCAATCTATGCTAAAGAGATGTTAGCAATTGTAGAGGCCATTCGGACTTGGACACCATACATCTTGGGTCGGAAGTTTTTCATTCACACCGATCAACGCAGTCTCAAATATTTTTTGGAGCAACGAGTAGCCACTTCTGAGCAACAAAAATGGGTCGCTAAGCTTCTTGGATACGACTATGAGATAATATATCAACCCGGAAAAGAGAATTCAGCAGCAGATGCCTTGTCTCGCCGCCCCAATAGCCCTCTCCTCAACCCAATATTTATTTCACAGGTTTCTTTATGGGATGAAATTCAAAAGGCAGCAGAAACTGATTTGTACATGAAAAAAATAGTCCATCGGGCAGCAAATAATCCCACCGGAAATTATGTAGTAAAGAATGGGTTGTGTTTTTACAAGCAAAGGGTGGTGGTTCCAACTGCATTGCGGGATCAGTTGCTCCAAGAGTTTCATGACAGTAAGGTGGCTGGACATTCTGGAGCTCTATGAACTTTCAAGAGACTAGCTCAACAGTTTTATTGGCCTTCTATGCACAAAGATGTCCAAGATTACATTCAACAATGTGCAACCTGCCAAAAGACAAAATCTGAGACACTAGCACCAGTTGGATTGCTACAACCACTCCCAATTCCTTATCTAGTTTGGGATGACATCTCCTTAGATTTTATCGAAGGGTTGCCGTCTTCACATGGCAAGGATAGTATCATGGTGGTCATGGATAGACTTAGTAAGTACGCTCATTTCATTGCTTTATCTCATCCTTTCTCTGCGAAAATTATTGCTGAAAGGTTTGTGGAAAATGTTATTAAACTTCATGGAATACCGAAGTCCATCATTAGTGATAGAGACCCCATTTTTGTAAGCAAATTTTGGCAGGAGTTTTTTACCATGTCGGGTACTAAGTTGAAGCTAAGTTCAGCTTATCATCCTCAGACGGATGGACAAACGGAGATGGTGAACCGTTGTTTAGAACAGTATCTGCGATGTTTTGTCCATCAATGGCCTCAAAAATGGTATAGCTATCTGCCATGGGCAGAGTATTGGTATAACACCACCTATCATTGCTCAACTGGGATGACACCATTTCAAGCCTTATATGGTCACCTTCCTCCATTAATTCCTCATTATGTAGATGGGTTGTCTCATGTTAATGAGGTCGATCAAAGACTCCTTACTCGGGATGAAGTATTGCAGCAATTGAAAATGAATTTGAAGTTAACTGCCACTAGAATGAAACATGTCACTACGTCACAAACAGGTAAAAACGACTAAATAGTGCGGAAAAAAAGACGGACTAATGCCGTCGTTTATATACGGACGGCTTTCAACCAATTGTTTAACTCTTAATGACGATTATAATAATCGTTTATTAACAACTAATTTAATCCGTCGTTTAAGTAGTAAAAGAAGCACTAGTGCCACACCAAATTTTACTAATGTTACACCGAGTGGTGTGGCGTTAATAAATATTATGACACTATTGCCGGCACCAACTTTACCAAAATCAGATTCGATTCCTTTCTTCCTTTCTTCCTTTCTTCTTCTTTCCTTCTTCTTCTTCCTTCTCCTCTGTATCCTCGATCAACTGCTTCCTTTCTTACCAAAATATAAAGTATATTGTATTTATTATGATCACTATTGTCGCGACTTCTTCCTCTCGTTGTATCTTCTTCCCCTAAAAAAAACCCTAGAGTTTTAAATCGCTAAAGAAAAAAATCCATTCATCTCTCTCACGATTTCGATTTACTTCTGCTAATCTCTCTTCACGATTCTTGTACTCGTAATACATCTAATAAGTCAAATCTCGATTATTTTATCTTAAGGCTATCAAATGATCCTCGCCCGGTCTTTCCCAAATCAGCTCCGTCCCTCTTCTCCCTTTCTTCTCCTCTCCTCTTCTCCGCTCCCTCTTATCCCGACGCTTCTCCTTCTTACCAGTCGACTCCTTCTTCCGATCGTCTAACTCTCTCTCGCTCCCCTCATCCTCCTCGAGTTGTATCTCTCTCCCCTCCTTCCCTCGAGTTCTCTCTACAAGATCTCAGTCCCGATATCCTTTCTCTGGTTCGTCTTCGTAGAGCTCATCTCCATCGTCGTCTTGCCTCGCTCTCTCTCTCTCTCTCTCTCTCAGGCATAATGTTTTCTACATTTATTTGAAAATGATCTTTATCTATTTCTTGATTTTAAGCTAGGTTTTGCTTGAATAATGGTGATTTCTAATGGTGAATAGATTGTCATTCCACAGATCTCAAACTTCTAAATCCAAAGGTCTGCGATTCCAAGTTCTATTACGGATTCTGCGATTCCAGTATTGATTCGAAGGTGAGCTCATTGTTGGTTCTACTCATCTCTTGAGGCTCAGTAGATTAAGCTTTTTGTTTGATCTGGTTGGATATCTTCTCGATTTCTTGGTATGATTTTAACGATTCTGACTGATTTTTTTTTAGTTTTTGGAATGAATTATCTTCTTTAAGGAAATTTTATCACTCATCTGTGAAATTTGCTGTTGATTTAAAATTATGCATTTTTTTTTTCGTTGATTTTGTTTCTCTCACGGAGAATTCAAGTTCCTGCGAGTCTATCTTAACATAATCTATCTTAGAAACAATGTTAGCCAAACAGGATTTTAGATTCTGAAAAATAGTTTCTATAATCTCATTTATTATTATGAATGTAGGACGCACTGAGAACTTGCCAAAGAAACAAAATTTCAGCTCCAATATGATAGGATACACTTAGTAGAGTTGTTTGGATTTTGGCATTAGAAAGTTGAAAGTGGTTGAGAAGTCCATTATATTCATCTCCCTTTCCTCACATCCAACCTTGATCCATCTCCCACCAACTAAATTATGGTTAGATTTGTATTTAATTTGCAAAAAATAACTCACTATAGCCGCATTTTTGTCAGTATTAGAGATACCTCTGTTTTGGGTTTTGGTCAATATCAATGGATTTTAAAATTGTTGAGATGCCCTCTTGACCAATGTCTTCTTCAATTAGACTATCATTGACTTAAAATCCCTCTATGAACTACTGTACAATGAGATAGTTCTAGGATGGCAAATTGTAAACACCGAACCGAGTGAACCAACGAACCAAGTTGTAGAAGCCCATAATTTCTTTTATTATTATAATTACTTATGTTCTTTTCATTACTTAAATATTATCTTTTATTTTGAAAATTCCAGTTTTTCTACAACTTTTACTTGGTAATGGAAGCGGATCCTTTATAGCATAATTCCTGTAGTAACTCTATAACACACTTTAAATGGATGAGAGTGGTATTTTAAAAAAATATTAACATCTCATGACCAACTAAACGGATAGAGAAAAGTTTGCTTTCATTCATTTAAACAACTAAACAAGAACACCCCACCCTAGAAAAGGACCACCAAAAACAAAAATTGTTCATAGAAAAACTTATTTCTGAAGTACACCAAATCTAGTCTAGAAGTTGTTTAAAATTTAATACCTTTTTTGAAGCAAATTTATTCCTTGAACACTATATGAAGTGTTAGTGGCACCAAAAAACAGTAGTACCTGTTATGTACGAGAAGCCAATGTTAGAGAGAAACCATTAAAATATACAATATCATAATATTCATTTGTGTGAATGTGAATATCAAGAATGGAGATTGTAGAGGGTAAAATCTTGTGCCTATAGGGAAGTGCTGATATCAATGCCTATTAAAAGAATTGACCTCTTTATGCGTGATCTAAAAATGAGTTAAAGAAAGTAATGAGTAGAAAAGTGAAAGAAACAGCTTGGGGTGGTGTAGAAATCAGGGGAATGGGAATGGGTTATTCATAAAAGGTAAGTTAAAAAGTTAATGCTCCAACAGTCAAAAGATTTACTGTTGGAGCAGTATGTGATCACATATTTCATTGCATACTTTTTGTATGCGATTGCATATGACAACTAGGTTCATATATGTTACTTTGGGTCAAAAATTGGACTACTAAACCTTAGATAGTTTTACATGTGAAACCTTTGAGTATTAATTTCTTAATGCACCAAAGTATGAATTTCATTTTCAGCTACACTATTCTAAGCGCACAGGTTCAAGGCCAATGCAATACACACGAATGTGATGCCACCCAGAAAAAAGTGTGGTTTTTCTCACCATATTGAAATTGAAAGATTCAGAGTAGTGAACTGAAATGAGACATTTGGATAAATTAATCAATCTGTCTAGGGACACTAACTTGCATGAAATTGGACACTAAATTTAATAGTGTTACATGCCCAAAATATTTTTTCAGATTTGTAATTAACCGAGTTCGGCAACTTGTTGACAAAAACTAACTGAAGGCAACTCCAAAAACTAGAAGCCATCATGAGGAGTCCATAAAATGTTTGTTGTAGTTACAACATTAGTCACAGATACACAGCTTACCCAGTCTTAGTAGTTTTAAAAATCCTAATTTTGATAGTTATTTCAAAACCAAAACCTTTCACATTAATCTTCAGTCAAGGAATGTATCCATGAGTTAGTTGCAAATCACGTATCCGTCAAAATTTATGAACTGTGACATTCACATATGCGTCAAATTTATGAACTGTAATTGCCAATGTACACAAGCATGAAATGTCACCTGTTCAGCAAGTTTGAAGTTGTGTGTTCGCATGTATTCCATCCCAATGTATAATGTTGGTAAATGGCACCTGGATAAGAGAATATCAAGATTCAACCTGTAAACGGAACACTTATAAGTGATAAGAGGATCTTGACCATGTATAACTAGTGGAGCAATAATAGATCACCATTTTATGTTATACCTAAAATAATAGAAATGATAAGAGTCCAGTCCAGCCTAGTACCACCATAGTATAAAGGGATAGTGGGATACTATGTTGATCCAATGTTTAGCATAAATGATATGTTCCAACAAAAAGATTGTTGTATCATCATGACCAAAATTTGAGCCTAGCGTACAGCAAAATAGCATTTATATTACTTATTAGTTCTGTTTGGCAATCAGATGACTGCCCTAACCAGAAAAAATCAGTTTACTGCTAGATCCATGTAAGTTTCCAGACTATCTGTCATAATAATTATAGAATCCAAGTGTAAGACCTGTCTTTAATAATACTCCATTAGAAACAGACTGGTGGTGCTCATTCATGTTGAGAGTTTTTGATAATACAGGACCTGACTTGTGAGATGATGTTTATTAATAATTACATATGATTGTCGACTTAATGTCATCATTTGTGGTTACAATGTGATTTTCAATTGTTCCTAAATTGATTTGTCTCAGAAGTAATAAAGGGTTGTGATTTTAAATTCTGATTTCTTTTCTCTTTTCTCTCAAGGGAAACTTCCCTTCTTCAAATTAGAAATCTTATGATTTATCATTTGCTTTCTCCCAATAAATTCAAGTTGGGTACATGTAACTCAACTAATATCAATGCCTATAGGTATAATAGTTAACCTTAAATATTAAGGTTAGGCTTTAAATTGTGTTAGGCTTACCTAACACTGATTACCGATAGTTTTTAACAAATTGGGTTCCTAAAACAAATGTTATTAGAATGGGCAACTTGTTGAAAGGGCTGCCTTGGGGTCCAAAAAAAGAGTGTATAAAAAAAAGTGAATCACTAGAGACATGTATCATTCCATTCTAAATCCAAAGGTCTATTAAATGTACTTCAATAAGCTTATGGGCTCATGGTTGTCCAACCCGATTTGTTGTCTGGCCTCGACACCCACCGGGACTGAGTTGATTCATTTGAGTCATGTAATCTCGTACGAGTCAAATCCTTTAAATCGGGTTTTTACAATCTTATATGAGATTCTTAAGATACTAGGTGAGTGATATTGGATCTTGGATGAGTGAATGTGATGGGAATTCAAAATGATTTTCTCACTAGATTGAAACGTATGAGTTTCAAAAACATAAATGGGCTTGTTCTATCTCATATTTTGTTAGCATTGATTTTTCTACATGATAACCTATGACGAGCGTAAAAAAACACACTGATCAAAACTTGGTAGTACTTGGATTGTAGTTGTTTGTTGTGTTTTACCTGTATTGAAATAGGATATAATCATAACATAAATGTGTTAGTGTGGTTACTATACTGGTACCTTGCACTTTTGATATTTTTGAACTTGTGAAAAATGATTTACAAGTATAACTATTATGGACTCTTAATCATTAATTTGATCTCTCTTAGAGTTGAGGGAAAATTGGTTTTAGGTGATTATCCTATATATTGACTAATCGCTATAACTTATTCTCCCTCATTCCTTGCTCCATCAACCCTATTGAAGCACTTTTTTCCCTTGCTTCATATCACACTTTATTTATTTTTATTTTCACAACACACTTGAACCTGGTATGCTGAACTTCATTTGGTTTCTTCTTTGTTCCCCATTTATTTATTATGTATAGTATAGTTCTTGTAGTTAAGAGATCCAAATAAGATAGGGTTTGATGACTACTATATGAATTCACTTTTACATGCACAATGTGGAAAGTTTTGTGCATGGATAAGGAGAGAGGATAATTAGTAGCAAAAATTTGAAATGAAGAATGATTTTATTTTATTTTGTTTAGCAGGGTGGGTAGAAAAATCCAGGATTTTCATATTTCAAAAAACACAACAAACGCGTCGTTATTGAATACCTAGAAGATGTCTTCGAAGCCCGTACCCCCAAGTAAGACGTGGATGACTGCGCCAAGGCTTTCTGTTGAATACTTGGAAGGAATCAATTCATTTTTTGATTTCATAAAGGCTAATAAACATAAATTAGGGGATGATGATTGGTATTGTTGCCCTTGTGTGAAGTGTCGTAATCTGATCGGGGGGAAGAAAACGATAAGCGATATTCGCACTCATTTGATTTGTGATGGTATCGATACATCTTACATTACATGGATCCATCATGGAGAAACTCATCCTAGAAGTTGTGTAAACATTGGGGACAATACACTTGCTAGTGATCATATTGAAGATGTAGTCCCGAACATGGTTGACATGGTAAATGATGCTCAAGCTTATATGGATGAAATTGATGATGTAGATGATGTTCAGGTTGAAAATGATTCTTCTGAGAATATTCAGTACGAGAAATTGATGGAAGAAGCGCTACAACCCTTATATCCATCGTGTCAAATTGGTGATACAAAATTATCGGTGACAGTTGAATTATTGAGTATGAAGGTTAGACATCAATGGTCTAATAGGAGTTTTACAGAATTGTTGCAATTAATCAAAAGAATTTTACCAAAGGAGAACACTTTACCTGATAGAACCTTCACTGCTAAGAAGATGATCAAGTCTTTGCGTATGAAACACGAGATTATTCATGCATGTCGTAATGATTGTATACTATACTGGAGAGAAAATGAAAATAAAGACAATTGTCCTACGTGTGGTGAAAGTAGATGGAAACCGATGAACTCATTGAAGTCAAGAAGCTCACGTATACCTTGGAAAAAGTTGAGATATTTTCCGTTAACACCAAGGCTGCAAAAAATGTACAGTGTACCGTGGATTGCGAAAAACATGACATGGCATGCAAATCCTGACTTAGCATCGAACGTATTAACCATGAATCACCCAAAAGATTCTTCTTGTTGGAAACAAGTAAATCGTAAATGGAGTAATTTTGGTGATGAGGCACGTAATATTCGGTTGGGACTTGCAACTGATGGATTCAATCCTTTTGGAAACAATAATAACTCTTATAGTTGTTGGCCTGTTATGATTGTTCCATACAATCTTCCACCATCGTTATGCATGCGAAAAGAGTTTACTATCTTAACATTATTGATTCCGGGAAAGAAAGGTCCAGGATACGATATTGATGTCTACTTGCAACCATTGATTGCAGAGTTGAAGGAATTATGGTCCACAGGAATTATAACGTATGACTCTTACACTAAGAGTAGGTTCAGCATGAAAGCAATTTTGTTATGGGCCATACACGATTTTCCGGCATATGGTCATTTGTCAGGTTGTAAGACCGCAGGAAAGTATGGTTGCCCTGTATGTAGTGAAAAAACAGAATCAATATGGCTAAAACATGGGAAAAAATTCGCTTACATGGGGCATAGAAGATTTTTATCAGATTCGAGACATCCATTCAGGAGCCAAAAATCACAATTTAATGGGCATGAGGAACATGGGAAACATCCTCTACGTTTGAGTGGTGTTGAAGTATTGAACAAAATGGAAACCATTCAGACTAACTTCGGAAAGGTAAAAGACAATAAAAAGAAAAGGTCCGCGAATCAGAATGAATCTACTGCATGGTCAAAGAGATCGATCCTTTTTGAATTGCCGTATTGGAAGGTGGTTAGGTTTATATCTTTCTAAACATTAATGTAATACGGTATAATATTAATTTATTCATACTGACATGTTTTGTCAATCTATAGGATCTACCTATTCGCCACAATTTGGATGTAATGCATGTGGAAAAAAATGTGACAGAAAATCTCTTAGCAACAATCATGAATACAAAGAATAAGACGAAGGACGGTCTTCAAGCTCGTCAAGACCTAAAGGCTATGAAAATAAGGAAAAAGTTGTGGCCTGTAGAGATGAATGGCAAGTTGACTTATCCAGAAGCTCCTTTCTTATTGTCTCAATCGGAAAAAGAATTAATTTGTACAACTTTGTATCATTTGAAAGTTCCTATTGGATATAGTGCAAATTGGAAACATAATGTGAGTTTAGAGGACAACGAATTCAAGAACCTAAAGTCACATGATTATCATATATCCTTATGCAACAATTGTTACCAGTGTTATTGATGCACGCATTCAAGGGTCATAAGCCATTGCGGGCTGCTATTCAACAACTATCAATATTTTTCAATGTCTTATGTTCGAAGATTATTAATCGTGTGGAACTTTCGGAGATGAAAGACCAAATTGTGGAAACACTATGTGTGTTTGAGAAGTACTTTCCTCCTTTTTTTGTTTCCATGACACACCTTGTTGTACACTTGGCGGAGGAGGCGCAAGTTTGCGGACCCGTTAGATATCGATGGATGTATCCTTTTGAGCGGTAAATAAAATTTTAAATTAATGAATTTATTTTTATAATTAAATTTTGCATCAATCTGATATATGATTCATGTATTAGGAAGATGAAAACATATAAGCGATATGTGGTGAATCAAACATATCCAGAAGGATGTATTACAGAATGTTACCTTATGGATGAATCAATGATGTATGCCATGAATTACATATTCAATGGGGAAAGAGGAAGCCATATGAAAGCGAGGGATACGTTCATGGATGTTGATGGTGAATGTGCTTATCCTATTGATAAAAAAGGGAAGGTTTTTCTTCTTGAAAATGTACAGTACCAGCAAGCGCTCAAATGGGTACTACGTCAATCAATAGAAAATGTTGAGTGGGAAAAGTAAGGAAATTTTTTATTTTACTACATACTTGTTATGATGGTTTATGGTTCATAATGTATGAATGTTGCATTTATATGCAGAAATTATACTACCTACGTTCAAAGCCACGTATCTAGTTGTCAAACTCAAAGAGGTAATTCAAGAATAGAAAAGTCAATGGATTACATACCTTGGCTTAGACAACAATTACAGAATGAGGAGAACTCTACCTTGAAAAGGCTTGTTGATGGTCCAAAATTTGAAGCTATTTCATATAGTTCATACAAGGTAAATGGGTATGTATTTTGTACAGCGGATTCAGAAATGAACAAAACAACACAGAACAGTGGGGTCTCTATGAAGGCTGTGACTAGCTTCAGGTCAAGTGTCAGGGATAAGAACGTTGTTAATAAAGAAGTTACTTACTATGGAATTGTCAAACAAATCTTAGAGTTGGATTATCATGATTTTAGAATACCGGTATTTTATTGTGATTGGGTTCGTATTGAAGACACAAACGGATATATAGTTGATCCAGAAACGAACTTGATTTATGTTAATTTAGGGAGGTTACAGAGAACTACAAGGGAAGTTGATGAGCCATTTATTCTTGCTTCTCAAGCAACTCAAGTATTTTATTGCAAAGATTGTAGTAGGCCTACAGAAGATTGGCATGTTGTCTTGGAAGTTCCAAAGAGATTGGATCTAGATGTTGATTCTTATGAAGATCCCTTAGTATTTGAGGCAAGAATGAATGGAAATTCATCAGCATCATTACTACAAGAAGATATCATAGAATATGATAACATGGATGAAGATGAATGAAAATGTTTGTAAGCATGCATTTAATTTATTTATTTTTATTGTCATTGCCTTTATTTAAATTACTTGACTTGAAAATACTATTTGTGATTCCAGCACTATGTCATTTGGCCGATCATCATCCGCTCCTAATACGGCATCGGCATCGGCATCCGCATCAGTATCAGCATCCGCATCCGCATCCGCATCAACATCCGCATCCGCATCTACATCTACGATTGAGAGTATGTATAAATGGTGAATAGGTTGTATTCATTTGTTCAATATTTGTTATCACGTTTTTGTTAATTCTTTTCATTTTTCATAGGTGGGCTTATTCAAGTTCAGTTCAATTTAAATGGGCAACCAATCGGTCCTAACTCATCTCAATTATGCACTACTATTGGGCGGGTAGTAAAGACACATGTGCCACTTATATATGATAGGTGGACTAATGTGCCTACTAAGCTCAAGGAACAAATTTGGGAGTCTATCAGTGTGAGTGCATGTGTATTAAATGATTTATTTTTACTTGTAAATTGTAACTATGACTTATTACAAATATAACACATCTTATTTAATTTTCTTTGTAGGGCACCTATCAAATTCAAAAATGGCATAAGGATTGGGTAATTAAAAAGCAAACTTATGTTGGAAAGAATGGAAAAGTAATCTCCGTCGGAACGTATATGATAAATATCCAACGGATGCGGAAAGGAAAAAACATGTACCTCATTACGTGAGAAAAGAAGATTGGGAGAGATTTGTCGACTTCAACTCGACACCTGAGGGCCAAGCTTTGAGGGCGACTGGGAAGCGTGTTAGACAAGAAAATAAAAATACTCATACCTCTGGTAGAAAGGGACAAGCCCGACTTGCTGATGAATTGGTAAGTTTAATATCATGTTAGGAATGAAATATGTATATATTGTTCATTTACATATTTAACTGTTTCATTTATAGAGTAAAGAAGATCCTCATAAGGAGATTACCAGGACAGACATATACATTGCCAGCCATGCCAAAAGCCAACAAACGGTGAGAATAATTTATTTATTTATTTTCGTGAACACCTCTTTGTTCTAGTGTTTGACTGATCTGTTATATATATATATATATATTGAATTCATCTTGTAATCTGAATGTGAACACTTCAGCATTGAAATTGACACTTCAGCATTATTGAAATTGACCCCAAGACTTGACTTGACTTCAATTATTGTTATGATACACTTCAGCATTATTGTTATTATAGTTGATTGGCAGAATTGGCTTGATTTACTGTTTTCTACATAAACCAAAATTAATCTAGGGGTATGGCCCCCTAACACATTGTACACTATTTCTCTTTAGTGGAGCTATGGAATAAATGCTCTTAAATTCATCATTTGTTGGAGGAGGGTATGTAATTGGTGGAGGTTTATGGGTTGGGGGTCGGTATGTAATTGGTGGTGGCTGTATTGGTGTTGGTTTATGTGTGGGGGGAGGGTATGTAATTGGTGGCGGCTTCTCTATTGGTGGTGGTGGTGGTTTCTGCATTGGGGGAGGTTTGTGCTAATGAGAATAGAATGGGAGAAGCAAGAGAGGGTGGTGATTTCACACAAGATGGGACTGTGGATCTCAAAGGAAACCCAGTCCTCAGATCCAAGAGAGGTGGATGGACTGCTTCTTTTGTTGTTGGTATCTGTGTGTGTGTGTGTGTGTGTGTGTGTGTGTGTGTGTGTGTGTGTGACCCAATCTCCTATCTATCTTAATTTTTTAGGTTCTCATTGACTTCTTAAAAACATGAAATCTGATAATTGTATTTTTAGATATGTTGTATATATTTTTAAAAAGAAAATAAAAATATTTGGTTGTTTGATCTCTCTCACACACACACACACACACACACACACACACACACACACACAAACAGAGACAGATTTTTAGGTTCTCATGAAATGAGGATGTTTGTGGTCATGTAATGGCATTTGTGTATATATATGAATTTAGACTCAAACTTCTTTTATAATCTTTGCATAGAGATAGCTATAATTTAACAAATGAACACAAGAAATGACATGTCATTTTAGATACTTCAAATTAGATTGTACAAGGAGAATGCAAGTTCTAAATGTAAATATGCAGCATAGTGTCATAAAGAATCAGTCCATTTCAAAACTTTCAGCCCATATGAGAGAAAACACGTTGTCTAAAGAGTTGTCTACTAACCGGACCCTATGTATCAGACCAAGACTTTGACGGTGACTATGCTTGTTCTGTGGCTTCAGTCCATTGAATCTGGTAAAGTAGCTTATCTTTTCAACTTTTTTTATGGGTAAGTCTCAGTAAGTCAAAATATTGCTTTGTAAACAGTCAAACCATAAGAGTTACAGTATCATGATCATAACCACTACATGTTCGCCACGTGGAAAACTATTGCCAAAACAGTTATTTATTTACTTATTTATATTATATTGTGGTTGATTGATGAAGGCAAAGAAGTAACTTGTCCTTGGTACCACAGTAAAATGAAGACTAAGTTTCATGTTTATAGTTTACGTGAATACATCCAAAACCTATAATGATGTTGAAAGCCAAGTAGGTACGTACGAAGGCCACGTGGATCATCAATCCAAAACTGTCCTGATATGAGTCAATCAAAACTACTGTTCCAACGCATCGTACCATTCTTGATTGAGTGGTCAAAATTCAAATAGTTATGATGTTGAAGTAGTTGATGTTAGATAACAATCAGTAGAACAAGATAATGGATGAAAATACACTTCTACTTCAATTCAATTAGTTGTGATTTTTGTTGATGTTTCTAACTCCAATTCAATTCCATCTGATCAAGAATCAGATGATGTTTCTGTCTCCATGATTAACGAGACAACTATGTTTGTGACAGATCATAGTGGAAGAAATGAAGCTTTGTTGTCATCTAACGACATCTAATCAGCTGCATTTGTTTTCTTCGATGTATTGATTGCTGATTTGTTGCTGTAAATGTGCTACAACTTTAATTTGTTGCTGTAAATCTGGATTGAACACCTCATTCTTGTAAATTCTCTTTTTTTATTTCATATCTTAAGTGGGTAATAAAGAAAGATTAAAGACAATAAGTTTTCTTGGTTGTACCTTAAAGGGTGTCTTCTTTCGGAGGTGAAAGAACTGAAAGTTTCGTGGAAGAAACTGTTAGATAATTGGTGTGGGAAACACTTTATTCGCTTTAGTTTGAATTTTTTTTTTAATAGTTGTTAGATGTTGATTTCTTAATTATTATTTATTTTGCAGGAGGCCATCAATAGAATGATTGCTAATGACCCTTCTAATAAACATAACGATCTAGACCATGACCCTGTGGCTGTGGTATGTGCATTATTTTAATTAGAATATTTTGTAATTATGATATAATGTTGTGTAGTAGGCATTGATATTAGTAAGTATGATATCATATCGTTAGTAGGTATTGATATTCGACACTTTTTGTACAGGTTTGTGGTCCTGATAGTCGGGGTCGTGTTCGAGGAATGGGTTCAGGTGTTTCCAAGACTTCCGTGCGTGCTTCAATTCCTTACAAGCAAGCCTTGGCGTATGAGACGACAATCCTTCATAATAGAGTGGATAAGTTGACGGAAGCGGTGCAAAAGATGAATGAGACTTTACAACAATCAAATTTTTCTACTAGAACACCAATGCGGTCTTCCACCAATCTCGGTAGTTTTTCACAGGTATAACATTGGCATTTTACTTTTGATAGATGAGTGAACTTCTATTGTTGCAATGATATTGTCTACATTATTTTATAGGTAAGGCCCGATTCTCCACATCATGAGTCACATTCTAATCCACCAAGCATACAGACAGGTCCTTGTAAGGTGAATCGCTTACAACGACCACATGATTGTGTTGCCGAAGGAAGAGTGATAGGTGCATCTAATGCAGATTCAGATAGTTACGACATTCTTATAGATGAGGTCCTTGATGGGAATGTGATTCTACAGAGTGGAGAAGGAACATTCGCTGATTTGACATGCGGTGATATTATTGATTGGCCTAAATTTCGAATAAAGTTTTACTGAACAGAGGTACTTTTCTTTAAAAAATTATAGTAACATAATTAAATGTTTGACAATGATAGTTATGAGAACTCTTTTATTTGGTAATTTGGTATATTCATCTTTCTTGCATAATTACTCGGATTACTTTAGGTAGTCGGTGTCATTACTATATATCTGACAATGTTTTTTAATTTTTCAATCACAGATTTCGGCAAGGATCGAGAAAGGCATATGTTGGTTTTGATTTCTACAAGTGAAGTGAAGTGAAGTGAAGTTGGTCGAAGATATTTTTTGAAAAACTTCTTTAAACATTGTGATGTATATTAAAATCGACACCATGAAAACGGGGCATGTTGGACTATGATTGCACATGTAAAATTTGAATGAACATGGTTTCCATTTGAAAAATGTAAAATTTTATTTTTTTGGTATATTTATTTATTTTGTGAGATTTTAATTTTCTGTCCAATGAAAATTGTCATTTTCTTTTTAGGTGAAAAATAATAAAAATAACAAACCAATGGTTAAATTTTTAAAAAAAAATTTTGACGAAAAAACGACGCGGCTCTAAGCCGTCGTTTATCTCAATTAATTAAATTTAAATTCGACAAATATAATGACGGGTTTGGGCCGTCGTTTTCATTTGATAGACTATAACCGTCGTTTTTTACTACATTTTGTTGACACGTAGCAACCGTCGTTCACTAAAAACGACATCGTTATTTACAACGGTTCTTGCGACGGCGGGGGCCGTCATTATTCTTAAAAAACGACGGCTTTGGCCCGTCGTTTTTTGTGAAATATGACGTAGTGTGTGGCTGATCAAAAGAGAAGAGAAGTAGAGTTTCAAGTAGGATATTTGGTGCTACTTAAACTGCACCCATACCGCCAACACTCCGTGTTCAAACGTGCTCATCAAAAACTTGTTAATCGTTTCTATGGCCCATTTTTAGTTGAGCAGAAGTTGGGCAAGGTAGCATACCATCTATGTTTACCACCTGAAGCTAAGATTCGCCTGATGTTTCATGTTTCTCTCTTAAAGAAGTATGTGGGTACTTCTTTGCTTGCGATTGTCGACCTACCACCAATTTCTGATGAAGGACAGATCCAAATTGAACCTGAGAAGGTAGTCGATACAAGGTGGATCAAGCTTGGTACCAAGTTTATTGCAGAAAGTTTGGTGCAATGGAAAAGTTTACCGACAGAAGATGCTACCTGGGAGGATACGCACTCAATCAACAACAATTTCCTGCATTGAACCTTGAGGAGAAGGTTCCACTTGGGGGGGGGGGGGGGGGGGGAAGTATTGATACACCAAGAAGATCCTCTAGGATTCCTAAGAAAAATCCCAAGTTTTTAGCTTAGGATTGAATTGTTCTTTTCTTATTCATTGTTTTGAATTTTGAATTTTATTGCCTAGTGATAGTCATAGGGGATTAGTCATGTCCAAAATAATAGCTAAGTCTGTTTTGACTTGCTGGGTCATAGTCATAAGTGGTTAGTCATCTCCAGAATAATAGCTAAGTCATAGTCTTGACTAGCTGAAGTGTAGGAGTCAGTTTAGCTATTGAATTGATGTAATGAAACTCTATTTAAAGAGTTTATTGGGAGCAGAATGGGACGTCAAGCATTTTTATTCAAACTTGTGGTTGTCTTTCATCCAAAGAAAGTTAAGTTACTGAATGTTTTTCATTGTAATCTGACTGGGACATATCACAAAGGTCCAATCAAATCTGATGGTTACAATTTCGCAAAGAATATCATATAATTTCCTCAAATTTCGCTTTTGGGAAAAATTGGAAAAGACCTCAATTTCATACTCAATGTCTCAAGGCTCGTGTGGCATAATAATGTGCATCCCTAATAGAAATTAGTTAGTGCATCCCAAAATCCATAAATTAATTCAATTAATTTTCCTTTGCAAAAGAATTTCTAATTCGATTAATTTGATGACCAAGATATTAGTAAATCAATCCATAATTTCTTTTTAGAATATCAATTTGGTCAATGTCATTAACTAGGTAAATTGACGAGTGATCCGCTTGCTTTGTAAAAAATTTCCGAAGTAAATCAATTTCATGCACCTCCAAAAATAGTGAGTTAACTCATTGAGTGTTTTCTTGAAAGTAATTTGATTTCATTTAAGTCAACCCTCCTTTCTTTTTCTAAAAATCGATTTTGCTTAGTACACACACCATAAAAACAGTGAGTCAACTCAATATATTTTACAAAGAAAGCTTTCTAACCATGCTTGATATACTCAAAAATTAATTGACCCTGGCCACACCTTAATGTGAAATTATTCCAAAAGGGTCAGGTGTTAAAAAAAATGATTAAAAAACAAAAAGAAATCTTGAATTTGAAAATCAATTTCACAAGAGCCCATGTGGTAAAACAGGATTATTCATCAACATTTTGCACCCATGTAAAACAAGGAATACATTATATCCTTAAGAGTCCAAAACACCCAAGCTTCAGCACAAAATCCAAGATATAAGTCTAATGCAATAATAAACATTAAACTAAATCTGAAAAGCTTCATTGCTAGTACTTTATCTAAAGTGAGATTTATTGCCAAATTCTTGAATATTGGACAAATCTTATGAAGCAAATATAGAAATGTGCTATAAAAAAATGAGAAGGCAGGTATGAAATTATGCCATTGCATGACAGAACCATGAACTCCATAAAATAATAAATAAGAACAGAAACATTGTCCTTTCCATTCACATTTGAAACTTAAACTACTATGTAAGTTTAATCACAAATGATTGAAGGAAGCATTTTTCTTAAAACAAATCATAGCTCGAAGTGATGTGTTTCCTTTATAATAGATGAGAAGACCCCTTTGGGAAAGGAAAAAAACATTTTTCCTAATAAGTTATTTATTTATATTTATATTTTTTTTACTTTATTTTTTTCATTAAAATCTAGAAGTATGTAGTGTTTGATTCCTAATATTGGTCAAATGTATTAGGGAAGATGGCCTCTCTAAGATTTAAGATCTTACCAAGTAAGACTAGTATGTCTAATGTGACAATAAAATACACTTTCCTTAGCTAATAATAATAATAATAATTTACATTTTCTAACCACATCACCTTATGGCATGCAAAAACATGACCTGATGCCACATGGTTGTAAAGGAAAATATTCTTCAAAAGAAAATTACTTTTCACCATTGAACTTGGTTTACGATTGTGTAACTTTATTTTTAGTAATTATATTTTATTTTTTCGTGGTGGAAATAGAACTTATTCTTTCTAATAAAGATTAGAATTTTATTCAATAGGTTCTATATGGATTGGGTCAGGCATACTTACTTATAAATGGGTTGGGTTTGGGTTTGGGTTGAAATTTTTCACACGATTATTAAATGGATTGAGTTTGAGTTTGATAAATTTTCATACCTTAACACGACCTGACTTGAGCCAACCCATTGCCATCCGCAGTTGTACATGTGCGGGTCTCATTAGTAGAACGTGGGAAAGAATTCCCTTTGAAAATATGAGCTTCCTTCTAAAGTTATTTTTGCCTTTTTATAGTGTTTTTGGAAAATATTTAAAAGGTCTTGAACTTTATTTTGTGGGACCCCAAGGTGCAAAACGTTTGGAGAACTTTCAAAAGTTTGTTTTGTTCCTCTTATGAATTTTTTGGGATAATGATCCTACGGATCTCACACCCCCTCCTACAATTTGATTGACCAAAATTTAATCTTATTTGTTGATTAAAAGTTGACAATTTTTTGAAAGTTTTAATGCATTGATCGATTATTTAATCAGATGTCTGATTGATTGATGGTTTATCAATTCGTTTGAATTTGATTAGTTGATGTATATCGATTGGTTCAAAAAATTAAAGTGGTTAAGGTTTAAAGGGTACTAGTCAAAATTTTAAATTGATTAAGATTCAAAGTTTTATATTGATTGATTCGATTCACCATTGAGTTGGAATCGTAAATTAGTCAAAAGTTGGTCACGAAATGGTAATTTACACTTTTATAATCCGATGATTGATCATTGCCGATCTAACATGTTCATTTTCACCATTTATTTTAGGTTCAAATTCATCGATTATATATGTCAAATTCTGGATGGTAAAGTAAAATAATATCTTGTCACTACAAAAAAAAAAAATGGAAATTAGAAATCGTTTATAACCGTTCCTAAGCCAATCTGAAATGGTTGATAGAACGTTTTTGATCAAGGTGTCGTTAATGAATTTAAACCGCTAGAACCGTTCTAGATCTCATGATGTGGAACGGCTAAAAACCGTGCCAAATCTGCATTTATAAAACAGAACACACTCACACAAAAAAATACCTTAGACATCGATTTAAAATCTGATGTCTATAAACTAATGTCCTAAGTCTGAGACTTTAGGCATCAGTTACAAAATGATATGTAAAGTGGTCATAAACCGATATCTAAACTTTTAAAAAAATTATTTAATTTTTAATTTTTTTTCTAAGCACTTATTACCCGCGGTCAAAATAAAAACATCAAGGTTCTCTCTCACATTAATTTATACATAAAAAGAGTTACCATGAGTCATAATTTACAAAATTATCAATTACTTCACCATCAAACTTACAAAATGAAATCACCACCGTGCCCCCCCCCCCCCCCCCCCCCAACAAAACAAGAAACCTACCCATCACTCCTTCCCTACATTACCATATATACATTACAAGATGGAACCACAAAAAAAGAAACAAGCCATGTAGCTAGCGCAATAACATCCCTGCATTTCGCTATTTGTTTTTTATTTTTTCCATTTCATTAAAACCCAACACGCATACCTGTTGTCCCACTTGCCATTTGTCTTTCCCTCTTGCTTATACCACCTCTTACATGTCCTTGCACCTTTTGCTCACAAGCACAACTGTTGTTCTCATTCTTTTGACATGTTTTTTTAAATGTACTTGCCATCTGCTGTCAATGTAGCAAGCCAAAATAGCCACTGCCACGTCTCACTACCCACAGCAGCACACACATATGCTCAGCCCACATTGCTACCACCTTCTTTCACATGCAATAGTAGCTAGTTGTTGCCATTTCATGTCCACAATAACAGCTGCCATTGTTTTTTTTTCCTGATCATGCCATATGGTTGTTCACAACAACCCCATCTCACACCTTACTTGGTTGCTAGCACACACATGGAGAACATGGAGGCATCTAAGCAATAGCAGCTTGAATGCCTTCTTAGGCCTCTCGTCTTCAACAAATGCTTGCTGATTTTTCTTCTAAAAGAAATTACATGCAGTCACTAAGAAATCTATCAATAATCATCTTCTAAAAGTTGCACAATAATCAATGGAAGTATTTTGCTAAGAGAAAAAACCATTGGAAACAAACTGGGGCACTCTGCAATGTGTCGTGCAAGGTTCATTACAACTGGAGATGCAGGTGCCTCCCCCACTGTAATATTGTTGAAATAAAAAGCAGCCAACCTATCAATGGAAGATGCACACTATCATTAAAAATATAATAGAATTAGTAAAAATATGAAGAACAATTTTGTCGCGATGTTTGACACTGAGATAAAGTGTCAACTATTTTTTTTCATTCAAAACTATGACAACTTGTTTGTACACTAGTTTCAAACTCACAAATAAATATTCCAAGTTACCTCCATACCTTATATATAAAAACACGGTACTTGTTCTTGATTTCAGTAGCCATAGCCATGAAGGCTTTTTCCACGTTAGTATCATTTTTCACACTTGTTTCCATGAATGGGATCCCAATTTCATCAGCAAATGCCTTAAAACAAAGAATTAAAAAGAAAACCATACTCAATTTCCTCAAGCATACAATGAGCTCTCATTATTTGTACAGATCTACAGTAGAAATACAGAATAGTAAAGAAAAACGAAAAAACAAAATGGAGTTTTTTTTCCCTGTACGAAGGAGATGAAAACATTGCTTTACATTGTTGAAGCCTTCTTGGTATGTTACATCATAAACTACTGCCAAAAACCCATCAACGTAAGACATTTCACCTTAGTGACAAGCGAACTCAGGTTGCACTCGTGCAAACATACAAAAAAGAACAAAGAATAAAAATGAACATTACTTACTATAATGCCATGTGCACCACGGTAGTAGCTGCTAGTGATTGTCCTGAAACGTTCTTGCCCAGCTGTGTCCCACTACATGATCAAAAAAAGGCAGCAGAAGTGCTTCAATTGTCATAAAGGAAATAACACAAAAAACAGTTGATAATGTGCGCCAAAAAATCATGACTTCTTTGGGTTGAAGACCAATCAATGGTCCATCAATAAGATTAGAAAATTTAGAATATTGTAGATGAGGAACCCCTTCCCAAAGCAATGTGTAATAGTATACAAAGAAAACATACACCATCCAATGGGCAAATCCCGCCTAGGAAACTTCCTCACAGAAAAATAGTCAACAGATTGGATAGTCTAACTATCTGATTCATCACAACATTTTAGATGGTCAGAAATACTGAAGTACCAAATGATATGTGTGTGCCACAAGTACATTTTAGGAGACACCTCTTTGTCCTCAGTGACCATTTACTCATCAGTCTTTGAATTATAAACGGATGGCCACCAAGATCTGTTTACAAGAAGAATTGCTCTGTTTTGCTTCCATATAAAGTTGCCAATCTTTGTTAAACTATAGTACCTTGACAAACATAAACTAAAATTGCCAGTTAATATGTCTAACATTGGAATGAGTTATTTTCAGCACTCCAAAATACAGCAAGTCCATTTTGCAAATCCTATATGAAAGATTATGATGTTATTATGCAATTCATGTGTTGTCCTTGTTAGATGAATCTGAATCTGAAAATTGATTCTCAAATGCGGAAATAAAATAAAGAGAATCGAAATCTGAAAAAAAAATGTTCAAAATCCATACCTCCGGCCATGGATTTCTCACGCTCTTACGCTGTGGATCTTTTGGTCTCAATTTGGTACTTTCAAACTCAGATTCTCTCACGTTAGATGGTGTAGTCTAAAGGAGATTGAGTTTGTAGAGTTTGGGGACTAAACGGATCTAAATATAACCAAATTTCAACGAGGCTTCCATCAAGCACTCGTCCACATCTCGGTTGGTTGTCACAATGTGATACATTCGTGGGTCACGTTTCTTAATTTCAAGAAATGTGTCGTCAAAGACACTGTGAGCCACTAAATAAATTCGAAAAAAAAGGGATTTCGTGGGTTTTTGATAGATCTACCACAAGAATCGAAAACTAACATTCTCCCACTTGGTCCACAATACAAATGTCTTATCTTAAACCCATCGATAATCAGAATTAAGTAATAAATACATGAATCATGGCGATAAGTCTTCTAATGACGAGTATTACCTTCCATGTATTACAATTTATTTATTTCTTAATATTATACTTTATGTGGTAACATTTCTTAATGAATAAACCCTATGTTTATTTTGATCCAACACAAATGAAGTTTCTCAAAATAAATTAAGGTGTACATAAATATGAGAAACATTACAATTAGAAGAGTTTCATTAAATGACATTGTACATACAATGAAAAATTACATAATGGAACCATGTCCCATATTCACTACATGATCTTAGAATTTCAACGGTGGCATGCCTTTAGTCAAATGATCAATGATCATCAATTCAGTGCTAACGTGCTCAATGACCATTTTATTTTCTTTAACACGTTTTCTTATAGTTAAATACTTAATGTCGATTTGTTTACTTCGACTTTCACTTTTGTTGTTCTTAGCTATGAAAACAGCAGCTGAATTGTCGTCATACATTATCAATGGCCTAGAGATAGAATCCATAATTTTAAGTCCAGATATGAAACTCTTAAGCCATACACCATGCGAAATGGCCTCAAAACAAGAAACGAACTCGGCTTCCATAGTGAAAATGGCAATCAAGGTCTATTTGGCACTTCTCCATGATACAGCTCTACCAACCATCACAAAAATGTAACCTGATGTTGATTTGTGTGAATCAACACAGCCAGCAAAGTCTGAATCTGAGTAACCAATTACTTCCAGATTGTCCGTTCGTCTATACTTGAGCATGTAATTCTAGTTCCTTGAAGGTACCTCATCACTTTCTTTGCAACTCTTCAGTAGTCTAAACCTGGATTACTCTGATATCGTCCCAGTATTCTCACAATAAATGCAATATTAGGTCTTGTGCAGACCAGAGCATACATTAGGCTTCCAACAGCAGAAGCATATGAAATGTTTTTCATTTGTTCCCTCTCAAGATCGTTCTTCGGGCATTAGTTTAAATTGAACCTATCACCCTTCACAATGAGAGCAACACTTGGTGAACAATTCTTCATCCAAAATCTCTCTAAAACCTTATTGATATAGGTTTCCTGCAACAGACCCAAGATACTTCGAAATTTGTCTCTATGAATCTTAATGCCAATGACATAAGACGCATCACTCATATCCTTCATATCAAAGTTTTTATAGAGGAATTATTTCACCTCATGTAGCAAACCCTTATCATTGGTTGTTAACAAAATATCATCTACATATAAAATAAGAAAATAAATTTTACTCCCACTGACCTTCTAGTATATAAATTGATCCATAATATTTTCTACAAAACCAAATAAAGAAATTACATTATGAAATTTTAAATACTATTGGCGGGATGCTTGTTTTAAATCGTATATGGATTTCTTAAGCTTGCAAATCAATTGCTCACCATCACTAGAGGGGAATCCTTCAAGTTGTTTCATGTAAACCTCCTCCTCTAGATCTTCATTAAGAAATGTTGTTTTCACATCCATTTGTTACAACTCTAAGTCAAAATGGGTTATTAATGCCAAAATAGTGCGCAATGAATCCTTTTTAGATACAGGAGAAAAGGTCTTCGTGTAATCAATTCCTTCCTTCTAAGTGAATCCCTTAGCAACGAGTCTTGTCTTGTATCTCTTAATATTGTCTAATGAGTCTTTCTTTGTCTTAAAGACCCATTTACAACCAATGACTTTTGCACTATTAGGCGACTCAATAAGGTTTTAGACTCCGTTACTCTTCATAAAATTCATCTCTTCCTCCATGGCATTGTACCATAATTCTGATTCTTTGCAACTCATGGCTTGCAAAAAAGATTCAGGATCATTTTCGACTCCAATATTGAAGTTAGATTCTTGTAGATACACAACATAATCACCAGAAATTACTAACCTTTTAGTTCTAGCAGATCTTCTTAATGTTACACCATCATCTTCCTCGGAAGTATGAGGTTCAACTCGTTGTTCAGAAGTCTTGGGCAACTCTTGAACAGTTTGATCTACTGGAATGTTGTCAACAGCTTGTGGAACTTCAATGATTGGTTGTTCAACAACAATTTGGTGCTGTGAACAATAACCAATTTATCACCTCAAATGGAAGGTTGAGACTCTGAATGATCCTTTTCAGAATCTATAGTTCTGATTTGATCGCTCCCACTGATCAAGTCATTTTAAAAAAATTTTGTATTTTCTTAATTCCACAATTCTAGTACTGTAAGATGGACAAAAAAATCTGTAACCTTTAGATCTTTCAACATATCCAATGAAATACCCACTAATGGTCCTTGGGTCCAGTTTCTTTTTTTATGAATTATAAATTCTTACTTCTGACGGACATCCCCAAATGATCATACGTCGCAAACTCGATTTCCAACCCTTCCATAATTCAAATGGCATTTTTAGGAATAACCTTGGTTAGAACTTGGTTTAATATATGCACTGTTGTCTTAAGTGTTTCAACCCACAAGGAATTAGAAAGATTGGAGTTGCTTAACATACTCCGCATCATGTCCAATAATGTTCAGTTTTTTCTTTCTGCCACACCATTCTGATCCAGTGAACCAAGCATAGTGTATTGGACAACTATCTCATGCTCTTGAAGAAACTTTGCAAATGGCCTAGGTGCTTATCCATCCTCTGTGTATCTACCATAATATTCTCCACTTCTATCTGATCTCACAATCTTAATTTGTTTGCCGCATTGTTTCTCTACTTCAGCCTTAAAAATTTTAAAGGCATCTAATGCTTCGTTCTTATTATGAAGCATGTAGAGATACATAGATCGTGAATAATCATCTATGAAGGAGATGAAGTATTTATGATTATGTGAGTCCATGTTTGGACTACATATATCAGTGTATATGATTTTTAATATAATTGAACTCATATTAGCACCTTTCTTTGACTTGTTGGCCTACTTTCTCTTTATGCAATTCACACAAGTCTCAAAATCAGTAAAATCCAGAGTACTAAGTACCCCATCATTTACTAATCTTTTAATTATTTCTATAGAGATATGACCTAATTTCCAGTGCCATAATGTAGAGGATTCCTCATTAATAACACATCTTTTAATACCAGTTTTAACATGCATAGCATTATGACTGGCATTGTTTTGTAAATTAATGTAGTAAAGACCATCAGACAAAATACCATTCCCAACACAATCAGATTTGTAAAATAAATTAAAGGATATTTATGAAAAGTGAAAGGAATATCCAAAAGGTACAAGTCTTGAAATTTAAATCAAATTTCTAGAAAAACTTGGAACATAAAAGATCTTTTCTAACTCTAAAACAAAACCACTACTTAAAGTTAAAGAGCATGTCCCTACAGGCTCCACATGTGAGCCTATCTTGTTTTCAGATAAGATGCTTTGCTCACTTCCCACTGACTTCCTTAGGTTTTACAAACCCTGCAAGAAATTTGAAATGTGGATTGTTGAACCAGAATTAACCCACCATGTGTTAATATTTACATTAACCATATTAGATTTATAACAAACAAATGAGATTGAATTACCTTTGTCCTCAAGTCATTTTTTAAATTTAGCACATTCCTTTTTCACGTGTCCCGTCTTTTTACAGAAGAAACACTTGAAATTTTTTTTGATATCAGCTTGGGGAGGTATTTTACCTTTCCCTTTCTGATTAACGTGAAATTTTCCCTTTCCTCGCGTAGCCAACATTGTACTCTCACCCAGTTCCATCACTAGCTTTCCTCCCTCTTAAACACACATGGTCATAAGTACATTAATTGACTATTTGTCTTTATGTGTGTTGTAAGATATTTTGAAGGACCCGTATTGATGCGAAAGGGTATTCAGAATGTAGAATACCAAAAAGGACTCTACTTAAGTTCAAAGTTCTAAGCTTATATATGATTGAGGCTAGGTTAGGACAAAGCTTAAGTCACTTTAGCCCGAAACACCGATATACTATCCCAGTTTTACTTGGCCAACCAGTATGTGGTGCTCCAATTTGATATACCCGAAGGTACTGTACTGAAGTTGTAACGTTCACTGTCATCCCCTATGTCCCGAAGGACCAGGTTAGCTTGGATCCGGTTACAAGGGCTTATAAGGATATGTCATGATGCAAACATGTATATGCATGCTCCTGAGTGTGTGCAAAGGGATAAAGTGCGCTCAGGGCATTTTCGTGAATATCCAATCATACAAATCATATTTATCCCATCATCAAACCAATCATAATAAATATAATAATTGATAACATCTAATCACAACCCAATGAAAAAAAGGACAAAATCTAACTTAATCTGAGAGTCTCATTGAGTCAACTGGGTTAACTCGAGTGAAAGTCAACCTAAGGATAGTCTTGGATCGGGTCGAGTTTGACCCTAAAATCTCCAGTAGAGTTGCCACTGAAATCGCCTCGACCTGTCTTCACTAAATAATGGATAGGGGTTCGATTTATTAATGGGGGACTTTTGAGAAATGAGAGTCGCCACCTAGTTTAGGTTTATGAACCAAAATTAACTCCAAATGGATATGGGTCGATCCACGAATCAGAGAGATGGGTAAGTGGTCAGATTACAGGTTTCGAAAAGTGTTAGGCACCGAACCCGCACGATCAACATGATCGATCTCTACTACGATCCAAAATCATCCTATGGTCAACATATAAATACTACAGTCAAGGTTACAGTTCAATAGCCATCATCAATTTATGTTGGGTTTGCCAAAAAAATTCTATGGCTAAAATTGTCCTCATTATTACATGATCATTCTTTGAATTCCATAAAATATGGAAGGATTTGAAAAAGTCCTAATTAGTTCCATGGTCTAAAATTAATTAATAAATTTCACCTGTAAATATTTCCCAAACTATCCAAAATAGAAACTGTCAAATTAGAACTTAGGATCTCAAAATTGGAATATAAAGTTTCCCAAATTAGAATTCAAAAAAAAAATATTTGTTGAATTTCCAAATTAGAAATTTCAAAAGATACATTTTCCAAAATAAACAATTCCAAAAATGTAAATTTTTAAATTTGAGATTCCCAAATATCCATGAACATGAACCTTTTAAATATGAAAGTGCAGGATCTTATAGATTGGGAAATTGCTAAAATATGAAATTTCTAAAATAGAAATCTATGAACATATATTCTCCTAAATTATAAACTACGCAATCCCATATTAGAAAATTTTCAAGCATGAATTTTTCAATAGTCCACAAATAATTTTCAAAAGGAAGAATTATTGAATAATGAAGTCCCGAATTAGAAGCTTATGGATTTGCCAAGAATCACCAAATTGGAAATTGACAAATATCATTGCATGAAATTTTCAAATTAGAAAGAAAAATCATCAAGAAAAATTTCATATTTACCGAATCCTTAAAATAATCAAACGAGCAAGCACACATGATTTTCGATTTTGTCAAAATCACTACCATTCAATAACATGCATATCTGTCAAGTCAAAGGGTATATTGATCACATGGAAAAATCCCAAAATAATAGGGAGAGCTCAAACATCATCATAAATCATGTAAATCCAAATTGAGCGTAATGATCATAATAAAAAAAAATCCTTTAATCCTTCTAACATGCAAAAATAATAAAATAAAATAACAAACAAAAATAAACAAGATGGAGAAATAAAAATATTTTCCAACCTATCAACATGCAAAATGAACAAAATAGAAAAATAAAACCTACGCAAACAAACATTCTCTTCGACCTATCGATCTAAAAAACATAGAAAAACTACATGAACTAAAAACATCTCCTAGTCCTATCAATGAGTAAAAAAAAGGAAAATATAGAAAATGACACCCACGTAAAACAAACATGTAAAACAAAAAAAACATATAAAAAAAATATTCTACCAACCTTATCAATATGCAAAAAACAAATAGAAACATAAAAAAAATAAAAACATTCTCCTAACCCTATTGAAATGTAAACAAATAAGAACTTGAAAAAAAAACCTAAAATGTTTTTCTAATCCTATCAATATGCAATAAATTATGCCATAGAAAAAAAAAAGAAAACAAGAATAAAAATAAAAATGAACCAAAACAAACTTACCTAATAAAGAAAGACGAAGAGTTGATTCCTTCAAGGAGGATCCAAAGGCTGTGAATATTTGCTACCAAGAGATGAGGACAGAGAGATGGATGTTCTGAGATGCACTGACACTACAACAGCAACTTGAAAGGTCTAAACAGAGAGGTGATGGTGCTCCGTGCGATGAAGGTAATGGCTGAAGGAGATGTCTGCCTGTGACGTGAATGCAATGGGGCTGTTGGAGTGGCTGTGTTGAGGACGTGGAGAAGAGGTTGATGTAGCAGGTTTAATGGAGTTAACAGAGAGGCAGCGAAAGGGCAGAAAGAGACGAATAGGAGAGATAAGTAAAAGAGGAGGCAGAGAGGGAGAGAAGTAGATCAGAGAGATGGCTGCAATGGCCACGTTTTGAAAAGAAGGTTGTTGTCTAGTGGCTGTAAGATGTGTAAGATGAGGGCAACGTTGTTGTCGTGGGTGTTACTAGTTTGTAAGAAAAAAAATAACAACTATACATTGGAGAAGAGACTGTGAGTGGTAATGAAGAAGAAGAAAGGGCTGGACAGCAAGGGGGGACCTGGTAGAGAGACGAATGGGAGAGGAAGGTTGTTGTACTGAATGTTAGGCAGTAAGAGGATGTTGCAGGTCTCACAGCAACAGGCTGTGCTGTAGGTTTAGTCAAAAAAAGAAGAAGAGACAAGGGCTGAGGGAGGGTCTTGGCTCAACAGAGAGTGAGAAGGGCTGTAGAAGGGAGAGAGGGTAGAGAGTGCATAGAGAGAGAGAAAGAGAGAGAGAGAGAGGAAGGAGAAGCTCTTTCTTTCTTCTTCTTCTTCATTGTTCCCTTCTTCCTTTCTTCGTTGCTGTCCAAGAGGACATGAGGGAGAGAAGAGGGAGATCAGAGAGATGAAGACGTCTATCCAACGACGTTAGAGAGAGCCGAGAAAGAGAGAGAGTCGAAGGCCGTTGAGAGAAAGACCAAAGGAGGACGTTTTCTTTTTTTTTTTTTAGAAGAAGGAGACGTCCTTCTTTTTTATACAAAAACCAACTTTCTAATTTCTTATCTTTCTTTTTTTTTTTTAACACGTTTTTCCCTTCTTTGGCTCATTTCATTTTAGGAGAATGTAGGTGGGGAGTCCACGCTACTCGTAGTACGGTGGTTCTCCTATAATCAATTAGATTTTTAATGTTTGATTGAAAAAAAAATTTGTTATTATTTTTTATTTGATTGGTTCATTTTGATTTTGTCGATGGGATTTTTATTTTGGTCGATTTTTTTTTCCCGATTGTTTAATTGGTCAATTTAATTTTCATTGGGTTAATTGATTAGGTTTTGTTTGATCGATTGATTTTGATTGGATTCAATTTTAAATTTGATTCTATTGGTTGATCGATTTTTAAATTTTTTTGATGGGGTTCAATTTTGAAATTTAACTTTGTTGATTAGATTTTGATTTTATTTTCATTGTTTAATTCTTTTTCTTTATTGGATTTTATTTTTATTTAGATTGGATTTTTAACCGGATTCGATTTTTATTACATTTTCCTAAGGATTAGGATCTCTAAGTTGAATTTGGAGATTGAGGGGCATTTCAGTTCTTTTTATAATTTTTCCTAATTTTCTCTGTTTTCATCGATTTGGGTCCCGTTAGACCCGAAATCCTGTTCTGAGTGCAATAGAGGTGCTTCCGAGGTCTTTCGGAGGTTCAAAATCAATAAAGGGTATTTTTGGCATTTTATCGATTTTTGTAGATTTTTACGAATTCTGGCGTGAAGTTTCTTTCAGTCCCAACGTGATTATTTCTATATTTCAAAGTTGCATTTTCCTAATGTAGCAAGGTCTCTAAGTTATCGAATTGTGTATCGAACCTAAGGTGTACGTGTTTGCTAAGTCGAGTGTAAGGTGTAGTGATTCTAAGCGTACGTAAATTTCTATATCGAGTCGTAACGAATAGGGGAGATGAAAAGATTGGAAATAGAAGAAATCAGGGGCAGTATTCCCAAGCCTTCGAGTTCTTTGCGGTCAACATTAGGAATTCACGGTAACCAAGTGACGAATTATCGAATTAGGCAGATGTAAAAATGGGGTATCTACAGATGCCCCTCTTTGGTAGAGGGTGGAAGCAAACTAGATGGCCAATATATTGTGATAGATAGTGCGACATCCGAATGCCAAAGCTAGTGACAGCTCTTTTTCGCAGCCTGATTTGACAATTTTGTCGATGCGTCCAGATCCTTGAGGGTAACCTCTCCTTGGACAAAAAATGTCAAATACTTGAATTTTGGAAATTCTCCTTAACTGATGCAAATGTATTGCGAGTACGTGTGTGTAAAATTGTATAGTGATGATTTTAGAAAGGCACATCTCCATTTCAACGCATTCATGATGAGAGGATAACAAACTTATTAATAGAAAACTGCTTGATAAAATCTGAGCAAAACCTAAGAAAATTATGAATTAAAAATTGAGTAAAACTGAGTAAAATATGAGCATACACTGAGCATAACTGAACATAAGGTCTGAGCGAAAGTTGAATGTCTTACTCTACCTACTCGGGGTGAAGAAGTAATGAACTATTTTTTGGGGGGTCCAACTCTACCTACTCAAGGTGAAAGAGTAATGAACTATTTTTCTAGGAGTTATACTCTACCTACTCGGGGTGGAAGAGTAATGAACATTTATGTGAGCTCTATTCTACCTACTCGGGGTGAAAGAGTAATGAACATTTATGTGAGCTCTATTCTACCTACTCGGGGTGAAAGAGTAATGAACCTTTTCTGGGAGTTCTACTCTACCTACTCCGGGTGAAAGAGTAATGAACCTTTTCTGGGAGTTCTACCCTACCTACTCCGGGTGGAAGAGTAATGAATAATTTTTTGAGAGTTCTACTTTATCTACTCGGGGTGAAAGAATAATGAACAATTTTCTAATACTTCTACTCTACTTATTCGAGGTGAAAGAGTAATGAATTGTTGTCTGGGAGTCCTACTCTACCTACTCGGGGTGGAAGAGTAATGAACGATTTTTAGGGAGTTCTACTCTACCTACTCGGGGTGGAAGAGTAATGAATTATTGTCTAGGAGTCCTACTCTACCTATTCAGGGTGGAAGAGAAATGAACATTTTTCTGAGAAGTTCTACTCTACCTACTTGGAGTAGAATAGTAATAAACTATTTTCTAGGAGTTCTACTCTACCTACTCAGGGTGAAAGAGTAATGAACTGTTTATCTGGGAGTCTTACTCTACCTATTCGGGGTGGAAGAGTAATGAACGATTTTATGGGAGTTCTACTCTACCTACTCGCTGTGAAAGAGTAATAAACTGTTGTCTGAGAGTCCTACTCTGCCTACTCGGGGTGGAAGAGTAATGAACTATTTTCTTAGAGTCCTACTCTACCTACTCGGGGTGGAAGAGTAATGAACTATTTTTTGAGAGTTCTACTCTACCTATTCTGGGTGAAAGAGTAATGACCTATTTTTCTGGGAGTCCTACTCTACCTACTCAGGGTAGAAGAGTAATGAACTATTGTCTGGGAGTTCTACTCTACCTACTTGGGGTGAAAGAGTAATGAACTGTTGTTTGGGAATTCTACTCTACCTACTCAGGGTGAAAGAGTAATGAATTGTTGTCTGAGAGTCCTACTCTACCTACTCGAGGTGGAAGAGTAATGAATTATTTTCTGGGAGTTCTACTCTACCTACTGGGGGTGAAAGAGTAATGAACTGTTGTTTGAGAGTCCTACTCTACCTACTTGGGGTGGAAGAGTAATAAACTATTTTATGAGAGTCCTACTCTACTTACTCGGGGTGGAAGAGTAATGAACTATTTTCTGGGAGTTCTACTCTACCTACTCGAGGTGAAAGGGTAATGACCTATTTTTCTAGGAGTCCTACTCTACCTACTCGGGGTGGAAGAGTAATGAACTATTGTCTAGGAGTTCTACTATACCTACTTGGGGAGAAAAAGTAATAAACTATTGTTTGGGAGTCTTACTCTACCTACTCGCGGTGGAAGAGTAATGAACTTTTTTCTGGGGGTTCTACTCTACCTACTTGGGGTGAAAGAGTAATAAACTATTTTCTAGGAGTTCTACTCTACCTACTCGAGGTGAAAGAGTAATGACCTGTTTGTCTGGGAGTCCTACTATACCTACTCGGGGCGGAAGAGTAATGAATTATTGTCTAGGAGTTCTACTCTACCTACTCGGGGTAAAAGAGTAATGAACTGTTGTCTGGGAGTCCTACTCTACCTACTAGCGGTGGAAGAGTAATGAACTATTTTCTGGGAGTTCTACTCTACCTACTCGGGGTGAAAGAGTAATGAACATTGTCTGGGCAAAACAATTAGGAGATTAACAAGACTTTTTGGTAAAGTTAGATTTTATGAAGGTCAGGTCAACATTTTAATTTTCTTTGAACCTCGGGGGTTTTCAAAAATTGCTATCAAGAGGGTATTTTTTAATTCAAGATTAACATTATCCTTTGGAATCGAAATTGATCAGGCTTCAGAATAAAATGCCCCTAGTTTGATGGGGAGCATTGTATTGGGGAACAAGTTTGAAAAAAATGCCCCTTGTGTAAAGGGGGGAAGTGAACTCTTCAGAAAAGGGAAGTGCCCCTGTTATAAATGTTGGAAATCTTTGATTACCGCAAGTGTAATAAAGTTTTAACTTTTAATTTTGATTTCATTGAAGATTTTGAGTCAGGCTCGAAGAAATTGGAACAAAATATTTCTTTTTGAAATTCATCACAGAATTTGTTCTTTCTCCCCATCGATTCACTTAGGGACGAGAAGCTCTTCAGATCAATCATAGACAAGATACTTGTATCCATTTAGTCTATATTTGATTCCGACTGAGTATTGATTGTACGATGATTAATTATTCGCCCTAAAGTCGATGCAGTTGTCCCTTTGGACTTTCAAGATTTTATCTCGGATCGCCTTTTAGATTCTCAACTTAAGTGAGATTTTCCCTTGATTGCTCTGATTTTTGCCTAGATCGCCCTTTCTGGTTTTCAATCTAGCGAACGTACTCTAGCTTTTATCAAGATCACCTTTTCAGGTTTTCAATCTAGCGAGCTTACCTTTCTTATTTCTTTTCTTTTTGTTTAATTGTTGCCAAGCCCGTCCTTTCGGATTTTCAACCTTGCGAGCTTGTCTTGATTTTTGCTTAAGTCGCCCTTTCGGGTTTTCAACTTAGCAGGCTTTGTTTCCTCTTTTCTTCATTTTTGAACATTTTGAGTTACTATCTGATTACGCTTTATTTCCTTCCTTAACTTTTTCGCACGGTACTTAGGAGGACTTTCATAGGTAAGCTTAGGACTGGACATAAAAGAAAGGAATTTTGAGGCTCAAAAGCCAAATGCCCCTTGTGTGGCATTTCTTTTAATTTATTTTCTTTGAATTTTCTTCCCCATTTTGACAATATCCTTTTTTTTTTAGATTTTTTCTTTGTGGGGGAATCTATTTTTTTTATTTTAATGTGGTCGAGCCTGAAGTAACTTCTAAGGTTGCCTACGTACCCCAGAATTTTGAGATCAGACCAAAATGTAGTTCGAATACATTCCCTCCCCTAGGCTGGATGATCGGGTTGAGAAAGAAAAATGCCATATTTTTATTTATATATTGTTTTGAAAATGGTTGCGAGGGGCTGAGAAGGAAGATATTTAATTTGATAACAGGAAAATTGGTTCAGCCAAAGATGGTCTCCTTAAGTACAGTACCGCTTGATCTGGTTAAGGTTGATTGATTCTTGCGTTTTAGGGTTATGATGATCTTTGAAGTCTGATAATTTTCAAAATAGTCTTTTCTCGGTGACGGGATGACCTTCCTTGTTAAATTTGCCATTTTTTTTATTCGGTTGAAGACAACTGCTTGATTTTCTTTAAAGGCTTAATCTTCGACTTGCTTGTACCGCATTTTCGTTATCTTACCAAAACACAAATGATTCATGCCACATAACATAGAACCCTGAAGTAGTCTGTATAGAAGATTGAGTCGAAGTTTAACATGTTGAAGACGTGAATTATGATTTCTCTTGCCAATCTCAATGTGTCTAACACATTTGTGATAGAAGTTTCAAGATTCTTATTAGCTGCCTTAACATTGCTCCATTTTTTATTCCTTTCCATTTTTGACAAATTCAGTAATGATATGACTCGTCCTCTGATTATGTGATTCCGCTCTAGTTCGTAGGATAGGTACCTATTTCTTGTTGGTCAACACCCAAGCTTACCTAACATATCCTCATAGGACCACGTGAACAAGTCTTTTGAGTTTTCTGAATAAATTCATCATCTCCTTGTGTTTCTAGGGATAAGTCAATTTCGATCTGAATTTTTTGAGAATTATTCTTTCCAAGGTCAATGACCTTTGCTCCTAGATTAAAGATTGAACCTGACATTTGTCTTCTTGTTCAAATAATTTGATTGATTCGAGAGGGGATTCCTTGTTAGAGGATCCTCTTCTAAAGTAAGATTATAGTTAACTCGTTAATGCGCTCGAGGTATTTTATTTAATTAAATTCAGATGGGGCGACAGACACCATTGCAGACTCGACAAACTGACTTGACTCAGCAGAAATAAAGGCTAGATTCGATCTAACAAGAATAAGACATTACAAAATAAATAATAAATAATAAAAAAATAAGACCCAAACTAAATCACAAGACTTGTGAAAAATTAAAGATAAGTACCCACAATGGGTTTGATTACAGACTAAGGACTCAGGACATCGCTTTCAACTGGTAGGACCGAAGCATAATAATCTTCAAGGAACAACTGGGCAATGTTAAGAGACTCTATGGTAGTTTGCTAGTCTTGAACTTCTTCTTCAGATTCTTTGCCCTTTTCTAACATTTTCTTATTTAGACTTGATTCCCTTTTCTTGGCCAAGGTCGTATCAAGTTCAGAAATTTTGAGAAATCTTTCTTCCCGAGTCATATGTTCATATTCATTGCAATAGAAGGAGAAGTATTCGTATTCTTAGTCCAATAAGTAAGAATTTTCATTTTTTAAGAAACTGGATTCTTCCAATTCTATCTGTGTTGAAGCATAAGTGATCAGAGTAGAGCTGTCACGATGAGGTGGGGACAAACAATAGATTTCATCTGAAGTTAAGTTGAATGGCTTACAACTAGTAGTGAGAACTTCATTGGGAACTATCAATCCAATAAGGGGAGGGCTAGGTGATTTAGGATTGATTGGGTGGATGAGGAGAACTGGATCAAATAGGAGATGGGTATTGGACACCATGTTCAAGGTCTGAGGAGGTTGGTACGTAGGTGAGGGATTGATGGTAACATTTGACTGCGTAGGGGTAGGGACGGTAACTTTTTTGGCATCGATTAGATCTTGAACGGTGTGACGAAGAGCAACACAATGATCAGTAAGGTGACCAAGATTTTGGTGCTACTCACAAACTGAGTTGGGATTGTGAGAAGTAGGGAGTAGACTTGATAGAGGTCAAGGTCGAAGAGGTGTAATAAGTCTTTTACTTAATAATTTTTGAAAAACAACGTTCAAAGTCATCCCAAGATTAGTGAATTTCCTGCACGACCGAGACTGACTAGAATTAGTCAAGTTAATAGGTGAGGTAGTAAAATGGATGGATGTAGCAGATGTATTGGCTACATAAGCATGGTTAGTACTAGGCTTAGAATTAGGGAAGGGCTTTTTGAGCTTATTGTCTGAAGGGTTGGAAAGGACCCCGGAAGCGAAAGCATCCTCTATTTGACTATCGGTTTGTAACAGGGACTCGAATGTGAGGAGGTATTGGGTGACTAAATGCTGAGCATACCCTTGTGAAAGATTTTTCAATATGATCGCCACTTGTTTTTTTTCTGATGATCTATCCCACATATGTGCAGCTTTGGCCCTCCAACGACGAATGAAGTCAGTAAATGTTTCCCCGTTCTTTTGCTTAGTTGACTATAAATCCCTTCGAGAGGTTTCAATCTCAATACTATACTTGTATTGGTGTCAAAACAACTTTGACATATTCTCCCATGTCTCAATTGTAGACGGATCTTGAGACATCAGCCATCGTAGAGTTGATCCCGATAGGGTACGTTGAAATAATAATGTCATAGGTTCATCACTTAAGCCCAAAGTGCGCATGTTAGTAACATATACTTTGAGATGCGTGTAGACACCCCATTTTTACACTCGCCTGATTAATCAACTCGTCAATCCGATTGCAATGATTCCCAATGATGGATGTGTATTCCATTACTTTATTTTGTTACCAGATATGTTTCAGAAATCCGGATGAGGTATCTCGAACTGACAAAACCTTAGAAACCACGCTACGCTAGGAAAATACGACCCCAGAAACATATAAATCATCATCTTACAGATCAAAAAGAAACTTCACGATAAAAATCACTAAAAAATTATCAAATTACCAAAATACCCCTAACCTCAAAACACCCTAGAGCCTACGTTACGCTTAGGAAAACCCATTCGAATACATAAAATAACAAATCGGAACCAAATAAATCATTTCACCAATTTTAACAGAATTTGACAAAATTATGAAAATGCCCCTCATAAAGTTCACAATCATTTCACATAAAAATTTTCATAAATGACACAAACCAACATTCTCATTGAATTCCTTACGAAAAATCGATTCTAAAACATCCTAGAACATTAAAAACCGACTTAAAACGTGAAAAGTCCTCTTCGGGAGCAAAACGGTAATTTCATAATTTTCATAATTAAAAAATTTGAAATAAAATATTAAATAATTAAAGTAAAACATTAATGAGATTAATTTAAAATTTGGAATTGAAAAATCGATCAATCAGGCTTTCAGGCAAAATTGTTGAGGTTCGTGAGATATTTCTTTAAGGACCCCTCCATTTGGGGGTCCAAAGAATTAAAGAAATAATGGAAGGGGTTTTCCAAAATTAAAAGTAAATCAAGCAAAACTGAAGTCAAGGTATTAAAGTTAATAAGTGAGACTAAAGTCAAAATTAAAGTCAATTAAGCAAGACTGAAGTCAAGATATTAAAAGTCAATCAATTAAGACTAAAGTCAAAACATTAAAAGTCAATCAAATAAGACCAAAAGTCATAATAGAATTATAATTAAATAATAACTCTATCTAATAGAGTTCTAACTTAAAAACAATTCTACCTAAAACAATTCTAATTAAAACACAATTCTACCTAAAATAATTTTAACTAAAACACAACTCTAATTAAAAGATCTCTAATTAAACACTAACTCTCCAAATCAACCTAAAAAACATCTATAAATAGATGTGCTCACACCCTATTTTCGTATCAAATCATAAACCCTAAGAGAAGTAGGTCTAGAAGCTCCCCTAACCCCCCATAAACCCTAGTTTTGGAGCCTCAACTCCTTACCTAACATCCCCCCTTCAATTTTAGTCTAGAAAACACCTAAAATCCCTCCAAAAATACCCCTAAATCCGTAACAAACTTGAAGAGTTCAGATTTAGAAACAAGGAAATACCTTGATCTAGGAGATCCGAAGTCAAATCCAGAGACAGAGCGAAGCAAGGAAGTACAGTACAAGGAGCTCTTTTTGTCAGATCTGAGGGAGCAAAATCCTTACTATCGGAAATGTATGAAATTTTTTATTTTTATTTTTATCTAGGTTTTTAGCAATGTGATATATTTGGAAAGTTAGTAGAGACCGACTTTGGCTGGGCGGGGTTGGTGCCTAACACCTTCCAACCCCGTAACGTGATCCCCGGACTCTTTTTCTCTTTCGTAGATTAGTTTGTCTTTTTTTAGAGTCAATTTGGTTCCTAGACCATAACAACTAGGTGGCGACTCCCAAACCTCAAGGGTCAAAAGCGGATCCGCGCACTCCACGGATCGAGGGCGCTTTCAGTGGCGACTCCACTGGGGACTATTGAGGATCAAACTTGAAATACCCCAAGTATGGGAGCATTGCCAAGATGACCTAGTTTTTTTTTATTATTTAGTTGAATTTATTTTATTTATTTTTTCTGTTTATTTTTTTGTCTTGATTGTAGATGATTTTGGGTATTGTATTTTTTTTTTCAATTAAGGATCATTTTTTGATGACCCCTAAATAATGAAAGATTCAAATTGATGGAATGATGAAGGTTGGAAAAAAATATTAAAACGTTTTTAGAGAATATTCTAGAAAGAATTAAGTCTAAGAACCTTTAATAAAACATAGATCTCATCGAGTAGATTTATTTAGAATCTGAGTTCACTCAATTTCGTTATTGGAAGCCTTAGATATCATCGATGCAAGTTCAATCTGTAAATCTGGAATTATTTCTGAATGAAAGTTGGGACAGCAACGTTAAAACGTTTTTATAGAATATTCTAGTGAGAATTAAGTCTAGGAGCCTTTAATAAAACATAGATCTCATCGAGTAGATTAATTTAGAATCTGAGTTCACTCAATTTCATTATCGGAAGCCTTAGATATCATCGATGCAAGTTTAATCTGTAAATCTGGAATTGTTTCTGAATTAAAGTTGGGACAGCAACGTTAAAACGTTTTTACAGAATATTCTAGTGAGAATTAAGTCTAGGAACCTATTAATAAAATGTATATCTCATTGAGTAGATTAATTTAGAACTTGAGTTCATTCGATTTCGTTATCGGGAGCCTTAGATATCATCGATGCAAGTTGGGATTATATTTTCTTAATTCACAGAAAATCCGAATTTATCTAATGTTAACACAATTAATGTTCCTGAGAGTGAGCTCGTCTCAACCATTGTCATTCTATCATCAATGTAACATCTATTGGAATCTCGATTTATTTTGGACCACCCAAAATAACTCTTGATTGAAATACATGAATAAATATTTCGGATTAAATGTTTGCTTTTAATATGGACATTGCACGTAGTAAGCTTAGAGTCTAGAAACCTTCCCAGTAGGTCACGACTCAAACTTATCGTGGGTGTTCCTGAGTTGTTCATTGAATGGAATCTTATTAGACTTTGTGATTGATATAAATGTATGTGAATGATGAGATCAGAATGCATGTGAATGATGAAATGGATGTATGTGAATGATGAGATCAGAGTGTATGATTGTCCTCAAGGATAAAAAATGTTATTTTTAAAAATCAAAATGGGTGCACCGACCCAATAAAAAATCCATCTCTTATAAATGACCCAGCCCAACTCGATCCAACAATCCTGATGGACCAGGCCATTTAAATCGAAATAGAAATCAAATTTTCAAAGAAGAAAAATGGTTTACAAAGCAAAAATATTTTCCAAGAAAAAGTATTTCCAAAAAAGGTTTTTCAGAATAATAAGATTTTCCAAAAGGAAATGCTTAAAAAAAAAAGAGTTTTCTAAAAGACAATGTTTTTTAAAAAAGAAATGGAAGAAAAATATTTTTCAAAAAAAAAATGATTTACAAAAGATCTATTTTGCATGAAATTTTTTTGAAATATGTTTGTTGGAAGTTATTATTCAATGAAAACATTATTTGTCAATATTTTTCAAGATTGCAGTAAAATTATTTTCCTTCTGAATAATCATTGAATGGATGAATTTTTTAATGGATTGGTGCACAAAATTCAATAAAATCTCAAGGTTCATTTAAAATATTATCAAGTGGGTGACACTAAAATTGGTTAAATTCACCTTCAAAGAGGTTTAAGTGTTATCATTGTATCTAAGCTCAATAGTCCATAGTCTAGCTAGGATTGTAAATCTGGTCAGTTAGAGTAAACGTCAATATCAAGTCAATAGTCAGAAATGACCTCAAAATTTCTCAACATCATCCAGTTATTCTTTGAAGATTATAGTGTTTCAATCCTACCGGTTATAAGCAATATCTCAGTCCTTAGTCCTAATCAAACTCGTGTGAGTACTTGTCTTGAGTTTTCATGAGTCATTTGAGTTAGCTCGAGTCTTTTTTTTCAGCAAGGTCATGTCTTTCTTAGATTGAGTTTACTTTTTCCTGTTGAGTCAAGTTAGTTCATCGAGTCTATAGAAGTGTCTATCGCCCCATCTGAAATTGATCGGATAAAGGAAATTTTTGAATACCTCGAGCGCATTAACGAATTAACTAATAATTTGATAGATTTCTGTTCTAGACAAGAAGATAAGAGTCGGGCTCAAGAAAGCAAAGGTCATTGACCTTGAAACAAAAAAATTCCCAAGAAATTTAAATAGAAACCATCTTATCCCTAGAGGAACACAGGGGATAATGAATTTTCTCAAAAATTTCAAAGACTTGTTCATGTGAGCCTATGAGGATATGTTAGGTGCAAGCTTGGGTGTTGTCTGACATGGATTAGATATTGAATTGATAAAATGAGATCAAGGAAGATCTTACAAAATATATCAGTGCTAGATTTCTCAACATGGTAGAGCTCCTAGAATAGATTACCATTATCAGATTAATGAAACAATTAAGTGGTATTGTTCTCTGACAATGGGTCGTACATCAAAAATGAGGTTATCAAATTGTGTTCAAAATTCAAAATCTCACACCATAAATCATCTCCTTACCGCCCTCAGACTAACGGAGCAGTCGAAGCAGCTAATAAGAATATTAAGACTATCCTCAGAAAAATGTGTCAATCACATCGAGATTGGTCAGAAAAACTGCCATTTGCATTATAAGCATATCGAACCTCAATTCGATCCTCCACTGGAGCTACTCCTTACTCCTTAGTATATGGCATGGAAGCAGTCTTGCTAGTTGAAATGGAGTTTCCGTCACTCAGGGTTCTATTAGAAAGTCAATTGTCAGAAGCAAATTAGGTTCTTCAATCGTATGAAGAATTAAGTTTGATCAAAGAAAAATGCTAAGAGCTTTGTATCACGTGCAAGCTTATCAAAGAAGAGTCGCCCTTGCGTTTGACAAAAAAATCAAGGCCCGTCACTTACAAGTCGGGGATTTAGTACTCAAAGAGAATCGGACACCTATTTTTGATCCTAGAGGGAAATTCAAACTAAATTGGGGAGGTCCGTACATCATCAAGGAAATATTACCAAGAAAAGCTGTCAAGATCATGATGAAATCGAATTACCAGAACTAATCAACCTTGACCAAATCAAACGGTACTACATTTAAGGAGGTCATTTTTGGTCGAATCAATTTTCCTACTACCTAGTTCATTATTTCCTTTCTCAACCTCTTTGCAGCCTGTTCAAAAAGAAAAAAAATATGCCTTTTACTTCTTAGCCTGATTACCTAACCCAAGGGAGGGAAAAATTCTGAACTACATTTTGGTCTGATCCCAAAATGTTGGGGTACGTAGGCAACCTGAGAAGTTACTTCAGGCCCGACCACATTAATAACAAAAATCTATTTCCCCACACAAAAAATCAAAAAATCAAAAAAAAATTCAAAAGAAAATAAATATCATCCAAAATGAGGAAGAAAATTAAAGAAAAAAGTTTAAAGGAAATGCCACACAAGGGGCATTTGGGTTTTGAGCCTCAAAATTCCTTTCTTTTTATACCCAGTCCTAAGCCTACCTATAAAAGTCCTCCTAAGTACCGTGTGAAAAATCAAGGAAGATAGCAAAGTATGATCAAACAGCAACTCCAGAAGTTCAGAGGGGAAGAAAAAGATAAAAAAATGATGAAGCCTGCTAAGTTGAAAACCCGAAAAAGGTGACTTAGGCAAAAATTAAGGCAAGCTCGCAAGCTTGAAAATCAGAAAGGACAACTTTGGCAACAATCAGAGCCAAGAGAAAAAAAGAAGAGCTCGCTAGATCGAAAACCTGAAAAGGCAATCTAGGCAAAAGCTAGAGCAAGCTCGCTAGATTGAAAACCTGAAAAGGCGATATAGGCAAAAATTAGAGCAATAAAGAAAAAATAGAAGAAAATCCCAAGCTGAGAGCGGTTCGAGCTGGAACATCAGAAGTCCGAATAATCGAAGGTTAATACTTAGTTTAAACCAAGCATAGACTCAGAAGCCATAAGTATCTTGTCTACGATCGATCTGAAAATTTTTACTCCCCCAAGTGAATCAAGGGAGATAAAGGTGAATTCTATGATGAGTCTCGAAAGGAAATAATTTTGTACTCTTGAGCCTGACTCAAAACCTTCAATAAAATTAATCAAAATTAAAAGTTGAGTCTTTATTGCATTTGTGGTAATCAATTATTTCAAACCTTCATACAAGGGGCATTTTCTTTCTTCTTTTCCCCCTTACACTAGGGGCATTTTTTTTATTTTTTTGCACGACGTGTTCAATTATTTTCAAGGCCATGTTCATTGTCAAACTAGAGGAGTTTTGCTTTTTAGCAATGTTAATCCTGAGAGATAATGAGAACCCCAAATTTAAGATAACCTCTTAATAACAGTTTTTCGAAAAACTTTTGAGGTTCAAAAGAAATAAAAAACTCAGGTTTTTAATTCATAAAACATTTGGATAAATCTTTGAGGTTCAAACAAAAGCATTTTGGATCTCACATAAGGAGATATGGCATTCTTTCGTTCTCCAGATTCTTTTCAGATCCAATCATTCTTGGAATCGATCATTTCTCTTCCAGATTCATTATCTTCCAGATTTATTCGTTCTTCGGTTCGTTCTAATCAGTTTTCTCCAAAATTCATTCATTCCTCTGCCAGTTTTGCTCAGTTGCCGCCAAGGGTTATCTTGGATTTTGCTCAGTTTCCGCCAAGGGTTATCTTGGATTTTGTTCAATTGCCGCCAAGGGTTATCTTGGATTTTGCTCAGTTGCCGCCAAGGGTTATCTTGGATTTTACTCAGTTGCCGTCAAGGGTTATCATGGATTTTGCTCAGTTGCCGCCAAGGGTTATCTTGGATTTTGCTCAGTTGCCGCCAAGGGTTATCTTGGATTTTGCTCAATTTCTGCCAAGGGTTATCTTGGATTTTGCTCAGTTGTCGTTTAGAGTTTTCTCAGAACTATGCTCAGATGCCGTCGAGGGTTTTCTCAGAACTATGCTCAGATGCCGTCGAGGGTTTTCTCGAAATTATGCTCAGATACCGCCGAGGGTTTTCTCAGAACTATGCTCAGATGCCGCCGAGGGTTTTCTCAGAATTATCCTCAGATACCGCCGAGGGTTTTCTCGAAATTATGCTTAGATACCGCCGAGGGTTTTCTCAGAACTATGCTCAGATGCCGTCGAGGGTTTTCTCGGAATTATGCTCAGATACCGCCGAGGGTTTTCTCGGAACTATGCTCAGATGCCGCCGAGGGTTTTCTCGGAATTATGCTCAGATACCGCTGAGGGTTTTCTCGGAACTATGCTCAGATGCCGCCGAGGGTTTTCTCGGAACTATGCTCAGATGCCACCGAGGGTTTTCTCGGAACCATGCTCAGTTACCGCCGAGGGTTTTCTCGGAACTATGCTCAGATACCGCTGAGGGTTTTCTCGGAACTATGCTCAGTTACCACCGAGGGTTTCTCGGAACTATGCTCAGATACCGCCGAGGGTCTTCTCAGAACTATGCTCAGATACCGTCGAAGGTTTTCTTGGAACTATGCTCAGTTGTCGCCAAGGGTTATTTTGGATTTTGCTCAGTTGCCGCCAAGGGTTATCTTGGATTTTGCTCAGTTGCCGCCAAGGGTTATCTTGGATTTTGCTCAATTTCCGCCAAGGGTTATCTTGGATTTTGCTCAGTTGCCACCGAGGGTTTTCTCAGAACTATGCTCAGATGCCGCCGAGGGTTTTCTCGGAACTATGCTCAGATACCGCCGAGGGTTTTCTCGGAATTATGCTCAGATACCATCGAGGGTTTTCTCGGAACTATGCTCAGATGCCGCCGAGGGTTTTCTCGGAATTATGCTCAGATACCGCCGAGGGTTTTCTCGGAACTATGCTCAGATGCCGCCGAGGGTTTTCTCGGAATTATGCTCAGATACCGCCGAGGGTTTTCTTGGATTTTACTCAGTTTCCGCCAAGGGTTATCTTGGATTTTGCTCAGTTGCCGCCAAGGGTTATCTTGGATTTTGCTCAATTTTCGCCAAGGGTTATCTTGGATTTTGCTCAGTTGCCGCCGAGGGTTTTCTCGGAATTATGCTCAAATACCGCCGAGGGTTTTCTCGGAACTATGCTCAGATGCCGCCGAGGATTTTCTCAGAATTATGCTCAGATACCACCGATGGTTTTCTAGGAACTATGCTCAGATGCCGCCGAGGGTTTTCTCAGAATTATGCTCAGATACCGTCGAGGGTTTTCTCGGAACTATGCTCAAATGCCGCCGAGGGTTTTCTCCGAACTATGCTCAGTTACCACCGAGGGTTTTCTCGGAACTATACTCAGATGCCGCCGAGGGTTTTCTCGGAACTATGCTCAGATGCTGCCGAGGGTTTTCTCAAAATTATGCTCAGTTTATGCTCAGATTATATTCAAATTATGTTCAGTTTATATTCAAATTATGCTCAGTTTATACTCAAATTATGCTCCGATTTTAAGCCACACACTTGCACAGTTGCTACATCAGTCAAGGAGAATTTTTTAAAATTCAAGGATCTGACACCGTCAGTAAGAGTTTGCGCTCAAGGACCTGACAACCTTTTAATTCGGGGAGAGCTTTACCCTTAAAGATCCGAACACCCTGACGAATTGCTGAATCAGGCTGCAAAATGAACTGTCACTAGCTTTGGCATTCGGATATCGCACTATCTACCAAAATAGATTTGCTATCTAGTTTACTTCAACCCTCTGCCAAAGAGGGACATCTGTAGACACCCCATTTTTGCACTCGCCTGATTAATCAACTCGTCAATCCGATTGCAATGATTCCCAATGATGGATGTGTATTCCATTACTTTATTTTGTTACCAGATATGTTTCAGAAATCCGGATGAGGTATCTCGAACTGACAAAACCTTAAAAACCATGCTACGCTAGGAAAATACAACCCCAGAAACATAGAAATCATCATCTTGCAAACCAAAAAGAAACTTCACGATAAAAATCACTAAAAATTATCAAACTACCAAAATACCCCTAACCTCAAAACAACCCTAGAGCCTACGTTACGCTTAGGAAAATCCATTCGAACACATAAAATAACAAGTCGAAACCAAATAAATCATTTCACCAATTTTAACAGAATTTGACAAAATTATGAAAATGCCCCTCATAAAGTTCACAATCATTTCACATAAAAATTTTCATAAATGACACAAACCAACATTCTCATTGAATTCCTTACGAAAATCCGATTCTAAAACATCCTAGAACATTAAAAATCGACTTAAAACGTGAAAAGTCCTCTCCGGGGGTAAAACGGTAATTTCATAATTTTCATAATTAAAAAATTTGAAATAAAACATTAAATAATTAAAGTAAAACATTAATGAGATTAATTTCAAAATTTGGAATTGAAAAATCGATCAATCGGGCTTTCAGGAAAAATAGTTGAGGGTTCGTGAGATATTTCTTTAAGGACCCCTCCATTTTGGGGGTCCAAAGAATTAAAGAAATAATGGAAGGGGTTTTCCAAAAATTAAAAGTAAATCAAGCAAAACTGAAGTCAAGGTATTAAAGTCAATTAAGTGAGACTGAAGTCAAAATTAAAGTCAATTAAGCAAGACTGAAGTCAAGATATTAAAAGTCAATCAATTAAGACTAAAGTCAAAACATTAAAAGTCAATCAAATAAGACCAAAAGTCATAATAGAATTATAATTAAATAATAACTCTATCTAATAGAGTTCTAACTTAAAAACAATTCTACCTAAAACAATTCTAATTAAAACACAATTCTACCTAAAATAATTTTAACTAAAACACAACTCTAATTAAAAGATCTCTAATTAAACACTAACTCTACCCAAATCAACCCTAAAAAACATCTATAAATAGAGGTGCTCACACCCTATTTTCGTATCAAATCATAAACCCTAAGAGAAGTAGGTCTAGAAGCTCCCCTAACCCCCCATAAACCCTAGTTTTGGAGTCCCAACTCCTTACCTAACATCCCCCCTTCAATTTTAGTCTAGAAAATACCTAAAATCCCTTCAAAAATACTCCTAAATCCGCAAAAAACTTGAACAGTTCAGATTTAGAAACAAGGAGATACCTTGATCTAGGAGATCCGAAGTCAAATCCAGAGACAGAACAAAGCAAGGGAGTACAGTACAATGAGCTCTTTTTGTCAGATCTGAGGGAGCAAAATCCTTGCTATCGGAAAGGTATGAAATTTTTTATTTTTATTTTTATTTTTATATAGGTTTTTAGCAATGTGATATATTTGAAAAGTTAGTAGAGACCGGCTTTGGCTGGGCGAGGTTGGTGCCTAACACCTTCCAACCCCGTAACGTGATCCCCGGACTCTTTTTCTCTTTCGTAGATTAGTTTACCTTTTTTTAGAGTCAATTTGATTCCTAGACCATAACAACTAGGTGGCGACTCCCAAACCTCAAGGGTCAAAAGCGGATCCGCGCACCCCGCGGATCGAAGGCGCTTTCAATGCGTTCTCGCACAACCTACCCCATTGAATTTTTCTATTTCTGGCATTATGAACTTCTCAGGCAAACGGATCCTAGGGATTTGATTTAAAGTTTCGATTCCTACTACAATTTTATCAATTCCTTTTATATTTTTTAAAGTTGTTTCTAACTGAGTCATTCTATTAGCTAGCACCGGATTTTCATTGAAGTGTTCTTCATTTTCATTGAGTTCATAGACATTTTCTAGATTTTTAGCAGTTCTTCCTTCTGGTCATTTGCCCCTTTGATCATCAGTGGGATTTCTTGTCGATTTAGAGATCTGTTCTAGCACTTTTACCTTGTTTTTTATGTTGTTTATATCCATTGCAAAGACGGTCAAGATCTTACGAATATCTGCAAGTTCAGATTCAGAGGTCATTTCTGATGGTTCACTTGGTGCAGATGTTCGTCCTAAAAGACCTGATTCTCGACTCCAACTAGGTGGTGGATGTTTAAGCTTAGGAGCAATGATATCCTGAAACCCTATCAATAGTGGATTATTCGTTGAAGACCCGATGATAGGTTTTAACAATTAGAACTAAAGGTCCCTCTTAATAACGTTTATTAAATTAACCCCTTAGATTCAAATTCTCTAACCGATGAAACATTCTGAGCAAGGGATTACATGAAGATGATTTGCTAATTGATCAAGAATCTTAGAAATTTTTTGAATCATAATTAAGGATTGTACAACCTTCAAAAAGAAATATCCAAATTGTACTAATCGATGTATCCCTTAATATAACTTTTACAAATTTTGATCTTGTTGATTATAAAAATATTCAATCCATTGAATTAAATTGGCTAGTAAAAAGTGATTGGGACTATGTACCCATTTGAGTTTGGGTCGGTTTGACCCAATGGATTTGAATATTGAATCGTTTCATGTATTATTTTTAGGCCAATTAGTCCAATCAGTCTACGTCTTGATCCATAAGATCTGTTTACCAGTTTGGCTAACTGGTTAAATTTGATATTGATCAGCATGTTTCATCGATTACATTTATTGGGTTGGACAGGTATTGCGAGTTCAATTTAAGCGGTGTGGACCGGTCCACCCTCTTATCTTTCAGTTAAATTAAGTAAAGCAACCCGGGAGTACTCTTAGTCGATTCAAGTCATGGCCTAGTGGGACCGCACTTAAGATCAAGATTCTAAGCTCATATATGATTAAGGCTAGGTTCGGACAAAGCTTAGGTCACTTCAGCCCGAAACACCGATATACTATCCCAGTTTTACTTGGTCAAACAGTACGTGGTACTCCAATTTGATATACCCGAATGTACTGTACTGAAGTTGTAACGTTCACTGTCATCCCCTGTGTTCCGAAGGACCAGGTTAGCTTGGATCCAGCTATGGGGGTTTATAAGGACATGTCATGATGCAAACATGTATATGCATGCTCGTGAGTGTATGCAAAGGGATAAAGTACCCCCGGGGTATTTTCGTGAATATCCAATCATACAAAACACATTCATCCCATCATCAAATCAATTATAATAAATATAATAATTGATTACATCCAATCAAAACCTAATGAAAAAATGACAAAATCTAACTTAATTTGAGAGTCTTATTGATTCAACTAGGTTAACTGGAGTGAAAGTCAACCTAAGGATAGTCTTGATCGGGGTCGAGTTTGACCCTAAAATCCCCAGTGGAGTCGCCATTGAAATCGCCTCGACTCGTCTTCACTAACTAGTGGATAGGGGTCCGATTTATTAATGGGGGACTTTTGAGAAATGGGAGTCGCCACCTAGTTTAGGTTTATGAACCAAAATTAACTCCAAATGGATATGGGTCGATCCACGGATCAGAGAGATAGGTAAGTGGTCAGATTACAGGTTTCGAAAAGTGTTAGGCATCGAACCCGCACGATCAACATGATCGGTCTTTACTACGATCCAAAATCATCCTATGGTCAACATATAAAGACTACAGTCAAGGTCACAGTTCAATAGTCATCATCAATTTATGTTGGGTTTGTCAAACAAATCCTATGGCTAAAATTGTCCTAACTATTATATGATCATTCTTTGAATTCCATAAAATATGGAAGGGTTTGAAAAAGCCCTGATTAGCTCCATGGTCTAAAATCAATTAATAAATTCCACCTGCAAATATTTCCCAACTGTCCAAAATAGAAACTGTCAAATTAGAACCTAGGATCTCAAAATTGGAATATAAGTTTCCCAAATTAGAATTCAAAAAAAAATATTTGTTGAATTCCCAAATTAGAAATTTCAAAAGATACATTTTCCAAAATAAACAATTCCAAAAATGTAAATTTTTAATTTGAGATTCCCAAATATCCATGAACATGAACCTTTTAAATATGAAAGTGCAGGATCTTATAGATTGGGAAATTGCTAAAATATGAAATTTCTAAAATAGAAATCTATAAACATATATTCTCCCATATTAGAAAGTTTTCAAGTATGAATTTTCCAATAGTCCACAAATTATTTCAAAAAGGAAGAATTATATGAATAATGAAGTCCCAAATTAGAAGCTTATGGATTTGCCAAGAATCACCAAATTGGAAATTGACAAATATCATTGCATTAAATTTTCAAATTATAAAGAAAAATCCTCAAGAAAAATTTCATATTTATCGAATCCTTAAAATAACCTAACGAGCATGCACACATGTTTTTTGATTTTGTCAAAATCACTACCATTCAATAACATGCATATCTGTCAAGTCAAAGGTTATATTGATCATATGGAAAAATCCCAAAATAATAGGGAGAGCTCAAACATCATCATAAATCATGTAAATCCAAATTGAGCGTAATGATCATAATAAGAAAAAATCCTTTAATCCTTCTAACATGCAAAAATAATAAAATAAAATAACAAACAAAAATAAACAAGATGAAGAAATAAAAATATTTTCCTAACCTATCAACATGCAAAGAGAACAAAATAGAAAAATAAAACCTACACAAACAAACATTCTCCTCGACCTATCGATCTAAAAAACATAGAAAAAGCTACATGAACTAAAAACATCTCCTAGTCCTATCAATGAGTAAAAAAAAGGAATAAATAGAAAATGACACCCACGTAAAACAAACATGTAAAACAAAAAAAACATATAAAAAAAATATTCTACCAACCTTATCAATATGCAAAAAACAAATAGAAATATAAAAAAAATAAAAACGTTCTCCTAACCCTATTGAAATGCAAACAAATAAGAACATGAAAAAAAAACCTAAAATATTTTTCTAATCCTATCAATATGCAATAAATTATGCAATAGAAAAAAAAAAGGAAAAAAAAGATAACAAGAATAAAAATAAAAATGAACCAAAATAAACTTACCTAACAGAGAAAGACGACGAGTTGATTCCATCAGGGAGGACCCAAAGACTGTGAATATTTGCTGCCAAGAAATGAGGACAGAGAGATGGATGTTCTGACATGCATTGATACTATAGCAGCAACTTGAAAGGTCTAAACAGAGGTGATAGTGCTCCGTGCGATGAAGGTAATGGCTGAAGGAGATGTCTGCCTGTGACGTGAATGCAATGGGGCTGTTGGAGTGGTTGTGTTGAGGACATGGAGAAGAAATTGTTGCAGCAGGTTTAATGGAGTTAACGGAAATGACCCTATTGAAACGCAAACAAATAAGAACATGAAAAAAAAAAAAACTAAAATGTTTTTCTAATCCTATCAATATGCAATAAATTATGCCATAGAAAAAAAAAGGAAAAAAAAGAAAACAAGAATAAAAATAAAAATGAACCAAAATAAACTTACTTAATAGAGAAAGACGACGAGTTGATTCCTTCAGGGAGGACCCAAAGACTGTGAATATTTGCTGCCAAGAGATGAGGACATAGAGATGGATGTTCTGAGATGCATTGATACTACAGCAGCAACTTGAAAGGTCTAAATAGAGAGGTGACAGTGCTCCGTGCGATGAAGGTAATGGCTAAAAGAGATGTCTGCCTGTGATGTGAATGCAATGGGGCTGTTGGAGTGGTTGTGTTGAGGACGTAGAGAAGAGGTTATTGCAGCAGCTTTAATAGAGTTAACGGAAAGACAGCGAGTGGGCAGAAAGAGATGAATAGGAGAGATAAGTGAAAGAGAAAGCAGAGAGGGAGAAAAGGAGATCAGAGAAATGGCTGCAATGGCCACGTTTTGAAAAAAAGGTTGTTGTCTAGTAGCTGTAAGATGTGTAAGATGAGGGCAACGTTGCTATCGTGGGTGTTACCAATCTGTAAGGAAAAAAAAAACAGCAGTTACACGTTGGAGAAGGGAATGTGAGTGGTAATGAAGAAGAAGAAGAAAGGGCTGGGCAGCAAGGGGGGACCTGGTAGAGAGACGAATGGGAGAGGGAGGTGGTTATACTGAATGTTAGGCAACAAGAGGATGTTACAGGTCTCACAGTAGTTGGCTGTGTTGTTGACTCAGCCAAAAAAAGAAGAAGAGACAAGGGCTGAGGAAGGGTCATGGCTCAACAGAGAAAGAGAAGGGCTGTAGAAGAGAGAGGGCAGAGAGTGTATAAAGAGAGAGGAAGGAGAAACTCTTTCTTTCTTCTTCTTCCTCACTGTCCCTTCCTTCTTCTTTTCTTTGTTGCTGTCCAAGAGGACGTGAGGGAGAGAAGAGGGAGATCAGAGAGATGAAGACATCTATCCAAGGACGTTAGAGAGAGCCGAGAGAGAGAGAGTTGAAGGCCGTTGAGAGAGAGACCAAAGGAGTACATTTTTTTTTTTTTTTTTTTTTAGAAAAAGGAGACGTCATTCTTTTTATACAAAAACTAACTTTCTAATTTCTTCTCTTTCTTTTTATTTTTATTTTTATTTTTACACATTTTTCCCTTCTTTGGCTCATTTCTTTTTAGGAGAATGTAGGTGGGGATTCCACGCTACTCATAATACGGTGATTCTCCTATAATCAATTAGATTTTTAATGTTTGATTGAAAAAAAATTTGTTATTATTTTTTATTTGATTGGTTCATTTTGATTTTGTCGATAGGATTTTTATTTGGTTGATTTAATTTTCCCGATGTTTGATTGGTCAATTAATTTTCATTGGGTTAATTGATTAGGTTTGTTTGATCGATTGATTTTGATTGGATTCGACTTTAAATTTGGTTCTATGATTGATCGATTTTTAAATTTTTTTTGATGGGGTTCGATTTTGAATTTTAACTTTGTTGATTAGATTTGGATTTTATTTTCATTATTTGATTTTAATTTTAATTGTTTAATTTTTAATTTGAATTTGAATTTTTATTGTTTGATTCTTTTAAAATCTAAACCACCTAAAAGTATCCAGAAAAAAAACATATGTCCAAACAAATAAGGTAAGAAAATGCCGGCCTCACTCACGCTTGGCTCTCTCAATCGAGCTGACGGTTAGGATGCTAAGGATTCCGAAGAAAAATGTATCTCTATGAAAATTTTTGCTAATCTTTAGTAAATCTATGTTTTTCCACCCATCCTGGTTTAGGCCAGAAAAGTCCAACAAATAAACACATTGCATTCGCAAATCCCTATCTTCCTCGCTATTCACACAAAAGCATCCCAAGACCATCCAACAGTATATTTGCTCGTGGTCACGGGTTGACACTTAATATATAATATTACCATTTTTTCCACTATAAATGCCATAAGAATTAGAATTAGTTATCTTCCTGATCTTGGTCTCAGCAAATAGTTGTTTGTGTGTGTGATTATCTTTGGGATTCCAAAAAGTAAAAAATGGCCACAGTAGCAGAAGCAAGGGAAGAGGGGAGCACTGGAACATCGCTACTTCATCATCACGCGGAGAAGCACTTCACAGCGGGAGAGATCGTGAGAGATGTGATCATTGGCGTATCGGACGGTCTAACTGTCCCCTTCGCTCTTGCTGCTGGACTCTCTGGTGCGAACGCATCGTCCTCTATCATTCTCACCGCTGGCCTTGCTGAAGTCGCTGCTGGAGCCATCTCTATGGGTCTTGGAGGGTATGATTCTCATTTCCTCTCTTTCTTGTATTAAACAGACGGTTGAGATAAGAGGAAAGACACAGATTTCCTAGAGATTAGTGGAGGTTTTCTAGAGATACCTTTTTTTGTTCTTTGGAAACTCTAGCATGTCAACCGGCTGTTTAACAAACAAACAAAAAAAAAAAGCCCCAAAATTTACATGTGATTAGAATCACCGAAAATGACTTAAATGCCCTTGTCTTCAACAACTATAGCTCCAGCATCCTCTTTGATAATAAAATGATCAGTAAGTTAAAATCCTAAATTTGTCAAAAGTTGGTGGTAATTGACCCAAATTGAGAGTTTCTTGAGAGAGAGATCCCAAGTGGGTTGTGTATATATTGACCCAAATTTTGGAGTTTCTTGATTAGAGGGAGAGTTGTCACTTTGATTCTTCGATATTCGCTGAGTAATTAAAGAGCCTGATCAAATACATCTTTTAAGTTGTGTAACTAATTTACTTCACCTCTCTTTACACACTATACGTGCACCCTTCTCAGTCCATGAACCATTAATGATTATTGCACCTAGGGATGTCATCGGGGCGATTCTGAGCCGATTCCACATATACCCAAAACCTCAATCTAAATAAAATATTACTTCATGTGTTTATCGATTTCAATTACCCAGTAATCATTGGGTACCCGTGAGATACCCATTAAGATAGATAACGTTTTTAAGTATTGGATAAAAAAAGATAATTATTTATAAAAATAAATTATTTAACTTGTAATTCCTCAATTGAAATTCAAGATCAACAATGAATTCTCCTAATATAGTATGATTTTGATAACAAAATAGTGGAAAATTATAATATGGACCATTTATTTGTTGTTAAAATTGTTTAATATGTGGAATAAATGTTCACTAGAAAAAAAGGTAAAAAACTAAACAATTCATATTGTGTTTATATTTTAATTTTAGCACAAATACATTAAATTAAAGATAACTCTTTGATAATAATTAGTTAGACTACTAATTTTATTATAAATGTTATAAATAAACTAAATTTACTACTCAAGTACCCATTGGATACCCAAATGAGACCCAATTCTTATAGAGTCTTTAAGATAGTTACCTAGTATCGGACCAAAAAATAATAGGGTCCATAATGATCAACAGCGTAAAAATCTGACGATTAAAAGTTATCTATCAGATTGATTTTATTATTATTATTATCAGTTAAAGACTGAAACCCCAGCCATATGGAGGGAAGTAATAAATTAGTTATCCAAAGATAGCTAGAACTAAGATTGTTCCCTTTATATATCGAACAATTATGTTAAATGTGAAGCAATGAATCATTTCTCTACGTGCACATGCAGTTACCTTGCTGCCAAAAGTGAAGCGGATCATTACGTGAGAGAACTAAGAAGAGAACAAGAGGAAATCGTCAACGTGCCTGATACAGGTTCTTATTACTTAGATAATAATTTTTTTTTTTTTTAATTGATTACTTAGATAATAATTATCACCACACGGTTGTTGGACAATTTTTCGCACATAGAAAAGTTAATTCGCGATTTCATAGAATCCCACACCTAACATTACATGTATTGAGTGAGCTCCTAATATGGGTATTTTTGTTTCTAATTGAAGATGCCTTCAATACGTACGACGTCTTATGATTGGTCGATCGGGATTTTATGAAATTTTGGATTAAATTTTTTATGCACAAAAAAAATTCTCTATTGTCTTATATGTAAGTTGAGAAATTATTCAGTCTATAATTTTCCATTACGTTTACACTATAGAGGCCGCTGAGATTGGAGAGAATTTATCGCAATATGGGCTTGAAGCACAGGAGTATGCGCCCGTGGTGAATGCTTCGAAGAAGAAGCCCAAGCATGGCTTGATTTCATGATGAAGTAAGTTTTTATTTTATGTATGGGCCCACTTAGCCCATGGTATCCCAACTATATCTCGTTAAACTTAAATAAAGAGAAAATATAAAATATAAAATTTATGAAAATTTGAATTAGCTCTGGGTTTCTCTTCTATGGAGAGTAACTTCTCATTGAAAGCAGAAGCTCAAAACAATATTAGGCTACTTTATAAAAATGAGTTTTCAGCACTAATGGGGTCAGAAGCTTGTTTCAGAGCTAATCCAAACAGATAACTAATGCTACCAACTCAGATGGTTAGTTGTTGGTCCAAAAGATACTTCGTAAGATATCCGCTTTAGCTTAGCAAGATCCAAATTTATTTTATCTTTTTATTTTTATTTTTAGGAAGACAAACGAATTCGTCTCTAAAAAGACATTTATGCGAAATTTTCAAAGAGTAATGATAATATGACTCCCCTGATGTGATAAGTGAGAGAATCGTAGATTTGTACTCCTCGAGAATCGTAATTATGTATTCCGAGCAATACAATTCTACGGTTCTCACACATGTCAAGTCAAGGGGAGTTGATTGAGTATGGCATGGGAGGGAGGAGTCATTTTATCACGATTCTTAAAGAGTAATGATAAAATGACTTCCACGTGGCATACTCAATCGACTCTCTTGGCGTGATAAGTGCAAGAATCGTAGCTATGTACTCCTTGGGATACAAAACTGCACATCCCCATAAAAAGTGCAGTTAAAATTTTTGGAGGGTACAGATCTACTATTCTCGCACATGTCACGTCAAGGAGAGTCGAGTAAGTATGCCACGTGGGGGAGTCATTTTATCAAAATTCTATGTAAAATTACATGATTTTCACTTGATTGTCAAGCTAATGGATCTCCAATGTAGATCCCACTAAACAGGGGCGGATTAAGTGTGAGGGGCAATGGGGGCACTTGCCCCCATAAGAATTTTCAAACCTTCAATAGAGTGTGCCCTCATAATTTGTTTTAAACTTTTAGTTGCCCCTACAAAACAATTTCCATTGTTATGTTGCCCCCACATAAAATAATTACAATTTTTGTTGCCCTCCAAAAAAATCTCTACTTTTATGTTGCCCCCACATGAGTAAAGTCCTGGCTCCGCCCTGCCACTAAAGAATGAAAATGAACATTTCATCATGGGCTACTTGTTATTTATTTTATATTATGTATGTCCAGATACAGAGTCCTCTCTTTCTTCATCATTAATAGACAATCCACTACCCATGCATGGAGCAACATGTGTCCAAACAAGCCACTTGGTTACTTTTCAATTGACTATAGGTTTATGTTTGATAAAGAACCACGCCAAAAGTGGTACCAATATTCTTGAAGTGATCCTCAACTGAAGTTGGTAATATTTATTTTTGAGTCAATTCATATTTTTTTGAGTCGTAATAAAGTGACTCGAAAAATGTCATTCGAAAATGCCAATGTGATATGAGCACAAAATCATGATTCATTTTCTTCCGGATACAAAAAGACAAAGTTAAAGGATGAGGGAATTTCAGTCACACAAAAAAAAACATATTTCCTTTGGAGCAACCACACACACACACATACACATGAAAAAAAAAAAAAAACTTTACTTTCCAAAAATCTATCTTCTTCAGCCTTCCCCCAAATCCTATCTTGTTCTTGAGTTTTGATAGTTGAAGGAGCTAAATCGAATCTTTCAGTTGAAGACACCTAAAAATTTTACCTTAAAAGTTGAAGATGAAAGGTTTTCAGAAAAGAATCTAGGGTATTCCATGAAGTTAAAAGATCAGGGATTTCAGTCATTTTATTTATTTTATTTAATTCTCATTGAAGTGCGTGTCAAATCAAGGGGTATTTCTTCCCTTTGAAAAGAAGGGGTATCTCATTTTCACGAAAATTAGAGGGTTTCTTCAAAATTACCTAGCCCTACAAAACGGTTATATAACTTTTAAGAATATTAATTTTCAGATTTTATAATAAGTCGATTAGTAGTCATTATTTTATTAGTTTGGAATATAGTCATAGTTTAATGAGTCTAATTTTGAACAAACCCTCTCTTTTACATGACATGTGGCTTCTTATGTATTCCAACAAGATAAATTCCCCCATCATGGTCTTGTGAATATTTGAGATAGCTCCCTATGTTTCAAACGGATTATATGCTCAATTGACCTCGGTCTTGTCTTATAGACTAAAGAAAAATGACCTAGATGTCCTAGTAATTGTCATTTCTATCATTCTCATCTTATCCAAGAGAATGAAGATGATTGGGCTTTTGAAGAAAAAATCAAGGTTTTTAAGATCATTTTTCATTATTCTATAAGAGATCATACCGAGATCAAGGGGCATATCATCAGTTTAAAAACATAGGGTATCTCGAATTTTCACAAAACATTTTATATGTAAAGGAGAAGGTTCCTTCAATTCTTTGATACGAGCTGATTGCTTCAAATTTTTTTCCAATATAAAGGAGTCATCTCCTAATGTAAAATTTTATCCTACATTTCCATTAATATTTATAACAAAGACTGGAAATGGGAACAATGGATGCAGGTTTGAACTCGGATTGGAGAAGCCTCAGCCAAGAAGAGCTTTGGAGAGTGCGTTAACAATCGCAATTGCCTACATCATAGGTGGATTGGTCCCCTTAATTCCATACATGTTCGTCCCGATAGCCCAAAAGGCAGTCATGTTCTCCGTGGTCCTTACCTTAGTGGCATTGTTATTCTTTGGATATGTGAAGGGTCATTTTACTGGAAACAAGCCATTTAGGAGTGCCTTTCAGACTGCTTTGATAGGGGCCGTTGCCTCTGGGGTTGCTTTCGGCATTGCTAAGGCTGTGCAGGCATAACTCCTTTTACTAATCTACAAGGTCTCTTGAACTTAAAATTTTGGACAATTTCTTAGTTTAATCGTTGAACCATTCGAATAAATTCCTTAGTTTAAATGTATTGTCTTTGTTGCATGGTTTTAAACCCAGGTAGATATACCGAGTTGACCCATCTAAGTCATTTGATTATTTTCGATGATTCAAATTATATACGATAATTATAATTTTTCTTATATAATAAAGTGGATTAATATATGCACATACACAAAATATATGTTTTATTATAATACTTAGTCCATATCAAAAACCCAAAATCTGGTCGCTTTTTCTTATAGTAGTTAACGTGAAATACTTAAAGAGTTAACGTAATGGACTATTCACATTGACCATCTCGCATGGTAGCCTTTGAACCCGGGATGGCTCACCCAAGTTATCATTTTTTTTTTCTTTTGATAAGTAAGAATTCATTAAAAAGGGCAAGATTGGCCGAGATGACCAACCAAGTAAGAACCAATACAAAGGGGACTACTCAATAACCATACGACACACCCTATCCCAATTTCTTATGAAGTCTTCAAAGAAGACCCCCATACACGCTTTCAACCAAAAGGAAACAATGAGGTATGGCCTTGGTTTGTGGGGTTTCTTCACTTTCAAGACACTTCTGATCTTATATGATTCCCTATGGAAAATGGGTGATTTTCCTCTGTGTTATTGTGTATTTGCTTGGGAAAATCATTTCTGGTCTAAAGAAATTTGCCAAGAAATTTTCCCACCCTACTAGTGGATGTTATTTTCTCGCTATTATCCCTGATCCCCAAAACTAAAGATTTAATCATGATATACTACCATGTACATTTGAAAGAAATCTTGTTTGATGAAAATATTTCTTAATTAGTGATTCTTATAAAAAAAAACAGGAATCATTTGAGTAGAAGATCGCAACCTTTGTAGAATGTCTGATCATATATTACTTTATATTGTATGATTACTTTTTATGGGAGATTATTTCCAATGAGAGGTAATGAGAAAAATTATAGAATCGATTGTTAATTATAGTAAGATCACAATAAACAAACATTTTTTCTTAAGACTATTCATGAGAAAAGAGAGATTATATTGGCACACCAACTTTTGCTCACAACACACCAATTCTTAAGAAATTAAACAATTGTTGGTGTGTTTGTCGACACGAGATTCGTTGTTTCTGAATATCTCTCTCACTTTGGGGGTTTTGGAATTGCCATCATTTTTTTTAAAAGGTGTGAATGGTTACTCGAGTTGCATTTTTTTTTAAAAAGTTTGTTATTTTTTTACATTTAGTGACTCTCATACGGATAAGGTTTACCGATCCAACTTTTAATCTAGGTAAGGGGTCCATGTTAGGGAGTAGGAAAGGTATTAGGCACCCTACTCTCTACTATTGGTAGTAACCTCGGATTCGATTTTTTTGTAAATAAAACAAAAAAAAAAAAAAAAAACAGAAAGATCCGATATGTGCCTTCGAGTGTGAGGGGCCTTGATGTTGGTTCAAACCATTGATGACACTCTTATTGAAAAATGGATATTTTGATGGTTCAAGCCTATTATGGTGTATGCATAAGTGTAGATAATGGGGAGAGTAGAAGATGAGAAGTTGGAGGGGAGAGAAAGGAGGTGAGGAAGAGTGTTTCTCTTCTTTTTTTTAGCCTATGTCCTACATTGATCTTATCTTGATCTTCAAAGATGTTTCCTTGACTTGATCTTGATTTACTTGAGGGTGAATAGAGAATTAAGATTGAGTAGTGAGTTTAGAGTAAAAAGTTGAGAGTAGAGGGTTGGGAGTAGTATTTTTTTGAGAAAGTATTTTTCTTAATTTTTCATTAAATGAGAATTATGTTGAGGATGAGGAGATTTTATAGAGTTTTTGGAGTTATTTTAGGGGTAAAATGGGATGAATTGATGAAAATGAATAAAATGATTAGGGGTTTGTGAGAGGAGATGTATAAATTGAGGGTGATGGAAGGGCATTTGTGCAAGGGGGTTAAATAGGTTAAGTGTTAGGTAGAATGGAATGAGTGGTGTTTGATTGAGAGAGGATGGAGGTGTAAGATGGTGATTAATTGATTGAGTGTTTGGTGAGTTGAGGTGGGTGAGTTTTAATTAAAAGAATGGGTTGTGTAAAAAGATAATTGATTAGGTTTTTGGGAGGGTGGAAGAGGTGGTGACATGTGTAAAAAGGGGTAAATAGATGGAGTGTTAGATGAGTTAATTAGAAAGAATGAGTATTTAATTAGAGAGGAGGGGTGTGGGTTTGACTTGTGAGAATGGGTTTATAGGGAATGATGATGGTAGGTTAGTAGGAAATGACGATAGTAGAGAAGGGTGATAATAGGTTAGTAGGGAATGATGATAGTATGTTAGAGGAAGATGATAGTAGATTAGAAGAGGGTGATGGTAGATTAGTAGAAAATGATGAAGGTAGGTTAGGGTTAGGTATGGGTTGAGATGTAGATAGGTAATGTTTTTAAAGAAAAGGTAATGGGGATTGGTAATTGGATGTGGGTGGTGAATTGAGATGGTGACATGTGTCCCACCTTGATGATCTTAGTTGATTAGTTGTAATGTTGGGCTTGGGTTGAGAATTGAGTTTGGGTAGATAGGTTAAGCTTGAGTGGATAATTGGGTAGTGGGTTGAATAGTAATGGTAATGGGCTTAGGTTTGGGTAGAATGATTTAAGTAATAGGTTGAATGGAATTGGGTCATGGTTGAGTTGAATAAGCTTAGGTGACAGGTTGAATAGGCATAGTAATAGGTTAAGTGGAATTGGGCTATGGTTGGGTTGGGTTGATGAGTGTAGAGGAAGGGTAATGAGTCTTTGGTCCATAGGCTACGTAGGAAGGGCCTTGAGCTATTTATTGAAAGACAAATATGAGTTTTTTGAAGGTTTGGACTTTGAGGCCCATTCTAATTTCGATAGATTTTGGGTATTTTGCATCGAGAGCCTGATCAAATTTGAGTGTCTACAGTGCTAATAGAAACTCTCTAAGAATAAGAGGTATTGATTCAATTTACTTATTTGCCATTCTTAGTCTTAAGAAAAAAGTATATGATTTTTAAGAGAGAGAGAATGATTATTCAACCAAATCTCTTTTGCACATTTTCTTAGGTGCAATTGAGCATTGGAATTCATCTTCCAATAGACTATTGTCTCTTGAAATTTTTTTTTCTTGTTGAAAACATTTTTTATAAAACATACCAACTATTCCATTATTAGAGAATTGTAGCATCCATGGCCATGGTCCTTCAGATGGTACTAGTATTTCTTAAGATCACTTTTCTTACTATTTATTTTATAATAGTTGGAGAGAGTTTTAGTCTTGAATCTTAATTTTGTTATGTGGTATGTTACTCTTTATTATTAAAAAATATTAATATGTTTTTATGACGAGAGTATCCGAACTTGGGCATTTTCCATGGGATCAAGTTAACAATCTCTAAAGGATGCTCTAGTATTCAGATCCAATCTGATTCTTTGTTCGCTATCCAAGTCCTGAAGGGTAGGTGGAGCCCCCCGTGGAGTGTGCTTCACGTGGTCTTTACTATAAGGAACTTGCTTGATAGATTTAGCGAAATGTCCTTCTCCCAAGTCTTTTGAGAGGCCAATAGGACTGCCGACATGTTTGCTTCTACCAGAATAATAAAGATTGTACTAAATTAGATTGTGAGTTGCTCTCTAGCGACCTTGTCTATGCTATTTATCAGGATGCCTGTGGTGTCCCGGTTTTTCGGTTGTAGATGGTATGGGTCTACCTTAACCCTATTGACCTTTAAAAAAAAAAAAATGTTCTATTAGTGGGACCGGGAGAACCAACTACGTTCTTTGTCCTCCATTTACAGTACATTATCTTCTCCAATGAACCAATTCGCAAGAAATTTCAAGACTCAACACTATTAATTGGACCAGAATCTCATCGAAAAATTATATATTTTACAAAAATGTGAAAATTCTAAATTTTACAAGAATATAGAAAATGTTGGTGAATCCTCAAATGATAAATCCTTGAAATGATATGGTAAATATGATGCAATGTTAGAGTGTTTAAGAAATTCAACATATTGAAATGAGATGTATACAACCCAGTCTAATTTTGTTTTAAAGAAATGAATAAAATCACCACATATGAATGCAACTCATTGCTTCATTTTTAATCTGTATCGAATGTATACTCTTGACGTAGGCTTTACAATGTCAGATGCAAGCCTTAGACATGACTTTAAGCATGACATGAGCTTTTATAATGTTGAATGCGAGCCATTGACATGACTTTAAGCATCTCAAATGTTCACTCTCAACATAGTGATATTTTCCATTACAATATCGAATCTCATAAAAAAATCCCAAATTAAAGGGTTGCTTACTACTATGAAGGATTTTTACAAGAATTTAATGACGATCTTCGATATGAATAAAACTCGATAATCTCTATGCCCAAAAGAAAATTTTGTGAGTAGAAACACCAAGATTCTTATACTCTCTAAAAAGCTATTCGACAAATGTGTAGATATCTTTGTGAAAAAATAATGAACAATCGATTCTAGATCATGATGACGAGGGTTTTGAAAATCGTTAAGAACATGACAAATTTGATTCTAGCTGAAATCGATGGATTCAATGGAGTCAAAATCGCAAGAATTGTCGGACTATTTCAAATGAGAAGATGTCAACAGTTTATGATTATAATTTTAAAAATAAAGATAGGTGTTCTTCAAAAAGGAATACCCTAATAATTGTTTTTAATTTTTAGAGTTGCCTCAAAAAATTTGGAAGATTGTTACAGTATGTAGTAATGCTAGAGTAACATTAAAATTGACATCAATTCTCACATTTTTGATGTGGAGGTGCACACATAACCATAGACGCTTTTAACTTGTATCTCAATGAAAAACATCTAGGGGTCTGTAGATACATCCACATCAGCCATGTGAGAATTGATGTCAATTTTAAGATTAATGATTTTGTAATTCAACCTGACTAAGTAACTCAAAAACTCAATTGACGTGTACCCTCTAAGAATCGTAGATTTTTTACCTTCGGGATACATAATAGCACATCTCATAAAATATATACAATTGTGTATCCAGGGCGGATTTAGAGTGGGGGCAATGGGGACACTTGCCCCCACAAGAATTTTCAAACCTTCTTGAGAATAATGAACTAGTGCTCTCCCAAATTGGTTTACACTCTTAGTTGTCCCCACAAAACAATTTTCATTGTTATGTTGCCCCCACAAAAAAAAATTACAATCTTTGTTGCCCTCACAAAAAAACTTTCACTCTTACAGTGCCCCCACATGAGTTAATTCCTGGCTCTGCCCCTATGTGTATCCCTAGAAAATCTACTATTCTTGCATGATCACGTCAGTGACTTTTTGAGTTACTCTTTCAGGTTGAGTTACAAAGTTAGTTCAGCATATTCCTAGAGTATTCTATACTTCAAAGTCACAGGTCAAAAGTCAAGACTCAAAGATAACTGCCAAATGCCAATTAGTAGTGTCACGAAGGTACACCCGTTTGGTTAAACAACAATGTAAGCGTACAGCTAACAGCCCTACACATAACTTCAACCCTAAAATTTCAAAAATTAACACAGAAAATCAAACAACAGAGATGATCACTCTGAAAATCCCTATAACAAAAACACACCACTCTCTCTATCTTCTTCCCCAATTAAGCTTCCTTCCCTTCTCCACCTGGTTTACCCCTCCATCTCCATCTCCATCTCCATCTCCTCTCCAACTCCAAGACCAACCACAAGATCCCATCATCATCACAACCATATCTCAAGCCATCAAAAACACTTCAACAAAGCCTCTTGATTCCTCCCTTAAGAAACTTATCCCTTCTCTCACAGCTCGCCACGTCATCGATCTAATCACCCACAACCCTCTCTCTCTAAACCCAACATCTCTCCTCTCATTCTTCAAATGGGTTTCCTCTCAAAAGGGCTTTCGTCACACAATTCAATCTTATTGCACCATGACCCATTTTCTTTGCATCCACCAAATGTACTCAGAGGCTCAATCTCTTATCCGTTTTGTCGTCTCTCGAAAGGGTAAGGACTCTGCTTCATCGATCTTCGCCTCAATTCTCGAAACCAAAGGTACCCATCAACCACATTTGGTGTTTAATGCTTTGATGAATGCTTATACCAATTCGGGTTTTATATCCGATGCGATCCAGTGTTTTAGGATGGTTAGGAAACACAATTTCCCGCTCCCGTTCCATTCATGCGGGTATCTTCTTGATCATTTGATGAAGTCGAATTCCCCGGCTGCCGCTTGGGCATTTTATTCGGAGATTTTGGATTATGGGTTTCCACCAAATGTTTATACTTTCAATGTTTTGATGCATACATTGTGTAAAGAGGGAAAAATTAAAGAAGCCCAATTGATTTTTGATGAAATTCGTGGAAGGGGATTGTGTCCAACCGTGGTTAGTTTCAATACTTTGATTAATGGGTATTGTAAAATGGGTAATTTAGAGGAGGGATTTAGGTTGAAGAGGGTAATGTCGGAAGCAAGAATTTTTCCTGATGTTGTTACTTATAGCGTTTTGATTAATGGGTTGTGCAAAGAGAGTAGGTTGGAAGAAGCGAATCAATTATTCGATGAAATGTGTGAAAGAGGGTTGGTACCGAATGGTATTACTTTCACCACTTTAATTGATGGGCAATGCAAAAAGGGAAGAATTAGTGTTGCAATGGAAATTTATCAGAAAATGTTGAGGAAAGGTTTGAAACCCGATTTGATTACTTATAACACACTCATTAATGGTCTTTGTAAGGCTGGTGATATAAGGGAAGCAAGAAGGCTTGTCGAAGAAATGTGGAGAAGAGGTTTGAAACCCGACAAGATCACGTATACTACACTTATAGATGGGTGTTGCAAGGAAGGAGATTTAAAATCGGCAATTGAGGTTAGGAAGGGAATGGTGAGTCAAGGAATAGAACTTGATGATGTGGCGTTCACAGCCCTAATTTCGGGGTTGAGTAAAGAAGGACAAGTGGAGGATGCGGAGAGGACGTTGAGGGAGATGTTGAGAGCAGGTATAACTCCTGATGAGGTAACTTATACGATGGTGATTGATTGTTTTTGTCGAAAGGGGGATGTGAAAATGGGATTTAAGTTGCTCAAAGAGATGCAAAGTAATGGCCGTACACCCGGTATTGTAACATATAATGTGCTTATGAATGGGCTTTGCAAGCAAGGCCAGATGAAGAATGCTAATATGTTATTGGATGCGATGCTTAATTTAGGGGTAGTGCCTGATGATGTTACATACAATATTCTCTTGGAAGGGCATTGTAAGCATGGAGACCGAAAGGATTTTGAAGAACTCCGGAGTGAAAAGGGGTTAGTTTCTGATTTCGCTGCATATACTTCACTTATTAGTGAATTTAGTAAAAGCTCTAAAACTCGTCAAAATAGATGATCTTTTATGTTTGAGAAGATTATTTGTCTACTCAAATGATGTAGAATAGAAGGGAGACCCAAAGACTCTGAAGTGATATGGGGTTAGTTTCTGATTTCGCCGCTTTTATACTTAACTTATTAGTGAACTTGGCAAAATTGTACAATAAATGACTCGTGAAGGTGAAATGAGTTGAACCCGCATTGGTTTCCCTTGATTTGTTTATCTGTGAAAATTACGTCTAGTCCGGTATTAACATAGTTGACTTCGGGTTTAAAAGCTTGTACAAAGATGGAATAATCTTTAATGTGCTATAGCAACTTTGGAATAATTCTGAATAACTGGAAGGCTTGTTGGCTTTGCTACTCTTCATGTATGATTTGTACCGAATCATGTCTTGATTGTAATGACTGAGCATACCATGAGTTGAGAAAAAGAAGAAATTGATTATTGATCTTTGGTATCATAGTGTGAGGACCGACTTTTCAAAATATCAGAGATGATGCTATAGTGGATTTCTTGGGTCCTTGATTGTTCTAATAATGAGCAACGGACAGGGTGATTGTGCTTGGCCAACTTGTCATCAGTTCCATCTTATGCTATTTTCTCCCCAACAGATGCATCAGCAAGGTGAATAATGCATCAACTCACATTCATGGTAGATTTGTAATACTTGGGAGCAATTCTTCTTGTTAAAAGTTTTTAAATTTTCTTCAAAAATCCAACAATATAACGATTTTAAATGAAAATTTTCAAAGTAATTGTCCCAAAACAAAAGCAAAAGCAAAAAAAGAAATATTGGAGTTGGAACTTATTATATGGAAGGGCTTGGACAACCAAGGGTGAAGTGAAGCCCATGGGGCATCGAAGTTTTGCCCCAAGGAGGACGACTCTAGACTATCACACAAAAAGGTACAAGCCCACCAAGCCAAGTCGATCATGGTGTGGTGCTTGCATGCCTACATTGTGTGTAGCACATCTAAGCCAACCCCAATATTTTTGTTTGTTTTTCAGTAGTTCTCATAGTATTGTTTTATTTTGATGTTTTAGTATTCACAATTCCTAACTTTTTACGCTCATTTTTAGGGATTGTTCTTGGTTGTGTATGCAATCTTTTTTTTAGTCGGTTGGTTTTCTTTTCTAGCGTAGAGAGAATAGAGAATACAAATGAAACCGAGAGGTTCTCTTCTTGTTACTGTCACAGCTTGTACACCTTTTCTTCATTCTATTTTCGCGTTCTATATAGTCAGGCATGATAACATTGTTGCAGACCCAACTATTGGACTGCGCTTACCTTAGGAGGTATATGGCTAATGATATCTCTTTTCTCTCATTCACATTTTATTCTTGAGTAGTGATAATCTGACAACCCCACGTGGCACCCTCAGTCGACTCTCCTGACGTGACAAGTCCAGGAACCGTAGATCTGTATGCCGCGGGATACACATTTTTATGAAGAAGTGTAGTTTTGTATCCCAAGGCGTACAGATCTATGTTTCCCAAGCTTGTCATGTCAGGAGAGTCGATTGAGTGTGCGACGTGGGTAGTCAGATTATCTCGATTCTTTATTCTTTGATTGGTATAATCATTTCTCACACATTATTTTCTACATCAGTGTATTTATTGTATCTTATGTAAGTAAAAATATTATTTATAGAATCATGTGATCCAGAACGGTGTTGGGTTTTAAACTCCAACCAAACACATGCCACGTAGACACCATTCTTATTCTATATGAATGGGACACTCTATCTGATCCTGATTCTTATTTACATACATTCTCAATAATAGAGATTTAAATTGGTGTATGAGTGAAATAAATCTGTCTACCCAATAAAGGGCTTTTACTGGATAAGGGTATCAGAGTGGGGTGATTAAATTCACTCTCTACCACCAATATATTGAGTCACTAGTAAGTTCCTTGGCTCTATAAGGGTGATAACTACTCTAGTGAATTTAGCAAAATTGGATGGTTCGGCCATCAAGTTATGTTTGTCATTGTGAAAAAAAAAAATTGGAATACCATAAAAATTAAATTGAACTTTGGTTTAAATAACATTCAGATAAGATCTAGATTGGATCAAATCCATTTTGATGTACAAAATCTAAATAAAACCTCGTTTATTTAAACAAATATATAATATAATTTCTAACATTTTTTCGGATTGGGTCCTTATTGGATTGAGGAATGGTAAATCCAGATCTAATCCAATAAGATATCAAATCGGAACATTATCGGAATTTAAATCATCAATCCAAATCCGAAGTTATCAGATTGGAATGGATCGGATTTCATGTCGAATCCAAACCATTGGTGGATATCTTGCTTAATTAGATTATACTAGTGTTGAGTGTTATGTTAATATCACTAACAATCAAGGTAGAGAACATTGGAATGCAGTTTTAGGGGTTCTTTTGGAAATATGAAAGGGACTATGGAGTATGGATGACATTATGGTTGGAATCTCAAATCTAAGAAACAATTAGAAACGAATACATGTATGGAAAATGTGGGACTAACCTTAATACGGGATGCTTCAAAAATAAAATAAAACAATCAAGTCTTGTATAATTGAAATTAAGGCTGCTCGGCTTGTTGTGGTTGGGTTTTGGTAGTGTTATTAGGCCTGTTAAGTGAACAAGTTGGTCGGGCCAAGTCAGATTCACGTTTAGGGTTTGGATCAAAGATTAGAAGGTAGGCCCACCTACATTTATAACCTTAAAAAATAAAACAAAATAGGGCCTAATCTGAAACAAAGATAATGCCCAAACACTTTCAAGTTTGGCTTGGACATGGGAGTTTTCTATTGAGAAGCACTTAGGAAAATTTCTTGATTACATCACATTGTGGAATTCAAAAACTTAATCGGATTCCACAAGGTTGTCAAGGATAGAATTCTAATAACTTTGAATTTTAATTTTAAAGTTGGGAGTTCAATAACCACCCATTTTCAACACCTTGGATCAAGTTATAAAATGATATTATTTTTTATATATATAGGAGGGGATCCAAGGATGTTTGAGAAATCAGATTAGAAATCGATGAAGAGAAACCGTTGGATGATGACCAATTGAACGGCTAGGTCAAGGTTCGGACTCAAATCATACGAGCCAGTTGGTTTCACGTTTTTTTTATATTTGATATTTCTTAAGTATTTTCAAATACCTCCCTAAATTAAACAAAATGAATGAAAGCCTCCAAAATAACATCAGATCAAATCAATACCTCTATTTTACTCTTTCTATCTCTCTCATTAGTCTTCAATCTTAAGAGACAAAAGGCAGAAACAATGGCTCATCGTTCTCTTTCTCTCATCACACTCAGTTAATACCGTAAGAGAAAAATCTCAAATTCAACCCTAAGGGGAAGATGTAGTCTTTATTCTCTCTATCAGCTTCAACTCTCTTCTCTTGGATTCAACTCTAAGGGAAAAACACAGAAATAATGGCTCGTGGTTATCTCTCTCATCACTCTCGACTACCACTCTTAAGGTAATGGCAAAACTGCCTTCCTCTCTCTCTCTCTCTAATTCATATTTTTTTCTTGATTATTTCAAATCAGGGTTTTGTAGTAGATGATTGTATTAAAAATATTTATGATTATTGGATTAATTTTTGTATTTTCTTCCATTTTTTTGTTATAAAATATATTTTTTTTAAGTTTCTTTGATGATCGTATTCCAAATGTTTATGATTGTTGGATTAATTGTTGTGTTTCCTTCCATTTTTCTATTATAAAATATTTTTTTTAAAGTTTCTGTTGTTTATCGAATTTAATTATGGGATGTTTAGTTTAAGGATTTCTTTATCAAACATTCGATAGGGATAAGAGAATTTCTATTTCTAGCCAAAATCCCTTTTTTTCTTATAGAAACAAATTAATGGCAACATCTAGTGTCAATTCCTTTAAAATAATTTCAATCTTGTCTTCTACATGTTATTGAAAATCACTAAATTTTGAGCATTTTCAAGTTTCCCAAAAAAAAATTTATTTTTTTAGTACTTAAAGGTTTATAAATATAGAATCTTGAGGTTGCTGATAAGGATAATTTTTTTTTACCCGACAATTTCAAGATAACAGGTTTTAGAGATAAAACCAAGGATTTTAAGAAGGTATAATATATATATATATATATATATATATATATATATATAATATATATATATATATATATATATATATATATATATATATATATATATAATAGATATGTAAATAAGGGCATTTAATTATTTACATCATTTTCTATTAGTCTTTGAGAGAAAACTGAGGTCAAATGCATATTTTTCCTTTTATCAATTGTCATTTAAAGTTCTAAAAATTCTTTAATTTTGTGAAACCACTCACAATTGGTTTTGTCAGGTTTGTTATCAAAATGGGTAAGTTTTATGTTGTCTTTGTAAGGAGAATGATCAGTATGTTTTCCACTTGAGAAAAATGTCACCAGTACGTGGATGGATATCCGTCAGCTTGTCACAAATCATTTACATCGTATGAAGAAACCACAAGGTGAAATCGCCTCGACCCCGCGCTTTTCGCTAAATAGCAGATAGGGGTCCGATTACGTCAATCGAAAATTTTTAAAGAATAGGGAGTCGCTACCTAGTTTAGGTCTAGGAACCATAGATAACTCCAAAATGGATAGGATTGGTTCAAAAGTAAAAGAAATGAGTAAGGAGTCAGATTATGGGTTTCGGAAGGTGTTAAACATCGAACCCACCTGATTAAGATAATCAATCTCTACTACGATCCAAAAATATCCTATGGTTAACATTCAAAAACTAAAACTCAAACTATAGTTCAATCATCATCAAATTGTACCGGATTTATCAAACAAATCTTACAACTAAAATAATTACATTGTTTATTGAATTTCACATAATGGAATCTCATGATTTAATAAGGTTTACGTGACACTAAAAATTAATGTATCAATTCGGTCACATTTTAAAGAATGTGAAATCAATTTTTAATGGCATGTACATAAAATTAGTGAATTAGCTCATTGACGACATTTTATCAAAAAAAATCCGATCTTAAATTTCCTATGTGCACAAAAAATCGATGAGTTAGTCCGCACATTTTTAATTAAAAATTTTGGTTTTTTGAATTGCCACTTGTACTAAAATCAATGAGTTAACCCATAAATTATTAATAAAAGAAATCTTGATTTTTTTTTGTGAATCACCACGTGCATTAAAATCAATGAATCGACTTGTTGATTTTTATTGAGAAAATCGATTTTTTTTTTCATGTACACTAAAAAGCTTATGAGTAGATTAATATCAACATTAATGAATTGGCCCAATAACATAAAAAATCGCCGAATTGACCCGATAAATATCAACACCCAATGAGCCGGTCCATCAATTTAATATTAGCGAGTTAACCAATCAATTTATCAACAAAAAAATGGGCGAATCGATCCACTAATATTTCAAAATCGTAAAAATTGCCATTAGTGCCATGTATACCCCAAAATCAAGTGAGTTAGTTCAAATGCATATGAAATCAAGAAACAATAAAAATAAAAAAATAAAAAGTAAAATGTAAAAAAATAAAATATAAAAAAGATTACACAAAAAAAAATTATCCTAATCTTATCGACGTAAAGAAACGTAAAAACCTACATAAAAAATAAATAAATAAACCTCCTAGTCCTACCGCTATAAAAAAATATATAAAAATTCATAAAAAAAAGAAATATCGGATCCTATTCGATATGCAAGAATAAATAAAAAAATAAAACTAAACTTACCTATTGAATCGAGAACAACAGGATGACTCCTTCAGGTAGGACTCAAAGATCTATGAATACTCGTTGCGGTGAAGATGAGAGAGATGAAGGTAAAGATAAGTGCTTATAGGCGATGTAACTACGCTGCAGCAGTGACTTGAAGATACTAGCTGAGAAAAGGAGGGCTATGTTGTGTTGTGAAAAAGATGAAGCACAACAAAGAACGTTATAACAAGGGGAAAAAATGGGATTGTGAGGAGATGTCCTGGAGAGGTTGCTGGTGCTATAATGGAGATGATGAAGGTAGTGAAGAATTTGCTTAGGTAGAACGTGAGTGCAGCAAGGGCATGCAGTAAGACAGAAAGGAAGAAGGGGTTGTGGATGGGTGATCTAGAGAAAGGTGTTGCTGGTTTAATGGACAACTAAAAGGGGGCAGCAATTGGGCTGTAATAGAGTGGGTTATGTGCAACAAGATAAAGAGCGGAAGAGAGGGCTGTGAGGGGTGATCTAGAAAGAGGTGTTGCTGATTTAATGGACAACTAAAAAGGGGCAGCAAGGGGTTGTAATGGAGTGGGTTATGTGCAATAAGATAAAAAAAAGGAAGAAAGGGATGTGAAGGGGTGATCTAGAGAGAAGTGTTGCTAGTTTAATGGACAACTAAAAAGGGACTGTAATGGAATGGGTTATGTGCAGTAAGATGAAGAACGGAAGAAAGGGTTGTGAAGGGGTGATCTAGAGAGAGGTGTTGTTGGTTTAATGGACAACTAAAAAGGGGCTGTAATGGAATGGGTTATGTGCAACAAGATGAAAAGAGGAAGACAGGGCTATGAAGGGGTGATCTAGAGAGAGGTATTGTTGGTTTTTAATGGCAGCCAACAAAAGGTTGTAATGATTTTTAATGGACAACTAAAATGGGACAGCAAGGGGTTGTAATGGAATGGGTTATGTGCAGCAAGATGAAGAGAGGAAGAGAGGGCTGTGAAGGGTGATCTAGATAGAGGTGTTGCTGGTTTTTAATAGCAACTAATAAAAAGAAAACATTTTTTTCATAGTTGCTGTTTTTTCTTTGGATCAAAGGCCTCTCCAATCAAAACGTCATCTCCCTGTTTTATGGTAGTTTTTCTATAAAACGTGAGAGAGGGAGAAAGGGGAGAGATGGGAGAGTGGGTGTGCAGCTATGGAGAGATGGGAGAGAGGACAACGGTTGGAGAAGAACGTGTTAGAGAAGAAGAAGTGGAAAGAAAACGTACCCACATTTTTTTAATTTTTCTCCCTTTTTTTATTTTTTTATATTATTTTTTTTGAAGAATGGGGGTGGAGATCCCATGTTACTCATACTAGGGTAGTTTCTTGCTAATGCGTCTTGATTGGTCAATAATTTGATTTCGATTTATTGGTTTTGATTTTTTTTTATTTGAGTCGACATTTTAATTTGAATTAAATTTGATTTTAAATTTTAAATTTCAAATTTCGATTGTTCAATTAGAATTTAATTTGAATTTTGATTCTATTATTGGTTGTTGGTCGATTTGATTTGATTTTCATTGGTTGATCGATTGGATTTTAATTTTATTTTTACATTTTAATTGGTTGAGTGATTTTTATTAGATTTTCAATTTGATTTTCGATTTGAATTTGATTTGAATTTTAAATTGGTTTCTTGGTTAAATTTTAGTTTGATTTTTTATTTGAATTTTATTTTGATTTTCGATTTGAATTTGATTTTCTTAGGGATCAGAGTCTCTATGTTAGAGTTGGATATTGAGGGGCATTTTGATTATTTTTATGATTTGATGATTTTTCTTAAATTTCTCTATTTTCATCGATTTGGGTCCCATTAGACTTGAAATCACATTCTGAGTACAATGGAGGTACTTTCGAGATTTTTCGGAGGTTTAAAATTTATATGGGGTATTTTCGTCATTTTGGTGATTTTTACAAATTTTTACATATTTATCTGTTTTCATCGATTTGGGTCCCGTTAAATTTGAAATTACATTCTGAGTGCAATGGAGGTACTTTCGAGATTTTTCAGAAGTCCGAAATTTATGAGGGGTATTTTTATCATTTTGATGATTTTACAGATTTTTACAAATTTTAGCGTGATGTTTTTTTTTTTGTCCCTATGTGAGCATTTCTAAGTCTCAAAGTCTTATTTTCCTAGCGTAGCGAAGTCTCTAAGTTATCGAACAGTGTATTGAATCTAAGCGTACGTGCTTGCTAAGTCAGGTGAAGATGCAACGATCCTAAGCGTGCGTAAATTTTTTTGTCGAATCGTGACGAGTAGGGGGATGAAAAGAAATTAAAAATATAAGAAAGCAAGCAATACTCACAAGCCTTCGAGTTATTTATGCTCATCATTAGGAATTCACAACAACCGGATAACGAATTTACGAATTAGGCAGATGCAAAAAATGAGGTGTCTACATAAGACACTTTATTAAAGATAGGTGTACTTGTGATATGGTTGAAGAAAAATTTCATGAAATAGAGTATCAATTCCATGACTTGAAGCAAGAATTCCATGAAGTAGAGCATGTAGAGTTCAAGAAAAAATCTAGTATATTCAAGAGGTTGCATGTAATTTTTATAGTTATTTTCATATTACCTTTGTTCATGAGTATGTATTTTCTTTAAATGTAATAGTTGTTTTTAAGAGAATAATTGATTTTGGACTTTGATGGGTGAATGATTTTTTAGGATGGTTTGTTTGACCAATGTTTGTTATTGTTGTCCAATGTATTAAGCCTTTAGCCTATCTTATTAATTGTATATTAACTTTAATCATAGTTAACAACGGACAACAACAAAAATTAATATTTCTTTTTGATAAAAAGGGTTTAATGACAAGGAGAAGATTTATTACCTTAAAATGTACAATTATATGTCAATAGTGCAACCCAATCAAGCAAATAAGAATAGCCATTACAATACTACAACACCATATTAAGGGAAGTCATTTTAAATTTTAACTCACATCTTCTTTTATGCTTGAAAGAAATCATATTCAAATGAGAATATATATGTGAACCCTAACTTAAAACTCAAACCACATGAGCACATATCTATGTGGACATTTTCATGCGCCTTATATTTTATTTGATGCCAAATTGACAAAAGAAACTTAGAAGAATGATGTTGGAGGGTTTGTATAATGAACTATGATTTTATATTTATATTATTGGTTCAAAGGTTTTAAATTGTTGTGTGATCTCTATTTCATCTTCCCAATGGATGGTGAAGAGAAGTCCCATTTACAATCCAAGCAGTCAAGATGAGTAATGACTATAACATCATCCACCATTAAGACATACCCTCCATATTCAAGTGAATATTTGAGATATCATACATTTGGACACAACCTTTGTGGGGTGAACACAAAAATACCTTATTGATGTTGATAGTGCATATTGGATTGCATTATGGACTTGATGATTAATCAGTTTCAAAGCCATAATAAACATTACTCAAACCAAACAATTTAGAAATCACTAATTTGACAGATTATTGAAGTCCACAAATGGAGAGACCAAACCTTCGTGAATCAATGTTAATCTACACCAAACATCTTAATGGACCAGAAAAAAAAAATTAGTAGAAACCCAAGTGAGGAAAAATTCTTGATGCACCATGAGAATAATTTCTCTCAGTTTTTCATAACAAACATATCGAAATGATGAAAAGAAATCTACGAGGTACCAATAAAAAAAACAAGTAAAATACAAGATCTACAAAAAAAAATCTTCTATTTTAGAATCTAACTGAAGATCTAAGAACTATGTGAAGAGATTGTAATTTGTTTAATTTCATAAATTTTAAAGTTACAAAAAAAAATTATAATTAACTCAAATATAGTTTAAGCAGCTTTGAGACCATTTTTGGGTGGAGTCACAATAACTTTGTTTGCACGAAAGAGTTACAAGATATGTCAACAAGGGCCTTGAAATTATATGGCTCATTCATCGACAACTCTAATAGAACCTTTTTGTTCAACTAATTGTTTTTATTCATCAATCCATACATGAAGTTCCCATACGTCACCTATAAAAAGGAAAAAAACAAACATATGATGTTCAACTCAGACATAAGTGAAAGTATGCTATGTCACTAAGTCAATTTGTTTATTTTTAATAGTTGGACTAAGTCATTGAAAGTATGTTATGTCACTCAACATAAGTGATTGACATAGTATCCCACTAAAATTATAGACTAAGTTAATTTGTTTATTTTTAAAAACTGCAGAAGTACTAGCAATGCATGTGATGTTCAACTCAAAACATGGAATGTGAATCAATATGTTGTAATTCATACGATATCAATACCTTAAGGAATAAATTTATCTTATAAACATGAAACTACTTACCTTGGGTAGATCCAATTTCTTTCTATTAGGATTTTCAAGACAAATTTGCTTGTCATGGCCAAGCTTTAAACATAATGCACATTTCATTTTTTTCTTATGTTGGATCAATTCAATACTACTCTTCAATCTACCAGGATTGATAATCTTTTATGTTTCATTTTCATCTTTCTTTTTATCCTTCGTATACGAGATATTAGGATCCAAGAAAAACACTTAAGATAATTGAGATTTGTTATTCATGGATTTTCCATCTGTATTTATCGTTGAATCAATTGCAAGATCTGACATTACATGAGGTGTAAGTTCACTAAGTTTTTTACATATTTCATCATAGTTATTTCGTAATAATTTGAATCCCTCGATTGAAAATACGGTCATACATGCTAATTTGGTATCGTATTGACACATATTCAAGTCTTATTAGTTCATATTGTTATTTCTCATCACCCATTTTAAGTGAATCCTTACTCTAAAAATATAATTAGCTTATTTCCTCCATCTTCCCAAAATAAAATGAGATGATGTCAAATAAATGTCATAACAAAGAAAAATCTTTAGAAAATGTCAATAAAGTATTCTCATAAATTCAAATTTCTTGTATTCGTATGTACCCTTGTATGTTTCCAAATTAAGCGCAACCACAAACTCCTCGGGCTCAACAAACTTAAATTTTACATTATACAATCGATATCCACTATCCATTACACATTCTTCTTCAATTTCATAATTTATCACATTGACCCATTCATTATTGAATTTCTCAAACAAATTCCTGGTATACACGTTTGTCGCATCTTTCAAAAGTAATTCGTTATCTTTGACGCATCAAAACTTGTGTTCTAAATGAAAATCTTCTTTCTTCCCATCATTTCTATTATTCTTCAAAGTTTACTCATACCTAATAATAAATTCCTTAAGATTTAATCTCGAAGTAATAAATCCATCAAAAAAAGAATTAATGCTTTTACTACGCCCAATAGTATTCATGTCAGCAAAAAAAATTATGATTATAAACATCTTGAAAACCTACGACTCCTGTATTTCAAACAACTGTCGTAGCCATTCATTTTGTTCCAAATCATTTTTCTTGATCATAACCTTCCACTCCTTTTCGAAGTCTTCCTCATTGTATGTCGACCAAATACACTTTTGCATTTTATTCTTGAATTCAAAATTATTGAAGTATCCATGTGATAATTTCTCGACGAACTTCTTCTCTATGTGTCATATACAAAGACAATGACGCATGTTTGAAAAAATTTTAGCAATCGTATTCCTCATTGCCAAATCTTGATTGATGATTATTGATTTTGGATGTTATCCTCTCATTGCTTCTAGTCAGGTATCAAACAACCATATGAAGGTCACCTCCGTTTAATCTTGTAGAAGTGCACCCCCAAATTGTATAACCTACTAGTGGTGATTTACTCCAGTAAAAAGAGCAAATGACGTATCATACTTGTTTGTACGATAAATTGTATCGAATGTCACCACATCCCCAAAGTATTGATATATCATTCGTAACCTTGCATCAACCCAAAAAAAATTAATTGCCCTTATCATCACACAGCATTGTATAAAAAAATTGTCGATTTTCAAGATGTTTTTGTTTGAAGTACATAAACATTGACTGTGCATATTCCCCTTATAACTGCTGCGTCTAATATTTCTCAAATGATTATAACAATCCCTATTATCGAAACCAATGTTGAAACTTTGTCAACTGGTAGATTTTCTCTTTGGAATGCTTCAACTAAATTCTTAGCTACTTTTGACATGTTTCTATTTGACCTCATATTCATTCTCCTCCCTGGTGTAATTACCTTGAGACTATGGTTTTATTTGAAGATCGTCACTTTCCATCGGGTAGTATATACCTCATATATAATTCGCATTGACTCTTGACATCCACATTTTATAGTTAAACTACACTTACTTATCTTTTTCACGATCTCATTCTCGACTGTTACCTCAACTTCTACTATCTTTGGTATACCTTCAGGTGAACAAACAAATATCATTTCAATCACCTCATCTGAACCCCGTTGTGACTTCGTAGTATCTTGAATACGAATCCAAAATCCATTTTGACGTCCGTAATCTTCATAATATTTTTGAACTTCCATACTAAAATGAAAAAACGTCCCTACATACAGTGTTGTTAAAGTTTTGACATCTTTTTTTAGGCTCTGACATTCAATACGCTCACCTCCATCTACTTCCATTGTCGAAGATCTCACAATGTCATTAATAAGCACTTCACCAAAATTTTCAACATCGATAGTATCCATAATAGACTTCTACAATTGATAAAAGACGAAGACTTATATGATTACATACTATTAAAAGATAAACTCCTTAAACCATACAAAATGATAAAATGCAACCAAGAACCATATCACTACAAGCAAGAAAGACAACCCATTTACAAAAAACAACAAATAAAGATAACCTCATAAATCAAAATACCATATTTATGATCTCTACAGGTAAGGTTAATCATATTTGTAAAAAATTTAATCAAATATTACAGAAGTATCAATGAATAAAGGGTTTACATAGAGAGTGGGAGAAGGATTACCTTATTGCCAAATCAAGTTGGAGTAGAGTATTTTTGAAGACGAGAGAGAGAGATAGAATGGCTAGAGATTCTATTTTCTTTTTATCAAATCACACTGATTTTCTTAATAGATTTGATATAAGAATTTCATTAGGGTTTTTCGTTGCAGAGAGAAAAGAAAGAGTTTTGCCATTACCTTAGAGTTGAAGCCAAGAGTGACGAGAGAGAAAACGACGAGCCACTGTTTCTACATTTTTCTCTTAGGGTTGAATCTGAGATAACATAATTGAGACCAATAAAGAGAGAGAGAGAAGACTGCGTTTTTCCTTTAGGGTTGAATCCATAATTTTTCTCTTAGGGTATTAGTCGAGAGTGACAAGAGAGATAACGACAAGCTACTGTTCTATATTTTGTCTTTTAATGTTGAAGACTGGCAAGAGGGAAAGAGTGAAAAAGAGCTATTGATTTGATCTGATGTTATTTTGAAGACTTTCATTAATTTTTTTCTTTAGGGTTTGAAAATACTTAAGAAATATAAAATCAAAAAACATGAAACTAGCTGTCTCGCATGATTTGAGTCTGAACCTCGATCTAGTCATTCAATTGGTCATCATCCAACGATTTCTCTTCATCGATTTCTAATCTTGTTTCTTAGACGTCTGTGGATCCCCTCCCTATTATATATATATATATATATGTGTGTGTGTGTGTGTGTGGGCACCGTTTTACGAACATACTTGCAAACAAACCAAAAAATAATGGAAGGGGGTCATTGGATGTCGAGTTAATCAACGGACAAATCTCATTTTCAAGATACACAACATTCTTTACAGTTGTTTTCATGTTTGGGAGAGAGAATTTTTTGAGATTCGCTATTACCTCCCTCAAAAACTTTATTTTTCTTAAAATAACCTCATCAATCATCATATCCATCCCTCTTTCTTTCAGTCATCTCTTTTTCTCTTTCGACTTCAACCTTAAGAAATTGCACAAAAGAAAATCTTCAAAAACTCAACCATTAAAACAATCCATTCACATCAACAAAAGCTTGACTATTACCATTGTTTTCTTTCTTCTCTCTCACTCTAGAGCTTCTACAAAAGAACCAATGAAAGCTACAACCTCACTTTTCTCACTATCAGCTTTTACATATCGATAACTCTCTTTCACTCTTCTTTCTATCAACTGTTATAGAAGCTGCTAAGGTAATGGCATGGCTCTCTCTCTCTATCTCTCTGACTACAAAAAAACCCTAACAAAACTCTCATCTCAGATCTATTAGGAAAGCTAGAGATTTCAAACTACTCGTCTTCGAAAATACTCTACTCTAATACAATTTGGCAATAAGGTAACCCTTATCTTTCTCTTTTTCTTTAGAGGTTCATGATATGTGTCGTACTATATCTCATAGCATTCTTATGTATTATAACACATAAGAATATAAGGATTTAATATTGAGTATTATATTTTACACACAAGTAAGATGGCTTCTAAGCAAGTCAAGTACATTATAACATTACAAAAGAAACAAAAACGTAAGAAAATACATAATTATTTTGTCCAATGATGGATGATTTGTTAAGCTTAAAGAAAATGCATAATCAGGAATATAGAGAAGATAAAAATCACTAAAGAAACTAGAAAATAGGATTGGAGCCTCTTGCTATCATTCAATCGTTTCACTTCAGGGAAGTTGCAATCATTTGAATGTTTCACTTCAGGGAACTGATATTAAAGTCCATTAGGCATACACCTATCTTCAATAAAATATCATTAAGCATCTTCGTATGATCCAAATGACTTATGACAAGGTCCATGGTAGCCATCTACGTATTTATGACATTCTTCTCATATAGTAAAAATAGTAGTCCTTCTTCCTTCGAAAACAATATAAATTATGGCCATTCTAAAAGTAAAACATACGATATATATATATATATATATATATATATATATATTATATATATATATAATATATATATATATATATATATATATATATATATTATGACAAGTTAGTGGTTAGGCCCTAGTTTGTGAAGGAAAATTAATCAACTTTGCTGGCCTCTTTCTAACCCTATTTTACTACACACATTTGTGTTTGAAAGCATGATTAATAGGTTCTTTTGTGCAAGTTATTATTAGACAAAAAACATTGAAATTCTGAGTCAAGGATAAGATCATTTCTGACGAACTTGAATTTGTTATTATAAAAACCCAAAAAATTAAATATTCATAAAAACTCAAAAATTCAAAAATGGTTAATTTCAATTCATAGTGTTGAATTGAGGAAATAAATCTAATGGGATCAAAACAGGGTCATCAATAATGCAATTCATAGTGTTGATAAATAATTTAGAGAAAAAAAGCTTAAAGGAAAACTTTACAAGTAGGTTGAACCTTGAAATGCCCATATAATTGAAGGTAAAATGTCTCTCAAAGCCCTGTATTTTTAGTTTGGTAGGTAGATGTTGTGTGTATAAATCTTGCATCCAAGCATATAAATGACGATTGAGGTTTAGAGAGAGAGAGAGGACAATTGAGAGGTTTAGATTTTAAAGAGAGATCGAGAGAGAGGTTATAAAAATACATTAGAGATCTTTGCGTGGTGGGAGAACGCGCATCGAATAATGGCTATAGATTTTCTCTTTTGTGATTTCTTAGGGTTGAAGCAGAGAGAGAGATAAGACTAAAAGAGAAAGGTATAGATATGCTGGTTGATGGATTTTTTTTTTTTTTTTAAAGGTAGGTAATGGCAAATCTCAAGAAGTTCTCTATCCCAAATATGAAAACAACTATAAAACACGTTTTCTGTTGAAAACAAGATCTGTCTGCATCCAATAGCTCCCTTCCATTGTTTTTTAGTCTATTTTCAAGTATATATATATGGGAACGAATCAAGGGACATATGAAAAAACATATGTAAAAACAATGTAACATTAATAAATTTTCAAAATATGGGTTAGAAGTTTCAAATTGAGTTGATTTTTAGTGAGGATGATCTCTATGATGGGAAGATCATCCGAAAAAAAAAAATCAGTCCAATCTGAAAATTCTTACCCGATTAAAAGTGATTTAAAATGTGGACCGTTGATTTTTTACCAATTTTGGCCAATAATTTGTAAATCACTTTTGATGGATTTAGAAGTTTCAGATTGAGCTGATTTTTTTTGTGAGGATGATCTTCTCATCATAGTGACCATCCTCGCAAAAAATAAGCTCAATCTAAAACCTCTAACCCATATTTTGAAAAACCATTGTTTTTACATTGTGGTGTTGGATAATCTATGTGGGCCCAACGACTCTTAGTAAGATTTCAAATCTTATTAAAGCTAGTTTGGTTCTTTTCTATTAAACCTGCTTTACCCAACTAAACCATTAGGCAGGCTGGACTAGGGCTAAGATTTTAAGGCATGAATATAACCATGGATAGACTTAATGCAACAATTTTAGTTAGAAGAAAGAAATTTCCCAAAACGTGATCAACTTTTAACGAAAGTCCTATTATGACCAACTATTCATTTTAATTTCCAAAATATGAAGAATGAGATCACAAGTTTTTCAAAGTAATGATTTCGTTAGTTTAAAGTAGTGAAACTGTATTTTTTTTTTTCTTCCAAGGTAGCAATCTCATTGGTTCTAAAAGTGTTGATCTTGCAGGTTTGCCGTTCGCCATGATCTCGCTACTTTAAATTAGCGAGATCTTCACTTTAAAAGACATGCGATCTCACATTTCATGTGTATGTGAATTAAAATGAATGGTGATTTGGAATTGGAATTTCATCATATTCAACTCCCAAAATAGTAATTTACCCTAAAAAAATGTGTTGAAGATTTTTAAGAACACAGGGGGAAATCATGAAAGATATAGATTGAGGTAATGAGACAAGAACATCTTTATCTTTACTATTAGGGTGATTTAAACATACCCCCTTATATTTTGTTGAATATTAGAGATACCCCCTTATGTTTTGAAACTGATGACATCCATCCCTTAAGCTCTGTCTTCTAAATAGAATAAGGGGAAAAGACTCATATGCCCTCAACTTTAATCTACTGTCAAAACTCATATTTTTCTTTTCCAAAACCAATTATCTTCAAGCTCCTCAACCTCCAAGATAATTTTAATCTATTCAACCTTATTTTCATTCGTCATTTTCTATCTTCTATCATTTTGTAAAACATCCAAAAAATTTCTATTCAAAATTTCATCATTTTATACTTCCTCAAAAATTATATTTCGCTTTGGGATTTGAATATTGAAAACTTGAAGTAGATACAATCTTAAGATAGATGATGAGGGTTAAAATTTTTATCTAAAGAGGCTAAAGATAATTGATTTTAATTTGGAGAAGAAAAATCTAGATTTTTTGCTAGAAATTAAAGATGAGTGCATTTGAGTCTTTTCCTCTTAGTCTATTTAAAAAATTGAGGTCAGATGATTCACGTCATCATTTTCAAAACATTTGGGGGGGGGGGGGGGGTATGCCTAAATTACCCTTACTATTATAATGAGAGAAGGCCGAGTAGAAGTGGTTCGACACCAAAATTTGGACGCCACAAAGGCCTCTACTTTTACATTTAAACCTAAAATAATTATGGCCATTTTGGTCAAAACCAAGAAAACTGCAACCCACAATCTTAGAATAAATTTTAAATTTATAAAATTATCCTTCTTTTACTATGTAATATTCACATTCCCTCCAATCAATGTTTTAAATTACAAATAAACCTTTTTAATACATGTGTGTTTGCACATGCCACCTTCTAGCTATATAATGAGAGAAAACAAAAGTGGTTTGACACCAAATTGGATCTCACAAATGCCCACATATTTACATCTTTTAACAAAATCCAAAAAAGTACAATCATTAACTCTATGATCACATTGGTTAGTTTTCAAAATTACAAAATATCATTTTTATCATATAGCATTTGAAAAACTTTAATCAATATTTTAAATTATAAATAAGCCCTTTTCATATATGTACATTTGCACATGCCAGTTTCTGGTTTAGATTAACAAATGACGTGACATTTATCTAAAATCGAATATAAGAATAAAATTCATTCAACCAACTCCAAAATTCATTAAAGTGGTTATGGGTGTGATACTACCTTATCAGCATATCTCAAATCCTTTACATATTTATAATAAAACTCGGCGGTGGAACCCACTCTCTTTATCCCCCACAAAGAGGATTTGAGATCTAATCTCACTATTAATTTCAAGGACAATTTTAATTTTATTGTCTTTTTTCTTCTCTTCCTTTAGAAGAATATCTTTCAAACTTTATTATATTTCCTCTTTTATCCCCTCAACCCCAAAGAAAATGCCTTTAGTCTATAATATATGTTGAAGTGGCATCATGATTCATATCATGACTTAAATTTAATTTTGTAAGGGCAACTCTTTGCATATGTAGATCATGTCATCATTGACTCCATCCTCGCAAGCCAGTTGTAGCTTTTGATTTCATCACGTTAAGATAATTATATGCCAACTTGTACAGGAAACCAATGCTAAGATAAACTATATGCCAAGATCTAAAAGAAATCCACTTGGCCAAGGTACGAGGGCCTTCAAGGTGACCAGCATAGTGGGTCACCAAATTAACCAAGGGTGTAAGGTCCTTTAAGTTGTCCTTGAGTGATATGGTCCCTAGGTTGCCTTAGGGTGTGAGGGTCACCATGTCCATCAAATGTTAGCTTCGCAGCCCTCAATATTTCTTGATTGGATCCTCATGTTTGTCATTTTTCAGTTGTCACCTTATGACTAAATTTACATGTATTTTATATGCTCCAACAACTAACATTGTGACCATAACTACTGCACAACTAGGATTTCAACCATCCAATGCCCTAAAAACCAAATCCATGATTGGATCACAAATTATTTAGATTATTAAATACATAAAATTTTATTTTAAAGTAGATAATTTTTTCTAATAGTTTCTTATACTAATCTTATTACAAATAATTTCTTACTAAAATTTCTAATATATAAACATTTATCTATTTATTTTTATTTGTTTTGAGATAATTTAACAAATAGTTTCACCTAATCAACGGCTCTCAAGAGAAGTCCCTAAAGAAAAGAACAAAAGTGAAACCCGTTATAACGCGCACCCTTCAGTCTCACGCATATCTACCTCATCAACTTTCTTTCGTGATTGGGTGATGCGCACTACGCACATTGCCTATGGTAACAAGTGAGGAATAAGGGTGATTTAGACTTATACCCTTTTAGGTTGTGATAATTATTTGAGGTACCCTCATGTGTTTTCAAACTGATGAGTTGCCTTTGAACTTTGTCTTTTCTAAAAGACTATAGTGAAATGACCTAAATACCTTCTTCAATCTCTTCCCAATAAATTGATAACTTGCCCTCGGACATTGTCTTCATACTCTTGCTACTTGTTAGGTAACTTTTTAGCATCTTCAACCTCTTATTAAAAATCTTTGAATTTTACTTTTAATAATAAAATGATCTTAATGCCCTCATCATAAAATCTCTAACAAAAAAACCTTTGATTTTTCTCCCATAATTCATTGTCTGCATACTTTATAATTTTTAAAGATTTGTTTTTCCTTTTGTGTTTTCACCCTTAAAAGAGAAAAATAAACTTACAATTCTTCTCTAAAAAATCTGGTTTTACTAGACAAGTTAGTTGTCAATGTGAAGGTGGATTCAATGGATTTTTGAATCTAGTTAGTTGTTTGATCAAACACTCCACAAGTCTCAGTTGAGTTTGCATCTTTTCTTTAAAAAAAATTTATTATATAAAGCTTCACAAAAAATTTTAACTTGTTTTTGATGTTTGAAAGTTGAAGGACATATTAATAAATGAAAATACCAAAGTAACATTGAAATTGACATCATTTCACACATTGCTGACGTGGATGTGTGCACAAAATTATAGATACTTTTCATCAAGATATGAGTAAGAAACATCTATGATTCTGTGCACATCAATGTGTGAAACAATGTCAATTTCAATGTTACTCCAGAATGGTTCATTAATAAAATTATCATAATACCCTCATTTTCAATCTTTACTTAAGAAAACTTTGGTATTTTTTCTTTCCACCTTTAGTGTGAAGGTGGGTTTGAACGCAGATGGGTGGAACTGACACTCCACGATCCTTATAACTTAGTTAAGTTGATACTTTTTTTCTTTTAAAAAATTTATTATAAAATATTTCTGTAAAAGTTCTAATTTGTTTGACGTTTGAAGGAAACAAAATCTTGAGATTAAAATGATGGTAGAAATGTTTAACTTAGAACTTAAAGACAATGATTTTAGGGGAAAAATCTAGGATTTGAGTAGAAGTAAAAGATAAATGGCACTTATGTCATTTTCTATTTATATAGTGTTTAAAATAAAGCAAAAGTGAAGGGCTTTTTTAATAAGTTTGAAAACATAGAGAGGGTATCTCCAATATTTGCCATAATTCGAGGGGCAACAAAGGGTTATTAAAAAAATACCTATTTAATCTATCTTACACACATACACACACGAAACACGGAGTGGCAGTATGTGCTGACTGCTTAACAGCAAAGCGTCTCTGCATCCAGGTATTTTTTATTTTAATTAATAAAGCCGCCCTTTTCACACACACTCACTTCTTTCTCTCTAGCATTTTAGTGCGAGAAACAGCAGAGAGAGAACCCGATTTAAAGCGGACAGAGAGAGAGATATAGTTCTTACATTCTGGTTGAAGACGAGAGAGAAACAACCAAACGACTGTCTCTCTCTCACACTCACTTTCTCTCTCTTCATTTCTATATCTGAATCTTAGTACACAAACTCTTGAAACCCCAGAAAATTTACTGTTGAAAAAACCCTAAATCTTCAAATCGGAGCTCGTCGAGGTTTGAGTCTGTGCTTGCATTCGGATGTGAGATCATCAGATCCGCCATGGCCGATCTTTCTGGAGACGGAGAGAACGTTTATTCTGCGATGGAAGCGCTGGAGTTGAGTTGCAACGGCGGTTTCGGCTATATCCGTACGGCAAATGAGGCGGTTACGGCATCTGCACCGACACCGCCATTAACGGTTTCGGGATCGTTTAAAGAAGGCAAATCGTTGAGGAGACGAACATCAATTCGGCCTAGTTTAGATGCGGACGAGTTCATAAATCTGTTGCACGGATCGGATCCAGTTAAGGTTGAGCTTAATCGGTTGGAGAATGAAGTCAGAGGTGGGAATGTGATTTGATCTGGTGGTTTCAAGTATGATTTGGCTGATTTTTACTGTATTTTATGTTATTTAATGGATTGTTTTTTGTTTTTTGTTCTTTTTTTCTGCAGATAAGGATCGAGAATTAGGAGAAGCACAAGCGGAGATCAAGGCGCTGAAGTTATCTGAACGCCTTCGAGAGAAAGCTGTGGAAGAGGTTAATTTTCTTCTTTTGTGATGGCTAGATATTAAGTGTTTGTTCTTCAGATTTATATACATTTGTCATTAATTCGGATTTTGGATTGTTTAAATTCTAATTCATATGCTAATTTTGGTTTTCCATTTTTTGTAAATGGGTATTTTTATTACATATGGTTGAGGGCACGTTTGGATTGTGATTTTTGGAAAAAAAATATGTTTCTGAAATCATTTTGTGATTTTTGAGGTTAAAAAATGATGCTCCTAGCTGGACTATATTTTAGATGCATTTGTTTGTGTCGTGGGATTATTATTTATGTGAATCTGCTTAAATTTTCAATAATTTATTCCTTAAATTGTCAAAAAGATGTTTTTGGAAGCTTTTTTTTTTGAAGGGGTAAAAATGGTGGTCATACCAGGACAATATTTTAGAGGCACTTGTTTGTGTAATGAGATTATTATCTATGTGAATCGGATTAAATTTTCAATAATTTTTTTCCTTAAATTGTTAAAAAAGATGTTTCTTAAAGCTTTTTTGGGGTTAAAAAATGGTGGTCCTAACAGGTATATATTTTAGATGTATTTATGTGTTGTGTGGGCCTTTTTTTTTAATCAGCTGAAATTTCAGTAATTTTATTCATTTAAATGGTTAGTTTGAGGTAATATCATATCCAAGGTTTTGTTTTGTACCGTCTGGGTTGCGTCTTTCGATATATCATTATCAAAATTCTCTATAATTTCTTCGTTGGGTTTTGTATAAAACTTAATCTTGTACATATATATTTGTGTCGCATCTCTTATACTATTTTCATTGGTGCAGTTGGGTGTAATCTTTTATGTATTTGATAATTCTGTATTGTTTTCAAACCTTTTTTTTTCTTCAAAGAATGTGTTTTTTCAGGACCATCCTTTCCATGGTCCAATATTTTGGTAGGTTGTTTAGATAGTCATTGTCTTGAATTCAGGTATCCGTTTCAATTTGGTCCATAATTATTTTCACTGATCCTCGTGGATTTGGTCATTTTGTCGGGAAATTTAAGCATCCGGTTAGAATGTGAACTGACGTCATTTTCTCATGTTTATGTTCGTTGCTTCTTAGCTCACTGAAGAATTGGCAAAGATGGAGGAAAAAGTCAAGTTGACTGAATCTCTTCTAGAAACCAAGGTTTTGCATGGAACACTCCCTCCTCTCTTAAAGTGCAATATGCCTCTTTAAGACCATGCCTGATTTGCAGAAATCTTTCTGCAGAATCTTGAAATTAAGAAAATCAATGATGAGAAGAAGGCATCCATGGCTGCCCAATTTGCAGCAGAAGCCACCCTTCGAAGGGTTCATGCTGCTCAAAAGGATGATGACATGCCACCAATTGAAGCCATTCTTGCACCACTAGAGGCAGAGCTCAAGCTTGCTCGACAGGAGGTATTGTACCCTTTCTTATGATATGTATTGTGATTACCCTATGAAAATAACACTTGAAATCTTTATTATTATAATGATAGAAGGCAGAGTAGAAGTGGTTCGACACCAAAATTTAAGCGATCATAAATGCCCCCACTTTTATATTTAAATTTAATATAATCAAGTTAAATTTGTTTTAAAAAAAAACTAAGAAATTGCGACCTGACCATATAATCATATTGCTTAGTTTTTAAACCATAAATGCCCCCACTTTTATGTTTAAATTTAATATAATGAAGGTCAATTTGGTAAAAAAAAAAAAAAAAAAACTAAGAAATTGCAACTTGACCATATGATCATGTTCCTTAATTTTTAAAACTACAAAAGCATCCTTTTTTACTTTGTGATGTAATCATCAACCCTTTAATCAATATTTTAATTACAAGTAAGCCCTTTTGATACATGTGCATTTGCACATGCCACCTTCTAGTATATTAATAAAAAGAGCATTATACGCAGATGACAAAGCTACAAGATGATAACAAGGCGTTAGATCGCCTTACCAAATCAAAGGAGGCAGCTTTGCTTGAGGCAGAGAGGACCGTTCAAGTTGCTTTGGCAAAGGCCTCTATGGTGGATGATCTCCAGAACAAAAACCAAGAGTTAATGAAACAGATTGAAATATGCCAGGTATTGTGGGATTATTTGTGCTATTTTTACTTCAAGGTCGTTAAAATTTGTAATATTCACTATTTGTATCTATTGGTTAGGATCTGAGTGGGCTTTTATATTTATACTGCTTGTCTACTCCAGGAAGAAAATAAGATTTTGGACAAAATGCACCGTCAAAAGGTTGCAGAGGTTGAAAAGCTGAGCCAAACTGTACGGGAACTTGAAGAGGCTGTTCTTGCTGGTGGTGCAGCTGCAAATGCTGTGAGGGATTATCAACGGAAATTTCAGGAGATGAATGTAATGTGCCTTTTCTCTATGTGAATGTTCGTCTTGTAGGGTTGCTTCTGACTTCTTATATTTGTTTTTTCTGAGAGACATAATGTATGTTGCACACACACCCTCACATACATGAAAATTTTTCCTCACAGGAGGAGAGGAAAATCCTTGATAGGGAACTGGCCCGTGCAAAGGTCACAGCAAATAGGGTCGCGGTAGTGGTAGCGAATGAATGGAAAGATGCTAATGATAAAGTGATGCCTGTAAGACAATGGCTGGAAGAACGAAGATGCATGCAGGTTTGCTTCATGGTTTATTTTCTTTTTTTATCTTCCAATGTTTGAGTTCTCATATGCTTTCTTCATTTTGACGAAGCATTTTTTGCTACATTTAGTTTTGAGAGCTAATATTGGCACCCCAACTTTTACTTATTAAACCCTGATTTCTTAAATTATTTTTCACCCCAATTAAAGATTAAAACACACTCTCCAAACATTACAAAGGTTTAGCTTAAATTATAATCTCAACATTACAAAACATACACTCGTTCAAACAATTTCAGTAGTTGTTTACAATTATGAATAGGCTCATATAAAATTCTAAACCAAAAAAATAGAAATCTGGCCAACAAAATGAGAGCTTGTATTGGCACCTCACCTTTTACTTATTCTCAACCATTCACTTATTTTCTTTATTTTTAATTGGGTTGTAATAAGTAAAAGTGGGGGTGGGGGGGGGGGGTGGCCAAAAGCTGCTCTTAGTTTTTTTACATTTTTATAATCATTACCTAGAACTGTTGTTACAGGGAGAAATGCAGCAACTTCGAGACAAACTTACTATTACAGAGCGAGCTGCGAAATCTGAAGCACAATTGAAGGTTGTTTTTTTGTTTTACAGGGATACACGTCTACTGTACTCATTAGTCATTTCTAAGCCATTTGATGAAAAAGAAAATTAGAAATATGTTTTTGTTGTACCGTACAGGAAAAATTTCAACTGCGGCTGAAAGTACTTGAAGAAGGATTGAGGGTGTCCCCGACTGGTAGTAATCGTAGTACTCCTGAGGGGAGAAGTGTAAGCAATGGACCTTCACGGCGCCAATCCTTGGGTGGAGCAGATAACATCACCAAATTGACCTCCAATGGCTTTTCGTCCAAGAGAACGCCGACCTCTCAGTTGAGATCTTTAATTTCTTCTAGCACTAGTACAGTATTGAAGCATGCGAAAGGGACATCAAAGTCGTTTGATGGAGGTACAAGGTCATTAGACAGGGGTAAAGTTCGCTTTAATGGAACAGTCCCAAACTATTCTCTCAATAAATCTTCCGATGGAACCACAGACAGTGAGGCCCATAGTCCTTCGAAAGGAAAACTGGATGAGAAACCTTCTGAGATACCGAATGTTGATGCAGAGGATTGTGTCTCAGGATTGTTATACGATATGTTGCAGAAAGAGGTCATCACTTTGAGAAAAGCTGGATATGAAAAGGATCAAAACCTTAAAGACAAGGATGATGCTATTGAGGTCAATTTTTGTGTGCATTTTTTTGACTTGTAGTTCTACGAATTTAACATTTAAGCTTATTGTTAGTTGCAACTCATGATAATCCAGATGTTAGCAAAGAAGGTTGATAAATTGACCAAAGCAATGGAGGTTGAAGCCAAGAAGATGAGAAGAGAAGTAGCTGTAATGGAGAAGGAAGTCGCTGCCATGCGTGTGGAGAAAGAACAGGACATTAGAGCTAAGAGACTCGGTTCTTCAAAGGGTTCTCAACTACTTCCAGCAAGGTATTTATAATATTAGTTTTTGGTCAATGTTGTGTGTGTGTTCTATTTATAATTTTTTTTTGCATACGATTCAGTCTTCATGGTTTTATTCTTTTAATTATCTGAGGACTTTTTGCCTTCCTTTGAGTGGTGTTGTGAAACAATAGTGGTATTCTATGTTATCCCCGGATCTCATAATTGTTATGGATTTCTAGGGTTGTTTCTTCAGACGGTAGATAGTTTGTTGGGTTTTGTTTTAGTATATTATTAGGTTGGTCTCTGTAGCTTCTTTCTACTTTTCAACAGTTTCTATACTTAATTTTTTTTTTTTATGTTATAGTTTTGAGCATAATGATAATTTGGTATCAAAATGGATGTGGTACAATCATGCCACTGTAGTATTAAAATTATCTGAATTCTAGATGAATTAAGTCAAACTTTATCGATTAGTAAGCTGTTGAGATATTTCATTGAATTTTACTGTACATGACCAGAAATATATTTAACAAACAGGCTGTTTTGAAAAGCATTTCTTTGTTTTATTATTATTATTATTATTTAGTTACTTGCTTTTGTGAGTTTTTTTAAGTGGGGAAAAAAACTCAAGGATTCTTGAGTCGGCAAAAACTTATAGGAGGCTGAAATATGGATTATGGATCAAACATTCCTCAAGGTTATTCTGATGTCATTCATAGATAAAAGTCATTTTTTCTCATTGATTTTATGTTATCTTCATAATATTTACCTACATTAGTATTAAAGATTTATAAACATATAAGCTTTGTGGATCTATGATTCATTTCAGAATTTTAGGGGCAAAAAACTAAAAATTTGGCTAAACCCAATTTCCATTTTTGCTCTGCCTAAACAAGCACATTTTGGGTCATTGCTTAAATTTTCTATGAAGTGTCAATGATTTGATTAAGTTTTATTTACTAAATTACATTATTGTTAACAATTAATTGCAAGTCTTACCTTTTAGATTATCAATTCAATAATGTTTTTTAATGGACTAGACTTTTCAAGGAATCAAAGTTTTTTTTCTTCTTCAGATGTCCTGGTGTTTAGATGAGAGCTCATCATTAGATGAGGACCTTAGCCCTTTAGGATCATTTCAGTTCTGCCTAGGAAGGTTATCTTGGCCTCATGGGCTTGTGTTCTTTTTTTTTTTTTCTTTTTTTTTAATTGAGTTGTTTCATTTTTTTTCTTCTGCTCAAAATAATTCTTAATACTTATCAAGAAAAAAAATATCTCCTCTCAGATGCTTTATTGTTTAACAATTGCATCAATATGTTTGGATTGGTATTCAACCAGCAACTATTATTCCATACTGCTGTTTTTTTTATATGAGTTATAAGTCTTGTTCACCTGGTTTCTTCAATCATTTGTGTAATATAAAAGTGGATTTTCCCAGCATTATTTGCAATAATTGTGGAAAATTTAACAAAATTTATCCTTGTCAAGCTAAGCTTCCTTGAATTTATTTCAAATTTTAGTTGAGCTTGTTATGAATAAAAAAAATTAGTTGAGTGGAAGTTAATTTAATGTTTGGCATATGCACTGTTAGTCTGATTGCATAGCTGGGTATTTGACGGTGCCTCAGGCATCAGGAGGCCTTTGCGCCTTTCACCCTTAACTTCACTGAAAAACTATGTCTTGAGCTTAGATAGGTATACTATAAGTGGACTGCTTATGTATAGTAAGAGAAAACTTAGGCGTTGGTCAAGAATAAGAGTTTATTCCATGAATGTTTGATCTTCCCCTAATCCTTAAAAATCAACTTGATTAACAATTTCTAATCATTGGACTTTTAAGGGATTTTTCACCACGAGCTTCATGCATAGGCCAATGGTTGAAAAGCATAGAGCCAGTCTCATGAAGAACAATGCTCCAATCTAATGGCTATAAATCCTTGATCGAGTTGATTTTCACAATGGGTTGACCAAGTATAGGAAACTCATTGAGCCAGTCCCATGAAGAACAATGCTCCATTCTAGTGGCTAGAAATCCTTTATCAAATTGATTTTCATGGTGTAGGTTGACCAAGGATAGGAAAAGTATTATGGGTTATTGGTCCCAAAAACATGCCATGTAGCAAGATTTGGCTTCAAATACACACGCGATGTGGTATTTGTGACCAACACCTCCTTTCCATTTCCCACATGTTAATCAATCGTAAGGATTTTTTTAAAGCATGCTGGTCTACAAGAAGGAGATTTTGAAGGGAATGAGCTGCCCCACACTAATTTTACAGGGAAAGGATTGATCGGGTTAGTGTGACCTCCATTTGAATTTCTTCTCAAGGCTGATATTCATGATAAAGTGAACTAACTAAGAATTGTACTTGGAGTTTCACTTCCACATTATTTGTTCCTCCCCTTCTTGAGAAATCTCTTCGCCTTACTAAGCGCTACTACAGATCCCAAACTTGTTGATTTCCCAATAATTTACATTTTTCCTTAAATGCAAGTTCCAATAGACATCATTTCAATATTTAGTAAAACATTCACTAGCTCGAGCACCTTTCCTTCTAGAAATTGCATTAATGGATGGAAAAGCAATCTGAAATGATCCCCAATTGTGCTTTACTATTTTTATGTTTTTTGGTGTTTGTTCATTTTTTTGCGATTTACCAAGTCGTAGAACATGACCCAGATTCCCTAATGATAGCATTTTTTTGGGACCTCTTCACTTCAACACCAAATTTCTTTTTGGGGTAACAGTACCCTTTGAATTTCTCAAGAACTTAGTTTCCCAAATATCTTTCTGCACTCTTTTGTTCCTTGAGAACTTAGTTTACTTTTCTTTTGATGCAATTGGTCATTTATTCCACATCATGTAGCTTCTACATCATAATACTTGTTTCCTTCAGTAGTTCTTTCTAAAATATACTATATTTTCCCAATTTTTTTTATTTTAAAATAAGTTATATTTCTCATTTTAGGTTCCGCTACCTAATTCTTGGGTTTTTTCTATTTTTCAGCAATTCTTTTATTGAATTCATGATGCAAATAATTCATAACCTCTGACTTGTGTTTCATTGTTAAACCCTCCCCTAGGATGACCTTACAATTTTTGTACATCGAGCATTCCTTAGAAGAAAATATTTCCTGATGTCTACTTGATTCAATTTAAAAACCTTTAGAGGTTCACTTACAAAGCATTATTGTTGGTTTCTAGAGCCAGTTCAGTTAATAGGATATGACATGGGAAGTACGCGGCCTTCTCTCAACTCATCCCAAGTTTAGTAATTGTTAAGAGCTTCTAAGAGGTACTATGTTGCTTTGAAGCAGTATCTGGTTTGCCAGTCAATCTTCGAAAGAGTAAGGTCTTTCCAATGAGACATGTGGTTGATGTGGATTTTCTTGCACCTTCGCTGGGGTGTCAAGCGGGTGCCCTCCCTTCCTCTTGTTTGGGTTTTTCCAGAGAGAGGGGGGGGGGGGGGGGGGGCTCCCTACAAGAGTATTTGGGAATCGGTGTTACGAAAGTTTCTGGAAGACTAAGCTCTTGGCAAGCTAACTACCTTTCCAAAGGGTGGAAAACTAACCCAGATTAAGAGCGGTTTGTTTAGAATCCCAGTCTATCATCTATCTTTATTCTTGATTCCTAGAAGTGTGGAATTAAGGTTAAACAAGTTATTTAGATATTTCTTGTGGCATGATAAGGAAGGATAAGTAAATTGCATTTGGTCAGCTGGAAAAATGTGTGCACGGTCAAAGAGTCGAGGGGGTCTCGGGTTCAGGAAATTGCGTACTCTAAATGGGACGTCGCTTGGGAAGTGACTTTGGAGGTTTGGAGTGGAAAGGGAAGGGTTTTGGTGCAAGGTGATTGTAGCTAAGTACGGTGAGGACCCTTTGGGTTGGGAGAGTGGTTTTGCAAAAAATCCATTTGGGTATGGGGTTTGGAAGGGTATCTTGAAGATTCTTCATTAGTTTAAAGGAAGGATCACTTTTAAGGTGGGGAAGGGGGATAAAGTAAGGTTTTGGGAGGATGCTTGGGGTGAGGGAGGTCCTCTGAGGGATCGATTTCCTAGGTTGTACAGTATTTTGAGGAAAAAAATACCTCCTGGTTGCTAGTTTCCAGGTGTTGGATTGAGGCTCAATAGGCTAGGATTTGGGGTTTAGGAGGCCGTTGAATGATTGGGAGGTTTTGGAGATCATGGAGTTGATGGGTCACCTCGATATGGTGTTTGGAAGTTCTTCGGTGGAAGACATGAGATTATGGGTTCCAAATAAAGGCATGTTCTCGGTTACCAACTTCTACAAAGACCTCTCAAGTAATGGAGATCAGTCTTTTCCTTTTGTTGTGGTTTGGGTCCTAAGGTGCCCTCCAAGGTAGTGTTCTTTGTTTAATCCGTTGTGTGGGAAAGCATTCAAACACTAGATCTGGTAGGGGAATGGGTTTCTGTGGTCCGAATGTTTGTTGTGTGTGCATGAATAACGAGGAATCCTCTAATCATTTACTTCTTCACTGCGAGGAAGCCACTCAGGTGTGGGCTCACTTCCTTTCTTTGTTTGGGATGGATTGGTGTATTCCGGGCACAATTAGAGTTCTCCTTGGGGAATAGTTTCAAGTAGGTACGATCTTCCGTCATTCTAAGAGGTGGTTGTGGAGTTTAACCCCGTTCGCGATCTTGTGGGGCATTTGGAAAGCTAGAAATGCAAGAACTTTTGAAGATATAAGGCATCAAATCATGAGTTGGTCCTTTTGATTCTTAGGTTGTTATTCTATTGGTGCTAAGTCTTTAAAGAGTTCAAAGGGGTGTTCTTCAAGGATTTTTTGGTCTGGTGGGACTGTGTTTGTAATCTTTCTTCTGTTTAGTTGTTGTTCTTGTCTTTCCTTTTTGTTTTGGGGTGGGTCATCTCGACCTCCTCTTTCCTGTTTTCCTTTCTTTTATTAATAAAAAAAGAGAGGTTCTAAGAGATAGTTCTCTTATTTAGAAAAAAAAAGGTTTTATTTTGTTGAACATCTACTATTTTTGTCCTGTGGTGGAGCTTTTTTTTTTCCCCCCTTAAATGCTTTGTGTTGTTCGTGCTGCCCATCAACGGAAAATCCCTTCTTCAGAATCCAGTTGTACAACTCTAGTTCAATGTTCTTTAGTTGATAGTGTATACACGTTGTTTGTACTCTTAGAGCATGAGTCTCAATTACATTCTTTGGCATGAATGACTGCCATGGGTCTTATTTTCATTAAATGTTTTTTTTGATGGGTAAGCTGGACTTGAACCCACAACCTCAAAGTTGTTTTGCAATCTGTCAAACCAACTGAACTATGGTTCCAAGCCTTATATTTTCATTACTCCAATGGTTGTTTATTGTAGATTTTGAATATGTTGTTCATCTTTTAAATGAAATGGTTATTAACATTTCCTAAAATTTCAATGCATATTTTTTAAGTTCTTTTGTACTTCTGTCATATTTGTAGTTCCAAAAAAAAAAAAATTGTATTTTGACACCTATCAAACAGAAAATTGAAGCCTATGTTCAAATATTTTGGATTGCTGGATAGAAAATGTTGGAATGTGTTCATTTATTTAGTAGTATGCTGTCTATCGGAGACATTTCCTTGTGAATTTGTATTGCCACTATCCATTTTGTTATTCTTATCAATTAAAATCTCCATATTTGATTCTTATTTATCAAAGACAATAATGACATAATTATTTTGCGTCGAAGTTATATTGTCTCTTCTCATCTAAGTTTGGGAATATTGTTGTAATAACATGCTATGGGTGATGGTGCCATAGGCCTAGATTCAATTCCTGCTAGCATTGAGTCATTGCTATCATTAAAAATAGATTTGGTGAAATAAAGAAAGGAGTAGTGATAATATGACGCCCCCCTCTGACACATGCCCCCCCATCAAAGAATTATAAGATCATTTGCCTCGGGATACACAAGAAAAAAGATTTATGGTTATGCGTTTCCCAAGGCAAATGATCTACGGTTTTGTGATGGGGGGCGTAAGGGGCGTGTGTTAGAGGGGGCTGTTAAAAAATCATTACACTAAAAAAATGTTATTTTTATAATTCTATGTCAAGGAGATAATTTAGTTGATAGTTGATATGTCATGGTAAACCACATACCCTATTAATGTGGTGAGTGGCCAAGTTATTTCTCTCGCCACTTGTTTGTAACACAAGATTTAGTTAACCACTTATTTGAATAGCCTTAGTCCCATGATTAAGGTACACAAACTTACACGCTCTCAAGTTTCAATAATGTCTTTTCGTGAGGTATAATTGATGCAGTATTGATGGGGACATCAAAGCTTGAAGAGTAGGTTTTTAATGTTTATTTTAATTTTATATTTTTTGGTAGTTATTATGTTTTGTTTTTTGAGCTTATTTTCATGTTTTATTACCCAATGGTCTTAGTATAATGTTTTGGGGGTAGTTTGGTAACTTTAGTATGTCTTTTATTTAAGTTTACAAGTTTAGGAGAGAAAAAAGTTGTGAAAATTAAGTAATCTATTTGGTATTTTAGTTTTATCAGGATTCTTAGATTAATTTTCTTTATATATAAATTGTATTAGGATTTATTTTAGGAATAGAGTTTATGAAATAAAGAATGAGTTTCTGTCAATGGAGTTTCTTGGTGTGAGTTCTCCATTATTCTTGATTCCATGAAACCCCTGGTGCGATTTCAAGGTAAAGATATTTTAGTCCATATCCCTAACCAGATTCCCCTACCCCTTCTTTCACTTTCTTCCTTCGTTGTCTTGCATCAAGGATGAATAAGGGAAGAAGAGGAAATAACAGGTAGGTTAGAGAGTCTGATTTGGGAGTGGGTTGAAGATGTAAGGGAAAAGGGGTTTCAAGGATAGGTTTTAGACCCAAAAGTTCTTAACTGCTCTGTGAAATCTTCCACAATCCCAATGACTGTGTTGAAAGGCAAAGGGCAAAATTTTGCAATCCCAATATTATTCAACAGGGTCTTGTGAATTGGTTTAAGGGGGTATTAAATAGGAATAGGTAATAGAGTATATGGTAGGTTTAAGGAAGAGATTAATGGTATAGGTTTTTATGGTTTATGAAGAATTTGATGGGTTTCTTGTTGGGTTTTAGATGGTTTCTCAATCTCTCACAAATGAACAAAAAAAGTAGAGTTGGTGAATTGAAGAAGATAGAGGATAAGAAACAGATTAAACAGAAAAAAAATGATAGAATTACCTTGGAATCACCCCCAACGATTTCCAAGGCATCACCAAGTTGAATGCAACAACATTCGAACAAGAAAAGATATAACAGAAACTTTTGGCATTTCTTTTTATTCTTTTAAAACTCTCTGAAATCAATTACAATAGCCATATATCTAATCTACTCAAATCCCTAATCTTAACATGACTTAAAAATTGATACTTTTGACCTTGAGAAGTCAATATCGTGTAAAACTGATACCTTATTAATATTTTGGTCATAACTATCTAAAAACCCATCGGAATTGGAAAATCTTGGTCTCTTTGGATATTTAATTGAATTACCTTTTAAACGACACAAATTAACTTAATACGATTAGTTTTACTACTCAAATGATGCTAAATAAAAGTGACGTGAATAATGACCAGTCTTGAATCAAATTCCTAAAATAACCTAATAATAATATTCTAAAACTGATAGAACTTAAAAAATATGTAACAAGCCCATAAAGAAAACCCAACAACGAAAATAAAATAAAACCATAAAACTAAAATATGGCTCAAATAGGTTAGGCCTATGAAACCTTTCTAGTATCTTCTAAATTTGGTGGTCTATCTTGAGTGGTGCATGTTTTAAAGAATTAGAAGGGAGGTTTATAATCTTTTTTTCCCATGCTTTGGCCCATGAAAAAGTTTACATTGCATTTTCCTTGCATGTGATCAATGGATTTGGTCAGAAGAAAGAAAAATGATTTGTTTATTGAATAATTATTCATTTTTTGGAAAGTACTTTTGTTTGCATTCACTTAAAATGGGCTTACACAAGTTGTTGCAATCAACAGCTAATAACTTTTACAATTGTGACTATATACGAAACTACTCTTACTTTCATCTTGTGTGCAACAAAGTTCTGGCTATTCTTTTAGAGGCCTTCACTCTTCTCTCTTAGTGTTTGATGCTCCATTACTTCATATCGAGCATCACTTCAATCAGTTGTGGTCAGCGTGAGCTACTCTTTCTATCCCTTGTTATTATACCTTATAAGCCTTAGAACTTCTGCCCAAACAAAGATATTAGTACACCTCCCTGATTTGATGCTTGATAATCTGTTATACCAATAGTTCTAGTGTAAGTGTATAACCTGAATAACTAAGAATATACACAGCCTACATCAAGTATTGGAGACTTCCTACACCTACAAAACAATCCTTGGTCCACACCTCCTGTATACAACTGAACCAAAAACGCTGCTGTTGGATACCTCTTAACCATCTTGATAATTTAACATCCTTCGAAATGATCAATAAATAATGGGAAACCAATAGAAAAGCAACCTTTCCATTGGATGGTTAGGATTGAAGCAATTAATGTGATATTTGGGCCACATGCAATACGATAGGAACTCATCTATTGGGGATCCTCAAACCAGTTCTCTCTAAAGAAATGCAAACAATGTTATATTGATGTTAAAAATGGATCATTTTTTCTATTCTTAATCTGTACCAATCTGAATTCTATCTATGCAGTTTATAATTTGTCAAGTTGCATTTGTGCAGAAATATATCACGTGGTGGGCTGATGCGTAACATCCAATGAGTGAAGAAACGTTAAAAGAGTAATCCATAATAGGTCTTGTTCCCTGTTTTCTCCTTAATTCTTCCTTCATGATTGATATCTTTGTGATCATTGAGTCCGGTAAAAGAAGGGAAATCCGAGGAAGAAAGTGGGTCTGCTTTTGACTTGATGATCATTGTGTACTTGGAGAAGTAGTGAAGAGAAATAACGATGAAATCAGGCTAACCTTTTGGCAGGTTTTACATTGAGAAACAGTGGTTGTGTGGTTGTATAGGTTATATTGGTTTCTTTTTTTATTCTCGTTTTTCAATGGCTATGATTTGCAGTTAGTATATGTTTGTTGTTGCTTTAAGATTGTGAATATTCTTGTAACCAGATCAAGAAGATCAACTTTCACGATTGTGGTGGTCTTATTGTAATCTACTCGTAGGTGCGTAAAAGTTTTATACACTACTGCTAGCTTTGGAGACATGTTGTATGAACTACAACAGATACACAGCATCATAATACTTCAACGATGCATTATCCATGTAATGGAAATGTACAAGGTCCATAGGTGGTGGATCCTATACTACACATCATGCATGAGGTCTTCCAAATAAGTAAGGTAACGTCTTTGGTCCCAGCTGTCATTTGTCTTCTTTCAGCTATATAGGATTTACGTCACGATATATCGGCCATTATTTGTTTGAATTATGATCACCATTTAGATCGATGATTTGTTTTTTTGCTCATATAGTACCATGTGGATTTTAATAGTATCGAAAGAAGGAATCTATGAAATGTCTTCTGAAATAGAAAGCTTGCCTAGTGAGTAGTCTGCACCCAAATTGCTTCTAAAGTTATAAACCAAAGCTACCCAGACTTGTTTTTTGGCTCCTTACTTTTGTGAGTTGTTAGATGGGATTTTCGGGATGGAAATATCCTCGATTTTTTTTGTTTTTATAGTTAATAATGACAGACAGCCTTGGATTATTTACATGGTTCTGTATTCTCATCTTCATTCTAGAAAATGTAGAAGTTGCTTTTGGTTTTCTCTTGACAGCCTCCACATCCTTTAGAAACACTTCTAGACCCCCCAAAAATAACTTTTTTGATCGCTGCACAAACAATCTGTGCCAAAATTGCAAATCTTATAGAAGTGATTTCAAATCAGCGCTTGGGTTGAAAGTTGAATTGCAACAAATAGGGTCTAAAGTCAAAATGACAATTTATTATTATTATTATTATTATTGGGGACCAACTAGTTGCACACCACATGTTGCAAATGATACTTGACTACTTATATTTTTTCCTTTCCACTCCATTTGGATTGCACTCAAAAGAAAAATAAAAGTATTGTACTCCATTGTTTTTAAAGCATGATCACAAAGAGTTGTGCTATTGGCGCCCACCATACATGCTCTTTATGCCCATTGAAATTTTTTTATATTAAAAGAATGAAATTATATTTTTACCCTTCCATACACCCACCATCTTCTCTATCTATCAATTGAAAAATTCAAACCATTTTGTCTATCTATTCCCTCTTGCACCATCTACATCTTTGGCCCTTAGTCTTCTTGTTCTTCATATTCTTTTTTTTTTTTTTTCTTTTTCTTTTGTGGGTTTTGTGAGAGGTTAAATCAATGGAGATTAGGTTTAAAGTTTTTTTTTATTTTTGCCCTTTTACATGTTTTGCATTAAATCATCAAAGATGGAAAAAAATCATTATTAAAATCTTCAAAACGGTGATTTTGAAACGATGAACTCAATTTCTTTTTTAATTATATTGTTTTACATAGATTTTGTTCAATAGACTTGGATTGCATTTGTTTTAACCAATTCAGTATCTTACTGAACATAACTTTCTAACAAACATTACAAAATCGATTTGATGGGCGTTTACTGAAATCTTCAATCACGTCTATCGATTCAATTTTGTAATGTTCCATGAACATTACGTTCAGTAGGATACTTATCAAATATTTTAAAATAAGTTCATTATGAACTTAATGAACGATATCTATCAAAAGATCTATGAGTGTTTTGATAGACTCATGGAATCGGTTTTGTAATGTTTGGTAGGATACTTACCAAATTGACTAAATCAAATTGGGTTTGAATCTATCGAATAAAATTTGTCAAAAAACTTCGAGATCTTCGATTCTAAATCGTTGTTTTGAAGATTTTAATAATGGTTCTTCTATCTTCTTTCACGATTTAATGTAAAAATGTAAAAGAAAAATTAAAGAAATAAGATTCTAAAAAAAAAAAAAATTTAAAATCTAATTTCCATTGAATCAATCTCTCAAAAAACTTAAAAAGGAGATGAATATGAAGATAGAGAGGCAGATGGTGGAACAGGAGAGAATGGATAAAGAAGAAGGTGAGGTGAGATTTTCATTTGGTAGATAGATAGATGGAGAAAATGGTGGGTGTACAGTGTAATTCAATGAGGGCATTAGTGTACTTTTTTTTTTTTTTCTTCTTTTTTAATTTGGGCACAGAGAGCGTATATAGTGGGTGCAAAGTAGCATGACTCCACATTAAACTATTGTTGGTTCAATAAGTTTTGTAAGAAATATTTGGTTGTATCATGCATGACAACCATATCATAGCTTAAAAGAGCAGAGAAATCCTAATGTTACCAATAATGAAGTGCAATTAGTATGTAGAAATAGAGGTCACAAAATAAATGTTATTTTTCAATTTTGGTGTGCAACTATTGGGTCCCTATTATTATTGGCAAGTCTCATTTCAATGAGTGTACCTTGGTGATGGTGGGAATTGAACCCAGTTTATGGTATCATCACCTGTGGACTTTACCAACAAAGCTAGTTGGCCTCTCGTCAACTCAACTGTTGAAGTTGCCAACGGATTTCTAATTTAATAAGAAAAAAAATGTCCTATTTTCAAGTGCCACATGACCTATGAAATTACACGTCGCAGTATGACAATAAAGTTGGACGATATTATTGAAAATAGGTAAAAAGATAGTATATATATATATATATGGGGGGCGTTCAATGGCCAACTTTTTAGCAAAACATTTTTCAAAACATGAGTTAGAGGTTTTGGAATGGGCTGATTTTTGGTAAGGAGATCATCCTCACCAAAAAACAGCCCATTCCAAAACTTCTAACCCATGTTTACAAGCTGAAAAATCGTGGACCGTCCATTTTTTGTAAACTGTTTTTGATGGGGTTAGAAGTTTTGGAATTGGCTGATTTTTGGTGAGGATGATCTACTCACCGTAGAGATCATCCTCACCAAAAATCAGCCCATTCCAAAACCTCTAACCCATGTTTTGAAAAATGTTTTGCCAAAAAGTTGCTAAAAAGTTTGCCCTTGAACGCTACCCTATATATATATATATATATATATAGGGTAGCGTTCAAGGGCCAACTTTTTAGCAAACTTTTTGGCAAAACATTTTTCAAAACATGGGTCAGAAGTTTTAGAATCGGCTGATCTCTATGGTGAGGAGATCATCCTCACCAAATATCAGCCCATTCCAAAACTTCTAACCCCATCAAAAACAGTTTATAAAAAATGGACGGTCCACGATTTTTCAACTTGTAAACATGAGTTAGAAGTTTTGGAATGGGCTGATTTTTGGTGAGGATAATCTCCTCACCGTAGAGATCATCCTCACCAAAAATCAGCCCATTCCAAAACCTCTAACTCATGTTTTGAAAAATGTTTTGCCAAAAAGTTTGCTAAAAAGTTTGCCATTGAACGCCCCCCATATATATATATATGTCCCGTTCAGCAACAAACATATTGACAAACATTTTGGCAAAACATTCAAAACATGGGGGTTAGAGGTTTTGGAATGGGCTGATTTTTGATGAGGATGATCTCTACGGTGAGGAAATCATCCTCACCAAAAATCAGCCTATTCCAAAACTTCTAGCCCTAGTTTACAAGTTGAAAAATCGTGGACCGTCCATTTTTTGTAAATCATTTTTGATGGGGTTAGAAGTTTTGGAATGGGCTCATTTTTGGTGATGATGATCTCCTCACCGTAGAGATCATCGTCACCAAAAATCTGCCCATTCCAAAACCTCTAACCCATGTTTTGAAAAATGTTTGCCAAAATGTTGTTGCTAAACATTTCCCTATATATATATATATGGGTAGCGATCCATGGCCAACAGTTTGGCAAAACATTTTGGCAAACACATTTTTCAAAACATGGGTTAGAGGTTTTGGAATGGGCTGATTTTTGGTGAGGATGATCTCTACGGTGAGGAGATCATCCTCACCAAAAATCAGCTCATTCCAAAACTTCTAACCTCATCAAAAATGGTTTACAAAAAATGGACGGTTCACGATTTTTCAACTTGTAAAATGGGGCTAGAAGTTTTGGAATGAGCTGATTTTTGGTGAGGATGATCTCCTCACCGTAGAGATCATCCTCACCAAAAATCAGCCCATTCCAAGACCTCTAACCCATGTTTTGAAAAAGTGTTTGCCAAAATGTTTGCCAAACTGTTGGCCACGGATAGGGACCCTATATATATATAGGGTCCCGTTATTTGGCCAACAGTTTGGCAAACACTTTTTCAAAACATGGGTTAGAGGTCTTGGAATGGGCTGATTTTTGGTGAGGATGATCTCTACGGTGAGGAGATCATCCTCACCAAAAATCAGCTCATTCCAAAACTTCTAGCCCCAGTTTACGAGTTGAAAAATCGTGAACCGTCCATTTTTTGTAAACCATTTTTTATGGGATTAGAAGTTTTGGAATGGGCTGATTTTTGGTGATGATGATCTCCTCACCGTAGAGATCATCCTCACCAAAAATCAGCCCATTCCAAGACCTCTAACCCATGTTTTGAAAAATGTGTTTGCCAAAATATTGGCCAAATAACGCTACCCATATATATATATAGGGAAATGTTCAGCAACAAACATTTTGACAAACATTTTGGCAAAACATTTTTCCAAACACGGGTGAGAGGTTTTGGAATGGGCTGATTTTTGGTGAGGAAGACCTTTACACCGTGAGGATGATCTCTACGGTGTAAAGATCTTCCTCACCAAAAATCAGCCCATTCCAAAACCTCTAACCCATATTTTGAAAAATGTTTTGCCAAAATGTTTGTCAAAATGTTTGTTGCTGAACATTTCCCTATATATATATATAGGGTCCCGTTATTTGGCCAACAGTTTGGCAAACACTTTTTCAAAACATGGGTTAGAGGTCTTGGAATGGGCTGATTTTTGGTGAGGATGATCTCTACGGTGAGGAGATCATCCTCACCAAAAATCAGCTCATTCCAAAACTTCTAGCCCCAGTTTACGAGTTGAAAAATCGTGAACCGTCCATTTTTTGTAAACCATTTTTGATGGGATTAGAAGTTTTGGAATGGGCTGATTTTTGGTGATGATGATCTCCTCACCGTAGAGATCATCCTCACCAAAAATCAGCCCATTCCAAGACCTCTAACCCATGTTTTGAAAAATGTGTTTGCCAAAATATTGGCCAAATAACGCTACCCATATATATATATATAGGGAAATGTTCAGCAACAAACATTTTGACAAACATTTTGGCAAAACATTTTTCCAAACACGGGTGAGAGGTTTTGGAATGGGCTGATTTTTGGTGAGGAAGATCTTTACACCGTGAGGATGATCTCTACGGTGTAAAGATCTTCCTCACCAAAAATCAGCCCATTCCAAAACCTCTAACCCCATCAAAAATGGTTTACAAAAAATGGACGGTCCACGATTTTTCAACTTGTAAATTGGGACTAAAAGTTTTGGAATGGGCTGATTTTTGGTGAGGATAATCTCCTCACCGTAGAGATCATCCTCACCAAAAATCAGCTCATTCCAAAACCTCTAGCCCATGTATTGAAAAATGTTTTGCCAAAATGTTTGTTGCTGAACGGGACCCATATATATATATTTGGATTGATATAAAGACATTGGAGGGATATTATTGAAAAAGGGAGGAATAAAAATAAAGTTGTAGAGGTACGTTTGAAAAGGGGTATAAGAGACAAGTAAAGATGATGGGTATTCTTGGAACCAAAGAAAGAGAAGGGAATAAAGTTGAAACTATTTCTCGAGATTTGTGATGAGATTGAGTAAGGATGAGAATATAACAACAATTGTATATTAAAAGAATTAAGAAAATAATGTTATTCTAGATAAATGACTTTTTTGACAATAACTTTAAAATACATATCTTTTCTTCTTCATTTAGGAATTAGATTATTCACTTATAAAATTGCTTAATGGTAAGACCCATTTTTTTTTAGTAAAAAAGGGGAAAAATGCACAAGGAACTTGGACTACTCAAAAGATCAACCAAAGATTATTGTATTAAGAATAATGATTTTTTTATGCCCTCCTACCCCCTCATCACAGAATCGTAGATCAATTGCCTTGAGATATACAAAATCATAAATATTTTCTTGTGTGTCCTGAGGCAAATGATCTACGATTTTGTGATGGGGGCGCATGTCAGAGGAGGGTGTCATTATTACGACTCTTGTATTAATTCGCATGCCGGTGAAAATACAATTCCTTGGAGCGTCAGCTGCATCACTGATCAGATTTAATCTTTGGCCCTACATTTCTAGGTGATCCATTTCATCTTTCAATTTAGGGAAGCCAAATAGTGTTATAGACTTCTTAACTTCTCTTATCTACGAGTCCAAGGTGAATTTGAAAATCGAAACTGTTGCCATAGACAATTAAATTTTGATTTTGTTTTTAAATAAATGTTTTAAAAGCCGGAGAGATGATTGGAGCGAATATTTGTCAAATTGGTTGGACCTGGTTCAATTCGGTTGGACTGATATATATATATATATATATATATATATATTAAAAAGGACTGGCTAATTGCTCATCATCCACTACCAATTGCACTCCATTACTTAAAAATTTTCCTTCGCATTTCACTTGATGGTTACAGTCAAATAAAAATAAGAATATTTCATTTCTTGTTTTTTGTTTTTTATTCTTCTTCAACCATGCTTATGTAAATTAGTGTTAGTTCAATAGTTTAAGAAATACTTAATTGCATAACAAGCATATTTAAAATTTACACGAAATGGAGAAGACGAAATCACAAGAAGGTGAATCACCCCAAATCTTAATGTTACTTATAATGAAGTACAATTAGTATGTTAAAATAGTGGTTAAAAAAGGTTATTTTTTCGAGATTGGTGTGCAATCAACAACTAGTGATGTGCAACTAGTCGGTCCCTAAAATGAATACTTTAAAAAATAATAGAAAATAGAAAATAGGCTATAGCAACTAGTATTAAACCACCATGTTTCTTTTTACTCCACCTCAACATTGAGTGGTCTTTAAACGGTTAATGGTTCTTCATTTTTTAATCTTCAACTTATTAAAAATCAAACCACCATATGGGTGGGGTCAAGGGGTTTGCTCCTCCTGTGATCTCAGGTTCGATTCCCATCGGCTACTAATATCAGTGGCCATGGGTCACAGAATTAAAATCCTGTTTCACAAGTCTTGTTCGGGGAGGAAGGAATAAGTGATGCGTGCAAGTTGGCCCAAATACCCTTCTTATAAAAAAAAAAAAACTTATTAAAAATCTACAATTTTGTTAATTAAAAGGTATTAAAATTTTATACTATATGACATGTATATTCGTAAAATACAGTAAAAGATTGTACAAGAATCCATTCTTTCTATACAAGTTTTTTAAGATATGTTGTCAACATTTTAAGTATCACCACTTCCACAATCCTCTCGTGCTCGATGTTGGAAGATTCCAAATGATATTATTGACCACTCCAATATAAAACTAAGGCACTACTTCAAAACCGACAATGTAAAAGGTCTTATTAATCCAAGTACATGGGAAGAAAGCAAAGTATTCAAACATTCCCCATCATATCCTTTAATATAAAAAAGCACTACTTACCCTAGATTCTCATATTGCTATAGGTCGCGTTTAAGAAATGCCCTTCCCAACTAGAGGCGAATTCTCATCATTTTTTTTTTTTAAGTAAAATTTATTGAAGATGAGGACAAGAAGTCCACGGAAAAGATACAATTCATTATTTATTACACTAATTTATTACACTAATGCTGAGGTGACACAGGGTATTTACTGCAATTCTCACAATTCTGACATGAGATGTGCATATAACTGTAGATGTGTTTCCTCATGATATGAGTAAAAATCATTTACGATTATGTACGCATCTCCACGTCAAAATTGTGAGGATCGTAGTAAATCCTATGTCACCCCAGCATGACTCTATTTATTAAGGTCTTATAACAAGCTTGAACTCATAATTCATTAGTTATTAAGATCAGTAATGCTATTTTTAATCTCTTATTGTCATACTTTTCAATGATCACTCGTAGAGTTTTTTTCTTGAAGGTGTTCAGGTGTTGAGGTAGATACCCGTACTAGAGAAAACAAGGAACAAAAAACATAGGATTGCCCATTGATGGGTGGAGTCAAAATTTCTATTAATGAGGGCTAAGTACAGGTGCAACTTGGTTCGGCTTGGTTCGATTTGAAGTCAAATTGGAACTGAACTGACATAGGTCGGTTCCACTAAATAAGAATCAGAACCAAACCAAATTCCATTGAAACCAAACCATTCCAAACTGAATTAAAGTTGGTTTGGTTCGGTTCGATTCTAAGGATTGCCAATATTCTAATTGTAAGTAATATTTTTTAATGAAAAAAGAAACGTATAATAAACATAAAATTACTAATCTATCTATAAAAAAATCATTAGTTTATCCATAAAAAATTACTAATCTATGTCCTAATTCCTCAGATAATTATTATATACGTATACATTTATTTATTGCATAGGGGTTTGATTCGGTTTTATACAAAGTTTGATCCGAGAATTGAATCAAATTGACTAGTTCTCCATTTTTGTAACTCAAAATTGAATTGCAAGTTGTTCCAAACTGAACCAAATCACCCCAAAACTATCAGTTTGATTTGATTCTCTGTTTGAACCGGACCAAGTTGCACCCGCTAGGGCTAAATGCTAATGATGGTCACATGACCAAACTATCCCAGTTAACAAAATGACTTATTTCTTGAACCAATCTTATTGGAAACTGTAGACAATTTGGGTCTGATCCGATGAACTATGAAATTGCAATGTGAAAGTAAGATGACAATGACAACAATGATGAGCATTTGCCTTTAGTTGGAAGGAAAGTAACTCTCAAGAGATAATCTTCAAAATTTATTGAAGATGAGGACAAGAAGTCCATGGAAAATGTACAAAAACAAAGGCAGTCAAAAGCAAATGAGCCGAGGCAAGAAAGCAAAACAAATAACTACTCCCTAATTACATTCTTCCATCTAAACAAAAAAGTCCTAAAAAAAGAAACCCTTAAAATCCTTAAATCGTTTACACCAAAAGAACAACAAACAAAAAATATTGAAAGAAGCATGAATGCAACACTTTTTGACTGTTTGGCATTGTTTTATTGAGCTCTTCCTCTTCCAACTTTGTTGGCCAGTGCAATTGTGTCATACTATTTTTTTTTTCTTTGTTTACGTGTATTTAGCACTCTGATTCTCATATTGGATCACATTCGCTCAATCATTTTTGACTCAATCAATCCAAGTCAACTTGTACAAGTCAAAAATCCTAGTGTTTTAAAACCAAGCCAAACTTGGGAGACAATTTGTCTCATATAAAAGTTGCGGACTGAGCTGAATTTTTGTGAGGATGATATCTATGATGAAGAGATCATCCTCAAATAATAATAATAATAATAAATAAATAAATAAATAAGTCCAATCTAATACTTCAAACTCCATAAAAAATGATTTACAAATTAACATTAAAAAATCGATGATTCATAATTTTAAATCACTTTTGATAATGTTAGAAGTTTCAGATTAGGTTGATTTTTTGTAAGAATGATCTCCTCATCATAGAGATCATCCTCACAAAATATCAACTCATTTCAAAACTTTTATGCCATATTAGACAAAATTGTCTCTTTAACGTTGACTGATGAACTTGATTCCATTTAAGTGCCACCTATGTATGTGACTAACACTTTTGTCCTATACGGGTTAGAAGTTTTGAAATAGGCTGATTTCGGTGAAGATGATCTCTATGACAACACGTGTTAGCCAAATAGTTGGCCCTTGAACGAAACCTCTATATATATATATAGAGTCAGGTTCCGTAGACACATAAAGCTACAACGTTTTTGTCTTATATGATTAAAAAAGTTCGAAATGGACTGATTTTTTGTGAGGATGATCTCTATGGTGAGAGGATCATCCTTGCAAAAAAAAAAATCAGCCCATTCCAAAACTTCTAACCCCATCAAAAGTGATTTACAAAAAATGGACGGTCCAAAATTCTTCAACTTGTAAACATAGAGCTAAAAGTTTTAGAATGGGCTGATTTTTGGCAAGGATGATCTCCTCAACATAGAGATCATCCTCACAAAAAATCGGCCCATTCTGAACCTTTTTACCCATATAAGACAAAATATATTGTAGCTTTATGAGTAGTTTTATGTGTATACGGATCCTGATTCATATATATATTAAAATAAATGAAGCAATTCCACAACAAATTATATATATTTTAAATATTATAATAATAGTTATCGATGAAATTTAAATGAATCAAAGTCAAGAGAAATGATTGGGCCATTATGGTTAGGGCAACGCTTGGACGTTGCCTAAGGGTCTGGTTGGGAGAAGGCCCCTACTATTTTCTTTTCAAATAGCTCCATTTTTAAGAATCTAACATGATGGATGGCAAAAAGGTGAGAGACTTTCGAGGTTCATATAAGAATAGAGAGTTGATATTGGCACAAGGGGCGGCGCTAGTAAAGGGCAGTTGCCCCTGTTTTTTTTTTATGGTTATATATATGGGAAATGTTCAGCACCCTAAGTTTTACCACACACTTTAACAAACGTTTTTTGTCCTACATGGGTTAGAAGTTTTGGAATGAGCTGATTTTTGGTGAGGATGATCTCTATGATTAGAAGATCATCCTCCTCAAAAATCAGCCCATTCCGAAATGTTTAGCCCCATGTTTACACGTTGAAAAATCGTGGGCCGTCCATTTTTTGTAAATCATTTTGATGGGGTTAGAAGTTTCGGAATGAGCTGATTTTTGGTGAGGATGATCTCTATGGTGAGGAGATCATCCTCACCAAAAATCAGCTCATTCCAAAACTTCTAACCCATGTAAGACAAAACGCGTTTGTTAAAGTGTGTGGTAAAACTTAGGGTGCCGAACGGGACCCTATATATATATATTCTAAAATCAGTAATCTTTAAGCACTTCAAGTTGAAGAGGGGAACGCGATGGTTTACATTATTCCATTGTAGGGCTGGCAATGGATTCGCTCGACACTAGATCAGTACCACTTTAATATCGATCCAATTTTTTTAAACATGCACCTGATCCGAATCAATCAGATTAATGAATGTGTGAACCGAATCCAATCTATTTCATTTTATCCTTAATCCGAAATCGATCCGAATACATGCCTTATTTTCAAATTATTTCAAAAGAAGTATATATATATATGTATATATAGGGTCCCGTTCAGCAACAAACATTTTTCAAAATATGGGTTAGAGGTTTTAGAATGGGCTGGTTTTTGGTGAGGATGATCTCTACGGTGAGAAGATCATCCTCACCAAAAATCAGCCCATTCCAAAACTTCTAGCCCCAGTTTACAAGTTGAAAAATCGTGGACCGTCCATTTTTTGTAAATCATTTTTTATGGGGTTAGCAGTTTTGGAATGAGATGATTTTTGGTAATGATGATCTCCTCACCGTAGAGATTATCCTCACAAAAAATCAGCCCATTCTAAAACCTCGAACCCATGTTTTGAAAAATGTTTTGCCAAAATGTTTGTCAAAATGTTTGTTGCTGAACATTTCCCATATATATATATATATATATATATGGGAAATGTTCAGCACCCTAAGTTTTACCACACACTTTAACAAACGTTTTTTGTCTTACATGGGTTAGAAGTTTTGGAATGGACTGATTTTTTGTGAGGATGATCTCTATGATTAGAAGATCATCCTCCCCAAAAATCAGCCCATTCCGAATGTTTAACCCCATGTTTACACGTTGAAAAATCGTGGACCGTCCACTTTTTGTAAATTATTTTTGATGGGGTAGAAGTTTTGGAATGAGCTGATTTTTGGTGAGGATGATCTCCTCACCATAAATCAGCCCATTCCAAAACTTCTAACCCATGTAAGACAAAACACGTTTGTTAAAGTGTATGGTAAAGCTTAGGGTGCTGAACGGGACCCTATATATATATATATATATATATATAAATTTTAAAAAAAAAACCTATTTTTCAATTAGAAAACCAAAAAGATTAAAATGTTTTATTTATATGTATTTATGTGAAAATAAAAATAATAAAATATATTAAAATATATTTGGATCAGATTTTTTTCTAGGAGGATTGGGATATATCCGAATCCGATTAAAACTTGTATCAGATCTAAGATCTCAATCCAAATCCGATCTAGAAATCTGATTTCTCATGTTTTTTGAATCAGATCGGATTAATTCGGACATCGGGTATATTTAGATCATTGCCAGCCCTAGTCCATTAGATAAGACTGAGGTCGACGGGGCCATCTCAACGTTTTGACCGATATTTGGTACAAGCTATGGTCTTCAACAAATGACATTGCCACTTAACATTGGTCTTCTCTTGTACACTAATGAGAAATGACCCAAATGCCATTCTCTTCAAGTTAAGGTCCAAGAAGATTATTGCCATTAAACATTACCATATGGGCTTTGAATCCTTGAAGAAAAAGTTATATTATGAGGAGGGTATGTCCTCTCAATCGGTGCAATCATAGAAGAACTAATCTAAATTAAAATACCTTTGTATTGAATTAAGAAAGTTCAAAAAACAGTCGTAAGAGGATTTGGGATTTAATGTTTCCAATTCGATTCAAAGATATCAAGCTTAATGGGAAATTTAATGCTATTTTGACCACATAAATAAAATAGGCATAATAAATCCCAATTGATCTGGTGAAATACTCATATAATTTAATCTTTTTCTCACCAATTGATAATAAATTAACCGTAATAATTTCACAATATGACCGAAAAGTGAATAAACTCAAAAATCGATTTTCACTTAATGCACCTAAAAAGAAATGAATTGACCCATCCATTTTTTAAACCCTTCTAGTTAAATTTTAACAAGTAAAACATTAGCGAGTCGGCTCAAGATTAAAAAAAAAATTAAAAATTCTAAGAAGTTAATGTGCCCCGAGTGAGTTAACCCATGGTTTTTTTTTTTCTTGAAAACTTTTCTTTTGAAAAAAAAAAGTATTCTAAATATCAGTGAGTTGACTCATCATATAAAAGTCAATTCAATTCAATTGATGAATGTATCACCTCTAAACAATGACCCGACTCATTGATTTGTTTGTATGATTCAAGGAATACAAATCATGCTTACTTAGGTGAGTGCATTTGCCCCGATCAGAGAGTGTTCGCATATGGGTAACACTAAAAAAATTCCTACTCAAACCATTCAACCAAATTTTGTATAAAAGAAAATACAAGAGAGCGGATTAAGAAACCTTCACAACCACTAGGTGCGATTGTATGATGGATTACGTCGTGATTATATGTGAGAATGAAAGGGAAGAAAAGAATAAAAAACTGATTGAAAGAGTAAGAGGCGAGTGAGATCAACATGATTGTTTTCGATTTGATTTTTCGAGACATGAACACCTCGTCCTAAACCTACATCAAGGATTAGTGATTCATAAAAAAATAGTAACTCACACAATTTCCTGACTTTAAAGTTTTCAACCTCTATCAAAATCTATGACCTCTAATTTGATCCTTTGACATGAGGTCATGTTTAATCATTTCACCATTGAAATCGTTACATTGCTCCATTGAACCTATCAAGATGAAGAAATATCAAAATATAACAAAAAATTAAAATCCCCCCTTTGGGCACTCCTAGGCAATTTACGTAAGGTAAGATGTACGCAATTTTAATCCACTGAACCTATGCTCTGTGAAAATTGTTGCTAACTTGATTGCCCAGATATGCTCACAAGCACCAAAGTTAGGGTTCAAAAGTATATATTATAACAAAAGACTTGAGAACCTACGATTATAATCCAAAGTTATCCCCCACCCCCTCTCCAACCTTAAAAAAAGAAGAAAAAAATTACTTAATAGACCTTGTGGTAGGAGTTTTTCAATCTATTTCAAACATTTGTAACAATAATAAAAGACAAGCGAAGTTGGGATTCTAATTTTTTTAAAAGATTATGTCGTAACTTTTGATTCAAGTGTCTATTTTGCAATATTTTGAGAATTTCGAGAAGATATATCCAGTATTGAAGTAGAACAAATGAAAAAGAACACACACAGAGACACACCAAAAAAAAATCTGAATCACATTTACAACGTGGACTTCACCACTTTTTATTGTTGAGTTCACTATTTTTACAGGATCAACAGTTTTTTCACTATTTTTATTGTCTAACTCAACAATAAATATTGGTGATCTCGATGATAAAAATGTTGAACTCAAAATTTATCATGGAGTCTTGAAAAATTTTAGAGCCCTTACTTCGTTCATCATTTTGTTTTGGTATAAATTGTCGAAATAGATTAAAAAAAAAAAAAAACATCTAAATATTCAAAATTAAATTGACTATCGAGTTGCAACCCAAAAATTAGAGGTTATTTAGAAAGAAAGCCGTCCCAAATGAAAAAAAATTTGAAATGAATAGCCCATTTCAAAATCTTGAAGAAACCATCTCCATTGGATTCCATGTGGCATTTCAAAGGAGGTATTTAAAATTTTGACAGAAATGTAGGGGTTTAAAATAAATAGAAAATATCACATGTCTTGTAATGAAAAGGGTTCCTTTGAAATTTGAAGCAGGTTGGCCTATTCAAAGTCAGACTCCTTCCAAATGGTCGATTAAATAAATTTTCCTTCAGCCCAACTTTATTTATTACACCCCAATTTCTTAAATTATTTATCACACCTTAATTAAAGATTAAAACACACTTCAAATATTACGAAGGTTTGATTCAATATAATCTCAACATTACAAAATATTATAACACTCGTTCAAACAATTTGAGTAGTTATTTGTAATTATGATTAAACTCATATATAATCCTAAACTCAAAAAATAAAAATTGAGAGAACTCCTGTCAACATTCCAACTTTTTTTTATTCTCAATCATTCACTTATTTTCTTTAAAAATATTTCTCAAAACGTGCGTAACTTATGTCAAAATTTCGATTCCGATACATTGTTCAATTTAATTATCAAAACATATTTTTTCTACTAAATTCATCATTTTTACAATCAACAAATACGCTGATTAATTACTAACAAGATCGTTGATATGGTAAAATTATTGGTATTCTATCAATGGATTTGTTGATTATAAAAATGATGAATTCATTAATTATGAAAACGAAGAATTTACTCGAAAAATATGTTTTGAAAATTAAAATAAACATTATACTGTGCTTAGAATATCGTCGTATTCAATCCACAAAATAGAGATTCACCCTTCTCTTTATTTTTAATTGGGATGTGATAAGTAAAAGTTTTAATGCCAATAGTAACTTTAATAAAGATGTTATAATTTTTTCACTAGCAAACATCGTACGATCCAATCTCCATTCATTCCTTTGTTACTAAGCTTTCAATATAAATAACATTTATTCCACAAAACATGGGCCTACTATTTTACGTCATAAACGCGCTATCCTGAAAGAATCTAAGAACACAGTTATCGAAAGGAGGAAACGTGGACCACTTGGGATGGACCCACTTTTTCGATCCTATCATTTGTTAAACAGATCCCCTTTCCTTACTAGCACAGTGAGGAAAAAGACGTTACTAAGCCGCATCCACCGTAAAAAATATCTCGAGATGCGTAACAAGATCTTAAGGAATTGTAACACATCTCGAAGTCTTTTTTTATTTTTATTTTGTTACCTTTGGAAAAATAATTCAATCTAATGCCCATAGTCATAATTAGCCACGTGGCAGAAAGAGATGCGTAACCTCCTCAGAGAAGTCATTCTCAGCTCTAAAAGAAGTGAAAATTTTAAATAATATCCATGGTAAATAGTCATCTTGATGTGAAAGATAACTTGACTGACTTTTAAAAAAAGAGCTATAGTAGCTTCGACTGAACTACATAGGCACGTGCAAATTACCCATTACTCCAACACAAAAAAATGGAATCGAATCGGGGCGACATTTTATTGGATCGAATCGAGATCCAAATATTTTGTTCTAAGTTCGATTTCCACCCTCGGAGACCGGACCGAACCCTAACCAAATCAGGGTTAAAACCCAAAAATTTCAAAAAATCTGAAATATTTTTCCCACTTCTGTCTTTATATTTATGCAATTGATCACAAAATATCTATTTTATATGATAGTAAATGATTACCAATCAAAAGAAAATTTCTTTATATATATGATTTGTACAATAGATAATGGGTCGTGATCCGTTAACTTCTAAGAATGACTCATGAAAAAAACACAAAATCCGATGACTGAAATTTATGAGTATCCTGATAACATATTTCGGTGATACTTATCTCGATCATAAATCTCAATCATTAGATTTTTCATTTAAAGAGTTGGGATCATGTATTTTTTTCACGAGTCATTATTAGGAGTCAAGGGAGTGTGACTCATAGATAATAAAGTAACTATGTTATATAATAAATAATTATAAAATAATAATAATAAAAAGTTTTATCTTCATATTTTATATTTCATAAAAAATTTATTTCTATATTTATGTTTTATATTTTATAAAATAGTCAACAACACATACAACCATTTTTCTTTATATATATATACATATGATTTGCACAATTAAAACTAAAATAATTATTTTATTATAATAAATAGTTACCAAATAGAAAACAAAATGTTCTTTCTTTATATTTTATATATATAATAGGCAATAAAATAAAATTTTGTTTGTATCTTTATATTTTATATAATTAGAAACAACAAAATAATTATTTTAAGATAATAATATATCTTAAAATATATAAAGTAAGCTATATAAGTTAATGTAAATCATGTATATAATAATTTATTAAAAAAATAACTGAAATTTCAAATCGGATCAATTTGATTTTAGTTCTTTCTGTTAGAACAAAACTTAAAAATTTTGATTTGATTTAGCCAAGCCCGAACCGATCCCAAAAATTTGATTTCATATTAGACCCGACTCTGATTGATTCCAATAAAAAGAAAATTCAAAATTTTAATAATCCGGATAAATGGGTACCCAATGACACCACTACCATGTAGTTAGGATAAGCACACAAGACGTCAAAGTAAATATGTTATTTATTTTCAATTTAAAAGAATATAATTAAGGGAAAGTAGAACAGTGAGACTCTTTTAGTCTTCAGTCTTCAGAGGGCGAAGAGAAGTTTCCTTCACACATTTGTCGTTTTGAGGATTATCCCATGAAAAGTCGACACGTGTAGGATAAAAATGACCTTACCAAGCAAGCAATCATAAAAGACTTCGAAAGGAGACTACTTTTATTTTATTTTAATTTATAAAAGTAATTAGGATTATTCCATGAAAATATTTTAAAAATAGATCGTACGGAAAGTGAAAATTTATTAATAATATATGTCAATTTTTAGGTAATAATATATAAAAAAATTGTTAAAAATCAAATATCTTCCCAAAATGGATTCAATTCAACGACTCATAAATCGAAAATAAAATATTTTGATTAAAGTGAAAATAATTTTTTCCTATTTTATAAATAATATGAATTTTCTCCACGTTAATTTTGATAAATTGTTAAATTTTTATTTATTTATAAAATAATAATAATATATTCTCATTTTACTGTTTTGAAATCCAAGTAAGTCAAGTTGATCAAAATAGAACTTCTATTAACACACCAATATTTTACTCATAACATATCAAATTACATATTCACCCTATACATAGGATTTTTCTCAAAAGGATATGCAATTTATATCAAAGTTCCAATAATGATACATTTATCATTTTAATTTCCTAAATATATTTTTATAATCAACGAATCTATAATAAATTACCAACGAGATCGCTATTATTGCAAAATTATTGGTATTTTATCAATGATGAACTTATTCGAAAAATATATTTTGGCAATTGAAATGAATAATGTACAAAATTTGAAATTTTGTTAGATTCAGGGCACGAAATGGAGATTTTCCCTTGTGAGCAATCATTTAATTTCAAAATTATTGGTGTGTTTTAAGTAAAAGTTGGTGTGCAACTAAAATACATAGATTAAATAAGCAAGTGATAACAAAGGTGTCTCGCGATGCATGAAATCCTTTCAAAAGAGAGGGAAAAAGAAGAGAAAACAAAGCTTTTTCGTGGTCTCTTCGTACTGCACTATTTTGTCTTCAGAGCTGAGACATTATTTATTTTAGCAAGGTTGCTTAGCGCAGGCAACATTTCCTCTCTCTCTCTCTCTCTCCAACACAGAAATGTCATTATTGGATCATCTCCAGAATTTTTTAGGTGAGTTTGGATCTGATTACGATCTCTTTATTCTTCTTTAAATGAAGTATTTGTTTTTAGCTTGCGATCACTGTTTAGATTAAGTAATTTTGGATGAATTTGTTTGTTTTAGTTTGTGATCAATGTTTAGATTAACTGTTTTTGGATTTTTTTTTTTTTTTTAATATTTTGTGATCAATGTTTAGTTTAAAGTAATTTTTGGGTGAATTTGTTTGTTTTAATTTATGATCAATGTTAAGATTAAGTGTTTTTTGGTGAATTTTAATTTTTTTTAGTTTGTGATCAATGTTTAGTTTAAACTATATTTTAGTTGAATTTGTGATCAGTGTTTCGATTAAAGTGTTTTTGGTTGATTTTCTTCTTGTAGTTTGTGATCAGTGATCACTGTTTAGATTTAAGTGTTTTTTTGGGTGAATTTGTTTGTTGTAGTTTGTGATCTTTGTTTAGATTACTGTTCTTTGCTAGATTCTCTAAAATTTAGAATCCTTTAACAGTCCCTTTGTAGTGGAAATCCGTTTATTTTGCCAGCTATGATCAACCATTGGTGATATTGAGGAAGAATTCTACTTAAACCTAAGCCTAATCCCCTTCCATGGTTTAAGGGATAAGTCGATCCTGGGAAACTGAATCAACTCGGATCGACATCCCACTTGTGAGCCCTATCGGCTTTGTACTTTACTTGGCTAGGGTTTGACTCGTTCTGACTCGGTGCTGATTATATTGATTCTTGTCCAACTATGTAGTCAACTCGCCAATGTGACCAGGAATCAGTCTTGACTCGGCACTGACTCTGGGTAAAATCGTTATCGACTCAGTTCTTGGCGACCACTAAGAATCAGCCGATCCGACTCGGTCTCCGATGAGATTTAAATCTATGAACCATTTCCTCTTCGTAGAAATGAGAAGTACTTATTTTTCTGGGTTCTTAAATGGTTCCCACTCCAATTATTGTGGACTTTGAGTGAATTAAATGAGTTGAAGCCCATCTTGGTCCAACTCTATCCAATTATAGCACAAGGGTAGGCCTAGTCCAATAATTTGACCCATTAAGCCTTTATAAAATGAAACCCATACGGAAATGGGCCAAAAATGTTTTCAGAGGCATGTGAGTAGGTCTGGCAATGATCCGAGATATACCCAATGTCCAAACTGATCCGATCCGAAAAACATGAAAATCGGATTTTCAGATTGAGATTTTAAAAAAATTCGATCCGAACATATTTTAATAATTTTATTTATTCTTAATTTCATATAAATACATATAGATAAAACATTTTAGTTTTTTTGGTTTCCCTCTATATTTTTAGTTGGAAAGTAGATTTTTTTAAATTTTATACTTCTTTAACATTAATCATTTGAAAATAAAACATGCATTCGTATCGGATTGGTTATGGATTAATGATGAAATGTAAAAGATCGGGTACATGTTTAAAAAAATTCTGATCGGTATTGGAGTGGTAATGATACGGTACTAAACCGATCCGTTGCCATGACTCGAGGTGTGCTGGGATGAGCCTTATTAAAAATGCTATGAGGTGTAATGTTGAAACATAAAAATACCTAAGGCTGACGCCTCCGATCAAAATGCTCGCAAAAAGTATATGCTTCATTATGAGGCTCACCTTTGGGCTAAGATTCATGTTTCGCATTATTTTTTTTAAAGATATATTTTTCATCTCTTCTTTTTCTTCTTGACTTCTTTATTTTACTAATTAAGCAAGAATTTACAAATTTTTTATTTACTTCCATTTCTTTGTTGTTAGCATGCAACATAATTGGAATATTTAGAACTAAATTAAAATATGAAATAGTTATATATGCAAAGAAAATCATTGAGTTGATTTGACTTATAAACAGTTTTTCTACAGTATTTAGAACTATAATTATATATGGGAAGTTATTGAAACAAAAAATATTTAGTTATATTTTTTTCAATGACCATAAAATAGTTATTCATTGTAGAAACTTTCAAATCTTTTTTTTTTTTTGGATTGATAGAAACTTTCAACTATTCAAATACAAAATAATAATATGATATTGTAATGGATAAAAACTTGAAATTTGATGGTTTTTTTAATGTTTTTCCAGATCAGTAAATACTGGTTTTATCAGTAAAATAGAAGATTGTACTTTTGAAAGAGAGAAACTGTACAAAATAAAGGCCAAGTCTCTTTTTTAGCAATAAACTTGACGAGTTTTAAAACTATGCTTGACACCAACTCTCTTTTTGATATTTTCCTAAATGCAATCAAATAGTGGGATTCATTTCCTCATTGACCATTTTCCTAAGGAATTCGTATTTCCTTAAAAGCAAATTCCCTTTTTCCAGACAAATCTAAAATTCTCTTTTCGATTTTTTCATGCTAATTAGAGAACATGATTATTATTGTTTCTTGATGCTCCTGGTGCCCATAGAAGATTTCTTTTAATTTTTGTATATGTATTAAGTCACATTTTAAGTTTCACCAATCATTTATTTGTCTTTATAGGAAAGGATATTGCAACTAAATCTACTTCGAAGAACATGGGTAGGACGATTCAGATTTCTGGATTCCCTTCTTTTGTGTCTGCTGAAGTGGTAAAGCAATTTTTGGAAAGCTATGCAGGAGAGGGAACTGTTTATGCACTAAAAATTCGGCCATCCAAAACCAAAGGGCGACATCCAAAATCATTTGCAATAGTCCAATTCACAACTACTAAAAGCGCTGAAACTATATTTACCTTGATTAATCAACGACTATGCTATGCGGGGTCTGTTCTAAAAGTTTGGGATATGGACCATGATATTGTACCAAAGCCAAGAGCCACGATGCCTAATTCGGAAGTTATAATTCTACATTTTGGTTGTCAAGTCTCTGATGATAAGTTTCTTGCACTTTGGAAAGGGGTGGATGTTGTTGTGAACTTTGGGTTTGGTCTTAGAAAATTGGAATTTCTTCTAACTCATCGTAACGTAGAATATAAGCTTGAACTTTCTTATGAACGCATTTGGCAAATCCAGCTACGTTATCAACAGAATCGAAATAAAAAGTTTCTCCTGATTCAGGTTTGCTTGCTTAAATTAGGTGTATGTTTGATTGCATTTTTTGTACTTTATATTTCTTTTCCTAATTGTTCAAAAAGTAAATGATCTTTGAGCATGTTTATTGCCATTGTACAACCTAAAATGATCTTTGAAGTTTGATAATGATCTTTGTATTCTTATATTTTCTATAGATTATTAAATTAGTAAGTATGAAACCAAACTTCTCTTCGAACCTATTCAATTTTGGTCATCTCTGCTAGCTTAGTTGGTAAAGTGATTTGATGGTGACACCATAAACTTGGGTTCAATTCCCACCATTACGGAGTTACTGATCTCATTAAAAACAAGCTTGTTGATCAAAAGAAAAAGTTTGCTCATCTTTGGAAAGTGGTTAGTTTTAATATGATGAATTCATTATTAGCTTATACAACTATGGTGAATCATAGAATGCAAACAACAATCACCACTCTTTTGAGTTGCTATGTATCTCATCATGCAAGATTCCACACGCACGTACGGTCACAACGGGGAAGTTATATTGTTGTTTGATGTATTTCACTAAAAGAAAATGGTGTTTATTGCACCATTTTTTTAAAAGAATAGATGTATGAGCCTAGGATGTTGGGAAGATCTACGTAAGATGAAGAAATACTCGGTTAACTAACTGTAACCCTTTATAAACATCTCCCATCTTAAAAAAAAAACTCTCTATACTCTTATAAAATGCTTGTATGCACTAAGTCTCAGATGCTTGCTTATCATTGAGAGGGATAAAAAAAATCTTCCATTGCATTGCTCTTCTTGATACTTTCTATCGTAGGCTTACACCAGTCTTATCCTCAAAACAATCCACCCCATGTACAAGGGCGGAGTCAGGATTTTCTTGTAGTGGGGGCAAACTATGATTAGTTGTATAGTTGAAGAACTTGAATGGAGGGAGGTGAGGGTGTGGGGGCAAATGGGGAGAGAGGTGAGGGAGAGGGGACAAATGGGGCATGTAATTAGTTGAAAATATAAGGGTGTCTCAAAGTTCTGTGGGGGCAATTGCCCCCACCAGCTCTTTACTAGCTCCGCCCCTGCCCATGTACGTTCTAAGACGTCATTTGTTCCTATACAACTCTCAATTAACACATATCCCTACTTAATGCTCGACACTTAGTAATTTGATCCGTTCGTCTTTGTGCTGATGGAATTGTTAGATTTTAAACATACAAATCTTTCAACATAACCATTATTCTATAATTCCCAATGAATCAAGAATCATGAATATATCCCAAGAACCTATTCATGTTGCTAAGAATCAAACTTCAGGGTATTTACCTTGTGCCATAAGGCAAAAACATTGATCCGAAATTTATGTTGGAGGTGTGCCTTTCGCAATCAACATGCCAACGAATCGAAGTGCGTAAACCCCAATCGAGTTCTTTAATTTCTAGACTCACCTTCTCTCTCCCCTATTTGGATCGGCTAGGGTTCTAGTGATTGATGGATATCACAACGTTCTAAAACCCTATGAGTATACTATGTACATCTCTCACTATTATTATTATGGTGGGGTGCCGATCCACTGATATAGATGGAGATAGAGGCTTAAAGATCCTCTCTTAGTAAGATTCCTATCCATCAAAGTTTCCTACTAAAATTTAAATATTATATTTCTAATTCTAATGATATTAAGAATCATTTTTAATATATAGAATCCTTGTGTAAGTGAAATTACTAAAATCATGAGGTCAATGGGCTACACAAATTTGATTCTAACATTTTCCCACTTGACCCATTAGACCGATTATGTTAAAGTGAATTTTCTTTTACAAAACAATTTTGAAAAAGACAATTTAGGATTCTATAAACAAAACATTTTACACGTGATCACGAGTTTTAAAATCTTATCAATAATCCCAATATTCAATTGGATTCTATAATGTCATATTTCGATTAGATACTAATGCGAGTCATGGCGGTTGTATGTCATCTATGCCATACTTCATTCCATATACTACACTACTAGCACCCTTTCTGATATAACCTTTAATTGTGTCATTGTCATTCGTCTTGTCACGACATTTCGTGTATTACTTAAATCTAAAACAACATATGATCATAACATAGATGAAAACATGGAATAATCAGGAACAAACTTTATTTAGTACTAATTTTAATGTCAATTATATAATCACTTCAAAATAACCTATTCCAAATATATAAAAGATTTCTCCAAAAGACTCATCTTGATAACATGTTCCTTGTAAGTCTTTGGTGATAATCTCTTTGTTAATGGACCAGCTATCATTTGAGTGGTACTGACGTTCTTTACTTACATTAAGGGTCTGTTCTTTACAGAAGTCAACTCCAGTTCCAGAAGTTGTCTTCTAGAAGAAGCAGAAACCCAGAGCTTGAAAAGCTATATTTAGCAGAAGCTTGTTCGTTATAAAAATACATAAGCTAGAAATTGATGTTCGTTTGATAGCTTTTTATTGTCGGATTTTGGTAAAATGACCAAAATACCCTAAATGTTGATAATGCACTTAGAACGTACCAAAAATGATCAAAATACCTTAATAAATATATAATTACACTAAATATATATAATAATAAATTTATATTAAAAAATTATAAAAATAATTATTTTCAATTTAAATAAATTTATAAATTTTATAATTCTATCGAAATTTCGGCAACATCTCCTCTTAAAAATGGATATATGAAATTTTTTTGATAAAGAAAATACCTACATAATACACAACATCCACATAAAGATGAATGGTGTTTTGGTAATAAAGTAGTGTTGATGAATTGCTTTTAGTCTTGGTAGTAAAGATGAAGGATATTTTGGTAATCCCCTTTTGTTTGTTAAGGTTAAGTTTGGTTGGAAATTTGATTAAAGATGAAGAGTATTTTGGTAAAGATGAAGGGTAGTGAAATCTATAGCAATTAATTCAAAATCAAAATCTATAGTAATAATCTCAAAACTGAAATCTGAAATACATGGCAATGATCTTAAAATTGAAATCTGAAATACATAAGTAATGATCTCAAAACCAAAATCTGAAATAGATGGTATTGGCCTCAAAAACAAAATCTGAAATACATAATAATGATCTCAAAATCGAAATCTAAAATACATAGGTAACGATCTCAAAACCAAAATTTGAAATACATGGCTATGATCTCAAAATCGAAATCTGAAATACATAATAATGATGACATCAAAACTGAAAAAATCTGAATTCATAGGTATGAACTCAAAATCGAAAAATCTGAAATTTTAATAGTGATCAATCAAAAACCAAAAAACTAGAATTTCATTGTTGATCAATAAAAATCGAAATCTGGAATTTTTAAGTTTGATCAATCAAAACTAAAATCTAGAATTTTTTATGTTGATCAATCAAAACCGAAATTTGGAATTTTTATGTTGATCAATCAAAACGGAAATCTGGAATTTTTAACATTGATCAATCAAAATCAAAGTCTGGAATTTTTAATGTTGATCAATCAAAACGGAAATCTGGAATTTTTTAACATTAATCAATCAAAGTCGAAATCTGGAATTTTTAACATTGATCAATCAAAACCGAAATCTAGAAATTTTTAATATTGATCAATCAAAACCGATATTACTACAAGATTTAAAAAAGAAGATCCAAACAATTATGGCAACAGTCATACATGAATAATCCTTAATCCAAGATATATAGATTAAAGAAACCAATGCTCTGATACCAGATGTTAGATTTTAAGCACACAAAATCTTTCAACATAACTATTATTCTATAATTCCCAATGGATCAAGAATCATGAATATATCTCAAAAACCTATTTATGTTGTTAAAAATCAAAGTTCAGGGTACATACCTTGTGCCATAAGCCAAAAACGTTGATCCGAGATTTATACTGGAGGCGTGTCTTTCGCAATCGATGTGCCAACGAATCGAATTGCATAAACCCTAATCAAGTTCTTCAGTTTCTAGACTCACCTTCTTTCTCATCTCTATTTGGATCGATTAGGGTTCTAGTGATTGATGGATATCGCAACGTTCTAAACCCTATGAGTATATTATGTTCGTCTCTCACTATTATGACTATGATGGGATGCTGATCCAATTATATAGATGGAGATAAAGGACCTAGAGATCCTTAGTAAGATTCCTATCCATCAAGGTTTCCTGCTAAAACTTAAAGAGTATATTTCTAATTCTAACGATATTGGGAATCATCTTTAATATATGGAATCCTTGTGCAAGTGAAATTACTAAAACCGTGAGGTCAATGGGCAACACAAATTTGAGTCTAACAAGAATATATGCAAGTACCACCCTATAACAATATCATCCTCTCTAAAAAGGAGGTGAATGTGTTGGAATAATGAATGATAAATTAGAGTTTGGATTTGTCTCAAATTATAGAATCTAAGTTCATACCAACAGTCACATAGGGTAGTTCCAAAACCTATTCATAACAGTCATGTGGACATAAAATTGTTCAGAGTTGCAATACATTTTCTAAGAGTTATCTACCTCTTCAAAGAGGTGTATTAAATGTTAATAGTTGCAATATCTTTTCCAAGAGTTATATACCTCTTCAAAGAAGTGTATTAAATGTTAATAGGTGTAGTACCATTTCCAACAGCCATGTCCCTTCATGAATAGGTGTTTAACTGCCATGTTTCTTCTATTTATAGTCCATTCTTCATTGCATTTTTATATAATTTTTCTTGATCATTCTTCATACTAGTTTCATAGAGAGATAGAGAGTGCAAATCATAGTTGTTTCATTGTTATTGTGGTTTGAAGTGCTACTATAATAAGAAGGAAATCGTTATATCTTGGGAGACAGTCGCCAAAGATTACAAGCACCAATGCAGGGTGAATATTGTCTTAAGGACATAGAGTCAAACTCTAGTCTCAGTCTCATTCAATTTTTTTTTCTTCTATTTTTTCGTATGCATCATTGTAAGTGGCTTTGATTTTTATTTTAACTCAGTTTTCATTGGGTATTGTTTACTTGCTTCTTCAATAGAGAAAGTATACTGTCATATTTAATAATAATAACATAATGCACGTTATGTTCTACACTAATCTTCATAGTGTAGAAGATTAGATTAGGGTTTAGAGAAGAAAAGAATGGAGAAGTGGGAGGAGTCGAACTTGACTCTCTCACTATGAACCGTGGTATATATATAAAACTAGAAATGAAATGAAATTACACATATGCCTTTATGATACATATATAAAATATCGATATATCTACCACTCCCCCCTAGAGAATATATATCATATAATCTCAGTTTGTTATACAAAAAAGTAACCCTATCACTTTCCAATGACTTAGTAAACAGATCAACAAATTAATCTTCAAACTTGACATACGTTGTGGCAATTTCACCACTTAGAAGCTTCTCACGAACAAAATGACAGTCCACTTCGATATTTTTCGTCCTCTTTTGAAATACCGGATTGGAAGCTATATGCATGGTGGCCTGGTTATCACATAAGACTCATAGATGTCTTTATTATGAAACCAATCTCCTGGAGAAAATGTCTCAATCAAATAAGTTCACAAGAAGTATGAGACGTGGCTCTATATTCAACTTTTGCACTTGAATCGGCCACCACTGTTTGCTTTTTGCTTTTTCAAGATACAAAATTATCTCCTATGAAGGTACAATAATTTGTGGTAGACCTCCTGTCTGAGAGATAACCATGCCAATCTGTGTGTGTATATCCCTCAATCCAAGTATGACCATTAGGATTGTAAAACAAACCACATCCTGAAGATTCCTTTAGATACCTCATAATAAGTTGAATAACTACTCAGTGTGGCATCCTAGGTGCTTCCATAAACTGACTCACAATGCTAACATGTGAGATGTCTGGTTTTTTGATAGTGAGGTAATTCAACTTTCCAACTAACTTCTTGTATCTACTGGGATCATCAAACACATCTCCCCGTTCAATTGTAAGTTTCAACTTTTGGTCCATGGGCGTGCTCACTGGTTTGGACCCAAGCCCCTGTCTAACAAATCTAGCACATACTTTCTTCGAGATAGACTTATACCACGACTTGAACGAGCCAATAAAATACCTCAATTTTCCCAAGTCCTTGCTATGAAATTATTGTTGAAGATAAGACTTCAACTTCTGTATCCCATCAACATCATCCTAAATGCAAGAACCACATCACTAAACTTACCAAACCATGCTGCTTCAAACCATAGAGTAACGAACCCAATCTCCCCTTGAGCAACGAACTCATGTGGTTGTTCCATATACACTTCCTCGTGTAAATCACAATGTAGGAAGGCATTTTAACATCTAACTGATACAAGAGCTAGTCAGACATATCAGTTAATGCAATCATTACTTGAACCGAAGTAATTTTCACAACTGGAGAGAAAGTCTTAGCATAGTCAACTCTATAAGTTTGTGTGTATATCTTAACAACTAACCGAGTTTTCAATCTATCAACTGTGCCATTAGGATGAAATTTAACAACGTAAACCTACCTACAACCAACAACATGCTTCTTAGGAGTGAGATAAACCAAATATTAAGTATCATTATGATGTAGAGCATCCATCTCATCAACCATAGTTGTCTTCCATCCTGAGTGAGATAAGGCATCCTGGATATTTTTTGGAATAGACATAGGAGAGACAGTGGAGATAAAAGAAGATGTTAAAGAAGACAATGAAGTATAAAAAACAAAATTAGATATAGGATGCCTAGTAACACAAGCACGGGTATCTTTGCAAATAGCGATAGGTAAATCACTAGAAAATGAAACAACATCTATTACCTGAACGAAAGGAGGTACCGGTACAAGAGGTGAAGATAGATCTTCAGACGACAAAGAAGTTGGTGCTAACGGTGCAGTAGTACTCCTCCTGTGATAAACTCGAAGTTGTGGAGTAGGACTAGGTTTAGAAATGGGAACATGTAAAAGAATACTCTTTAATATGACATCAACAGATGACCCAATAGAGAAGTATGGTGTAGACTCGAAAAATGTAACATCTACACAAACAAAGTGTTTGCATAATGTGGGAGTATAACATTGGTAACCCTTTTGGGTACAAAAACACCCTAACAACACACATTTCCAATTCTTGGGATCTAACTTGTCATGACTAGGACCCAAATGATGAACAAAAAAGACACAACCTCACTCCAATAATAGTAGGCATACAGTCGATGAGATGACAAGCAATAAGCACAACCTCATTCCAATAATATTTAGGAACTTTCATATGAAATATTAAGGAATGAGCAACCTCAAGAAGGTGGCAGATTTTAAGTTCAACTACCCCATTTTGTTGATGAGTATGAACACAAGATGATTGGTGAATGATACCGTGAGACTGCAAATAGGTAGTATAACGACAAAGAAAAAAATTATTTTGTATTTTCAGAACGTAAAATGCATAAAGAAGTACCATGAGACTGCAAATAGGTAGTATAATGACAAATAAAAAATTATTTTGTATTTTCAGAACATAAAATGCATAAAGAAGTACCAAATTGGGTTCGAATTTCCATATAAAACTGCTACAATATATTAAACAATTCAGAATGATCCTTCCTTAAAAATAATTAAGCTATCCATAAAACTAACAAAATCTTTAAAAGTTAAATAAGAAATAGTAGGAGAAGGAACCCATACATTAGAATGCACTGAACGAATGAGCTCTCTACAATTCACACTAAGTGTAAAAGACACTTGATGGTGTTTGCAAAACTTACACGTTTCACAATTAAGTATGAAGTCTTTATTTAAAGTAGGAACTAGACACTGTAAAACACGAGGAAAATGATGACTAAACCGGCAATGCCACTGAAAGGTGCTAGAAGATGAATAAAGAGATTTTGGGACTAGAGCATTGTTGTAAAGATACAAACCACCTACTTCATGTCATTCACCAATCATTTTCTTCGTCTTTAGATCTTGCAATACAGTGAGAAGCGAAAAATGTCATTGAAAAATCCAATTTCTTTGTACGTTGACTCATAGAAATAAAGATTAAATGGAAATTTAGGAACATAAAATATTGAAGACAAAGAAAGACTAGTATTGTAAAGTTCCTAGCCTAATAACTTTTTAAAACAAACCATCAATTAATTTAACGTTTTGACAAAAATATGAAGAAAAAGATGATAACAAGTGAGAATTACCTGTCACATGATCTGATGCACCAGAATCAATGATCCATGGGCTCGTAAATGATAATAAACAATTAGATACTTTACTTGTCTGGGATAAACTAACAATAACTGATGAGTTGGAGACTAACTTGTCATACTCCTCTCGAGAAAGGACAATGGATTCCTTCTTAATGCTTTGATAAAATTTAATAGTAAGCTGCAACATCCTGAGCTGAAGATAATGATGCTTGAGGGACAACCGATCTCCCATGAATATCCTAACAAAAGTCAATAGTGTGCCCATCCTTACCACAATGGGTACACTTTCGAGTTCCACGACCTCCACAGCCTTCCCTTGGATCTCTACTACCACCTCTACCTCCACGACCACCACCACATCCCCCACGACTACCTTTGTGACCACGACCACCACGATCTCTAAGAGTAGCTAAAGCAGAGCGATCACTCGTGGTTTGGCCACTATTTGATATAGTGGTTCTCTTTAGTCTAGAGAAAATATCTATCAAGGAAGGAAGATCAAGACTTCCTAAAATCTGAGACTTGATTGCATCATACTCTATCGTAGAGATGAACGAAGACGAATAACACTCATATCCTCTCTTTACTTCTCCATTTGAAGGATATCATTGGAAATAGGTTGATATTGATTCAGCTCTTCACACATATGCATCAATGAAGCAAAGGTCTGATCTAGAGTTTTATCATGTTGTAAGGAAAAATACTGCTGAGTGATCTTATAAATTCGGGTTATATTGTTGGATCCTAAATACATGTGCCTTAATTGTTCCCAAATCTCCTTCACAATATCCAAAAACATAAAGTTAACACTAATCTGTGGTTTCATACTGTTCCACAACTAAGTAACAATCTAAGCATCTTCTTGTTCCCATACATCAATGATTTTTTCATCAAGAGAATCAGACTTCACTTTGATTAGATGGAATTTCTTACCCTTGGCCTTCAAAAATATCTCCACGGCATTCGACCATTGTATATAATTACGTCCATTTAAGCGAATTCAAGTTCTAACCAAATTAGTAGATATACCCAAGATAGTCTTCTGCTCCATGATGAAACAACTGATTGCTCAAGAATCAATAAAATTGCTCTACAATTTTTGACACTTCCCCTACAAAATTAATTTTCGTAAATGATTTTCTACTATCGGAAAATCTCCTCGACACAAATTCCTTATAGCCAAGATCTGCGAAAAACCTCCAAAAAGATAGAAATCTATCCCAGTGAAGTCGCAAGGTTCTAAAACTCCTCCAGATAAAATCGCAAAGCTCCAAAATCTTTTCCAGATAAAGTCGCAGATCTCCAATACCTCTCAAGATGAAGTCGCATGGTAACTGGAAAACTAAAACACAATTTGAAACCTAATTACCACACCGCACCAGAACCAACCACTAATAACGAAAATCCCTTGATCTATGATCACATTAGGGATATTTTCCAATCACAAAGACAAAAATCTTCCAAACAGAGGATTTTAATCACAACGAGGATAATAAGTACAAATCATATAAAAAAATCTGATTTATACCAAGAGAGAAAATAAGAAGAAGAAAAATGCGGAAGAAGAGAGAAAACCAAAATCTGATCACTAGAGAAGTTTTGATACCATGTAGAAGATCAGATTAGGGTTTAGAGAAGAAAAGAATGGAGAAAGTGGGAGGAGTTGAACTTGACTCTCTCACTATGAATCATGGTTATATATAAAACTAGAAAAGAAATGAAATTACACATATGCCCTTATGACACATTTATAAAATAGCAATATATCTATCAAATGAGGATGGATGTGAGGTACCCACTTCAACATCTTATGGCGACTCTTGCAACCCTTTTATGACACCCTCTTAAGTTGTTGTCACCATCATGTATGCATGTTATTACTTATTTTTGGCTTGAAGTTGTAAGGCGGGATTTCTACGTTGCCTTACATATCGCTACTTGCTAGGAAGACATCAACATGGTGCATATAGTGATTCGCTTGAATAATTCATGTAGTTAGTTTATAGGTGATTTTTATGATTACCTCGAGATCATCCTTGTTCCCTGTTCCACAGAGCCTTCAATGCCTAAGTTAGTTTTAATGAAATTTCGATAGAGTTTTAGTGTAGAAAATTTGCGTATCTTAGATGTGGGGATCCCCCTCTATTTATAGAATAGGAATTTCTATTTTACACGTTTCCAACCTTATCTCCTTCTATTTTGGGATAAGAATCATGTGGGATCCTCTTTCCAAGAGTCCCTTCTAAATCCCGAAATCCCAGGGATTAAAGCCCTTTCCTTTTATGGAATTCCATTCTCCCGAGCTTTATCTGAGCCCCACATTCTTGGTGAACTACTAAGAAACTGCTCACTTATGGTTGGAAGAATGTTCTCGGTGAATTATTCTGCTCCTTAGTGACATGTGGCATTACTTCATGGATCGGAGAATTTATCCGTCCACAGTTCGTAACTGGAAAATCCTGAAGCTTATTATAACATTGAGCTTTGATATTAATACTTGCAAGTATCATCCCTAAACATATAAAGTATTTCAAAAATGCTACAACTGCATTTACTAAAAAGAAACAAAAAAAAAAAGACTTGTGTAACTGTTTTTAACTGTCTTTGCATGTCTAGAGCACATAAGAGAAGATTACTGACATGAATTCTAAATTTTTGTAGGTGCTTGCTGCGCCTCGGATTTATGAGAAACCTTCATTGTTCCCTTCAGGACATACATACGACAATCCAACTTTAAACTATTTTAGGGATTCAGTAGATGATTGGGTAAGAGCAACTGATTTCACTACATCATGTCGTATTGGACAGTCTTCTGCCATATGTTTGGAGCTTCCCTACAACTGCAAGCTTCCGGGTATTGTGAAAACTTCCACTACTATAAAGAAGTTGAAAGCCGATTCTTCTTGGAGAGTGGTTCTACTTTTTCTCAGAGTTTGGATTTAGTTCCTATTGTTGGGCCTCCCCAAGGACTTGAGTTGCCATATAATATCCTTTTCAAGATTAATTCCCTCGTTCAGAATGGGTGTCTTGCGGGACCGACGCTTGATGCCAGTTTTTTTAGGTTGGTTCATCCTCAGTTCATGCCCATAGCCTATATAGAACGTGCCCTTGAAAAATTGTATCATTTAAAGGAATGCTGTTATGAACCTGTAACATGGCTTAATGAGCAGTACGCAAAGTACCGTTCATTAAAGAATGTTCCTAAACCGCCTGCTATTTCCTTGAATGAAGGATTGGTGTATGTTCGTAGGGTTCAAATAACTCCATCCAAAGTGTACTTTTGTGGTCCTGAGGTTATTGTTTCCAATCGAGTGTTACGCAATTATTCTGAAGTGATTGATAATTTTATCCGTGTTTCTTTTGTTGATGAGGGAGGGGAGAAAATGCGTTCAACTGATTTATCTCCACGTACTAAAAATGAGGATAAAAAGCATACTGAGATATACAGAAGGATACTTTCTACTTTGAGAAATGGCATAGTTATTGGTGATAAGAAGTTTGATTTTCTTGCCTTCTCATCAAGTCAATTGAGGGATAATTCTGCATGGATGTTTGCTTCGGGGGATGGGTTTACAGCAGCTAAAATCAGGGAATGGATGGGTGATTTTCGTGAAATAAGAAATGTGGCAAAATATTCAGCCAGGCTTGGTCAATCTTTCAGTTCGTCAACAGAAACTTTGACTGTTAGTAGGGAAGAAATTGAAATTATTCCTGATATACAGATTGAAAGGAATGGAATTAAATATGTTTTCTCTGATGGAATTGGGAAAATTTCTGAGAAATTTGCACGGAAAGTAGCAAAAGTGTGTGGCATTAAAAGTTCTCCATCTGCATTTCAAATTAGATATGGTGGCTATAAAGGTGTTGTGGCTGTAGATCCGAAATCAGTAATGAAGTTATCCTTGAGAAGAAGCATGTTTAAGTATACTTCACAGAACATAAAATTGGATGTTTTGGCATGGAGTAAGTTTCAGACTTGTTTCCTCAATCGTCAGTTGATCACTCTTTTGTCCACTCTTGGGGTTGAAGATCGTATTTTCGAAAAGAAACAAAAAGAAGTTGTAGATCAACTAAACAGTATTTTAACAGATCCACAAAAAGCACTAGAGGCACTTCAGATCATGTCTCCAGGAGAAAATGTAAATGTTTTGAGGGAAATGCTTTTGTGTGGTTACAAGCCTGATGAGGAACCATTCCTTTCAATGATGTTGCAGACATTTAAGGCATCCAAATTGTTGGAACTGAAGAATAAAACGAGGATATTTATTCCAAACGGAAGAGCAATGATGGGATGTCTAGATGAAACTAGTACGTTGGAATACGGGCAGGTATTTGTGCAAGTTACTTCCCTTGGGCATGATCGATATAATGAATCATACCAACGTACTTCTATTAAGGAGGGAGTAGTTATTGTTGCTAAAAATCCATGCCTGCACCCGGGCGATCTGCGTGTTCTGCGAGCTGTCAATGTCCCTGCTTTGCACCATATGGTGGATTGTGTTGTATTTCCGCAAAAAGGGTTTAGGTGAGACAGTTATGACTTCTTTTTGTAGTTTTTCTTTTCAGAAATATTTGAATGATCGTTTATATTTAACATTGAGCTTATTGTTTTGTCCTGGTCAGATGTATTATTACGTTAAATGCTTCTTTTTTTTTTTTTTTTCAATTTTTTGCATACATGTGCTGACTTTGGTGGTCACGTGCGATTTTTTATGTTGTACTTATCATCCACTTTTGTGGTAAGTGGTAGCAAAATGAAACTATACCTGAACTATAATACCTCATACATAATAAGAAACCTCTCCATTGATAGGTTAACTTTCATTATTTTTCTAGAATTGAAATTATTGTATTGGGTAAATAAACTTCTAGTTTCAACCCACATGACTGTTGATGCTTGTTTTCTGCTTTTCCTTCCTTTCATATATAATCTCTTACATCATCAGTGCCTGGTTGCATGGATACAGGTACCTGTGTTTGAAACACAGGTACGGTGTTTTAGAGTCAACAAACCCAAAAAAATTGATTTGTGGACTCATGATAATTTTTTAAATAATTTAGGAAAAAAAAAATTATTTTACATTGTAATAAGGATAATAATGGACTACATGGTGGGATATCTTATGACATGTAATGTTGTATTGCTACAAAGGATAATTTAATTGGAAATGGTAGAAATCAGAGTGTCGCAATAGACTCCATGGAATATCAGAATCTGAGATCAGTACTTCACCTTAAGAAGAATCCATGTAACACAAATCAATACAGCCAACATCTATGTACTTGAACATGAACCTTAGTAAGGAGGATAGTGTTATGCGAAAGATGATACGGTTTCTATTTATCTACATAGAGATATTTATCATTTTTGAATTTGTGGGATTAACTTATTTGAATTCAGAACAGCAGAATTTAGGTTTTCCAGATGTTATTGTTGAAGTTCCAAATGAGTTTTCATGCCACTGAAAATGTCTTAGCAATTGTTTGCGTTATATGAGTTACTTCTTTGAGCTAATCGGTTTCCTTCTATTGGTACATTCACATCACCTACACTTCTTGAACTTTTTCTATACATTAACATCGATTGCTAATGTTAGTTAAATTTTTTCTTGTAGACCCCACCCAAATGAGTGTTCGGGCAGTGATTTAGACGGAGATATATACTTTGTTAGTTGGGACCCTGAACTTATTCCACCTCGCCAAATTGAACCGATGGACTATACCCCGGCACCGCCTGCTCTTTTGGATCATGATGTCAAGATTGAGGTAATGTTCTTGAAGAGAGTGATATGTTGAAGCATACACTTCTCATTCTTTTTTTCTTTTGTTGTTTTGTTTTTAGCATTGCTATGGGCAATATCTTATACTTATCGGTAAAAGTTATTGTGCTTCCACTATATTTTTGTCAAAGTCTTAGTGCGTACAACAATATCAATAATTTGATGCTCTGGATTATGAAGTATTAAGACTTTCTAAGTAATTGTCAACATCTTGTTACATTGATGTTTTATTGGAAACAAATAAATTCCAATGCTTATATCGACAAAAAGATCCCTTTCTACCTTGGTGTTAAATTAGCTTAAGTTTTAGTGAACATAACTAAAATTTATCGATTTTTAGCATCAGTAAAGTCAGTTTTCCCATAATATTTTGGCAAATTTTACTGCTCATATCTTGACCAAAGCTTTAAAAAAGATTGGAAAGTGATTAAAAACATTTATATCTGTATTTTTTTCCGCAACTGCTTGTTTTTAGGATGTTGTTAAGTGATAAAAAATCAACCCTTTTAGGGTTCTCAATCCAAAAACTTTTCGGAGAAGTCAAAATCAAGAGCAAGTGCTTAGGCTGTAATTTCTTGTTTTTCCGTGCATTTAAGCTACATTACTATTACATGTATAAATGCAACAGATCTAAGTACGTAGATCATGAAGCATATTCAACATGAACCTTCATGATGACAGTTTTTTCAGTTGTTGATTCATGTTGAGAAATACTATGGTGTGAACTTGGTGGATGCAATGCTTTGGGAAAATAACCTCTTGATTATCCCAGAAGGGAAAAGGACAATGGGATGGGATGGGATGCGATGCAGACCATATTAAGAGGCTCTTAAAAAATTTCTAAGGATGTGGAGGAGACTAAAGCGAAGCATTCTTTGACCTTTTTGAAACACTTAAAGATCCTCTTGCTTCATCATCAATCAGCTACTGATTAATCTGTTTCTTGTAGACTTGGAAGTGTGAGTTAGAAAACTAAATTGCCATTGTTCTGTTTCAAGGTATTTCGTGTGACAGTACAAAGTAAGATACCCTTTAGAACACAATTTAAAGCTGGATTTTACATATTTTAGGTCAACTTCGATAAGTATTTTATCAAAAGAAAAAAAAGAAAAGATGCATATCTAATATCAGTTGTGTTGGATTCTAGCACAGAAATTTGTGATATGGTGACATGTTTGTTTCTGTGGTGCAGGAAGTTCAGGAGTACTTCACAAATTACATGGTCAATGACAGCTTAGGCATCATTGCAAATGCCCACACTGCCTTCGCCGACAAGGAGCCAGGCAAGGCAGAGAGCAAGGCATGTATAGACCTTGCAAGGCTATTCTCAATTGCTGTTGACTTCCCAAAGACCGGTGTTCCAGCTGAAATCCCATCTCATCTACATGTCAAGGAGTACCCTGACTTTATGGAAAAGCTTGATAAACCCACTTATGAGTCACATCGAGTAATTGGAAAGCTATTCAGAGAGCTCAAAGATATTGCACCACAGACCAACTCTATAAAATCCTTCACTTGGGACGTAGCAAAGAAGTGTTATGATTACGACATGGAAGTCGATGGGTTTGAGGATTATATTGATGAAGCTTACTATTACAAAGGCAGGTATGATTTCAAGTTGGGGAACCTAATGGACTATTACAAGATTAAAACCGAGGCAGAGATCCTTGGCAGGAGTATAATGGTGTCGAAATCATTCGATAGGAAGAAGGATGGGGAGGCAATCGGATTGGCAGTGAGGTCTTTAAGGAAGGAAGCAAGGACTTGGTTTGAGGAGAAGGGCACCAAGTCGGGTTCTCGAACAAATGATTTATATGCCAAGGCATCAGCTTGGTATCATGTAACTTATCATCCAAGTTACTTTGGAAGCTACAATGAAGGAATGAAGAGGGATCATTATCTCAGTTTTCCATGGTGTGTCTATGACAAGCTGGTTTCCATCAAGAAGAACAACAGTACGAGGACAACTGAGTCATTTGAACACCAACTCATTCGTGGTCTCCGGTTGGGTTGAGAAATCATCGTTCTCCCTTCTGTTTTTTTCTTTTTTCCTATTATGTTGTTAAAAATGCATGCTTTTGTGTGTTTGCACTTGAAAACTATTTAGCTTTGTAAAATGATTTCTTGATTCACGAGAAACATCAGTGTGTCGTGTTGTATATATTGTTAGAACTGTTTAAGTTGATGAATGAATATCATTATGTAGTTTGGCTTTCTCAAGTTGAAAGATTTGATAAGTACTTAAGAACTCAAACCCAATCTTTCAATGCCGTTGGAGGCTTATCTCATGACGAGGGTGTACGCACCCCAATTTTTGCCTCAGTCAAGCCCAAGAGAATTAAAATTTCTAAAGAATGGACTCGACGCGGAGAATTTCATACACAATTTTAGTCAAAGGATCAAAGTAGGGATTCATTAATTGGAAGAGGCCCAACCTGGTTAAATTTAAGCCTGGTCGAATCTCAAGTTCAGCCAAGCTTAAATTTAAGCCTGATTGAACTTCAGGTTCAACTAGGATTAAATCTATGCCTGGTTGAACTTCAAGTTCGGTCAAGGTTAAATTTAGCTTGGCTGAACCTCGAGTTTAGTCCGGACAGTTAGAGCAACTATTAAATCCATGTGCATTCAAATTTTCTTAAGAAAAATAACTCCTTAACCCTCCCTCTTAGTGGTTTATTCTTCAAGAAATCTTTCGTTAATCTCCTTTTTACCATTCCAACCTGCAAAGATCACATAGGTCCCATGGCATTCAATAAAATATGACCAATTACCAAAGTCTATGACACTTTTGTCCACTATAGAGAATTGTTTAGAACTTATGTCCAATAACCAACATATCCCTAGTTTGGTAGAGATTCTCTCAAGGAAAGTGACCAAAGAGGCTAACAACCTATCATCTAATTACATGCCATTAGATTTGGTTCCCTCCTGAAATCGTCTCGATCCTTTTCTACTAAATGTTTAAATGAATCCAATTGGTAAATTGGGATTTTTTAAAAAATGGGAGTCGCCACTTAGTTTAGGTGTAGGAACCAAAAATAACTTCAAACGGATCTAGATCGGTCAATGAATAAGATAAATGAGTAAGGGGTCAGATTACAGGTTTCAAAAAGAGTCAGACACCGAACCCGTCTTATCAAAATGATCAGTCTCTACTACGATCCAAAACTATCCTATGTTCAACATACAAAGACTAAAGTCAAATTAGGGTCCAATCATCATCAAGTTATATCAGATTTGCTAAACGAATCTTACATTTAAGATTCTCCAATTATTTAGATTATTCCTCGAATTTCGTATAAAAAGGGAAAACTTATGAAAATACCCTAATTATATCATATGTTCTGAAGTTCACATGGCAATTTTTTCTAATTAAAAATTCACATATACAAATATTTTTTAAATTGGATAAAATAGAATTTTGTAAAAATCTTCATGTTAGAAAATTATGAATGTGAAATTTCTAAATTAGCAATTTATGAAGTTTCTAAATTAAGAATATAAAATTTCCCAAATTAGAAATTTAAAAATATAGGATGAATTCCCAAATTAGAAATTTATAATGATAAATTTTTCAAAATAGAAAATTACAAACAAACATGAAAATTTTAAATTAGAAAGTCACAAATTTTCTTAAATATGAAGTTTTTAAATAGGAAAAATGCAAAAACTCCCAAATTGGAAAATAAAAAAAATGGAATTTCCAAATTGGATATTTATGAATATGAATTTTTTTAAAATATAAAATTATGAATTATCCAAAATAGAAATTTTCAAAAATGAACTTTCCAAACAAACAATTATGAATAGGAAACCTTCCAAATTAGAAAATTATGAGTATATGGTAACCCAACAAATCGGCAAACTTCAATATTGCATAAAACCACTAAATCAATAAAATATAGATGTACATGAGTTTCAAAATTGGTGAAAATCAATATCATGTAAAATTATTAAATTATGGACATGTTAGCAAATTCAAGAGTTGGAGACTCACATATGTCAAATTTCTAAGTTGGGAATCTCGTGAACACAGAACAAATCAACAAGCCGAGAAATCATACACATAAAAAATTGAGTCAAAACATTATGAACACGTGATAAATCAACGAATTAAAAAAAAAATCTCACATTCATATAAAATTTTAAAATCAAAATTTTAGGGACACGTAACAAATCAGTAAATCACCAATTCATACACATGTGCAGAATTTTCAAATAAAAAAAATAGTTACTAACACATGGCAAACCAGCAAATCAAAAAAATTCATGTATATATATATATGGGTCAGGTTCAAGGGCCATGTGAGAAAACATGTGAGAAAACTTTCGTTTTTCAAAATAAGGGTTAGAGGTTTTGGATTGAGCTGATTTTTTGCAAGGATGGTCACTATGATGAGAAGATCATCCTCACAAAAAATCAGCTCAATCAGAAACTTCTAAATCTATCAAAAGTGATTTACAAATTAGTGATAAAAATTGATAAAAAATCGACGGTCTACATTCTAAATCACTTTTAATGGGGTTAGAAGTTTCAGATTGGGCTGATTTTTTTTTTTTTTTGGATGATCTTCCCATCATAGAGATCATCCTCACAAAAAATCAGCTCAATCCAAAATTTCTAACCCATATTTTAAAATTTTATTTACCGTCGAAAGTTTTCTCACATGGCCCTTGAACCTGACCCTATATATATATATATATATATATATATATATATATATAATATATATATATATATATAGGGTCGGGTTCCTGCAACACACATTGCGACACACATATAGACAACGTGTTTTGTCTTATATGGGCAAAAATGTTTGGAATGGGCTGATTTTTTGTGAGGATGATCTCTGTGATGAGAGAATCATCCTGGCAAAAAATCATCAAATTCCAAAACTTCTAACCCCATCAAAATTGATTTACAAAAATTGGACGGTCTATAATTTTTCAACAAAAATCGGACGGTCTAGAAGTTTTGGAATGGGATGATTTTTTGCCAGGATGATCCCCTCACCATAGAGATCATCCTCACAAAAAATCAGCCCATTCCAAACATTTTTGCCCATATAAGACAAAACGCGTTGTCTATATGTGTGTCTATATGGTTGTCGTTTGAACCTGATCCATATATATATATATATATATATATATATATATATATATATGGGTCAGGTTCAAAGGACAACCATTTCTACACACATATAGACAACGTGTTTTGTCTTATATGGGCAAAAATGTTTGGAATGGACTGATTTTTTGTGAGGATGATCTCTGTGATGAGGAGATCATCCTTGCCAAAAATCAGCTCATTATGAAACTTCTAGACCGTCCAATTTTTGTTGAAAAATTATAGACCGTCCAATTTTTGTAAATCAATTTTGATGGGGTTACAAGTTTTGGAATGGGATGATTTTTTGCTAGGATGATCCCCTCATCACAGAGATCATCCTCACAAAAAATCAGTCCATTCCAAACATTTTTGCCCATATAAGACAAAACACGTTGTCTATATGTGTGTAGAAATGGTTGTCCTTTGAACCTGACCCTCTATCTATATATATATATATATATATATATATATATATATATATATATATATATATATATATATATATATATATATATATATAATTCTAAATCCAAAAGTTAGGAACAGGTGATAATCATTATGAATATGTTAATGAACGATGGACAATCGTCAACACAAAACACATAATGAGAAAAGGAGGAGAAAGAAAAAATAAAAATAAAAAAGTAAACAAAAATAAATCAAACTTACCTCCACGACAGAATAGTGGAGAAATAGCCAGGATATTACTGGTGAGGTGTTGTAGAAAGAAAAAAAAAAAAAAGACAAAGAAGATAGGCGTTGCTGTGGTTGATCAAGAGAAAAGAAAACTAAAAGATGGCTGGCTGGAGGAGAGATGTGTTGTGGTTGCTGCTGTGGAGAACTCTTCGAAGGAGAAAAAAACATCTAGGAGAGAGGAAGAGCAGAGAGGGGCAGTTGGGTTGTTGGAGAAAAAGAAAAAGAGGGCAGAGAGTTCGTGGTTATGGCTGGAGAAGAAGAAAAAGGAGGACAGAGAGTTGCTGGTTATGGCTGTTGCTGTGGGGAATGAAAGAAAGAAGTAGAAGGAGATTGAAGATGATGATGAGCTTTCCTTTTTTCTTTTCTTCTTCTCCCTTGCTTTTGTTTTTTTATTTCTGTTGTTGTATGGCTGAATGGGAGAGAAGGAGTAGAGGAGAACGTGGGCAGACAGAGGGAGTGTAGAGAATGTTTGAGAAAGACGTGGGGAGAAAAAAAAAAAAGGTCTAGCAGAGAGAAACGTGGGGGAGAGGGCTGGTCCAAGAGAGAGGTCATTGGAGCCACAGAGAGAGAGAGAGAGTGACGTTTCTCGTTTTGTTTTTTGTTTTTTGTTTTTTTTTTTTTTCACATTTCTTATTAGGAGAACAGGGGAGGTGATCCCACTTTACCCGCATTTCGGTAGTCCTTCATCGATTAAGTGCATTGATTGATTAATTATTATTATTATTATTTTATTTTTAATTTATTATTTTGATTCCAATTTTATTGGTTGATTAGATTTTAGTTTATTTAAAATTTTAATTTGATTTTGAATTTTAGTTGTTTGACGATATTTTGATTTGATTTTGGTTTTGATTTTAATTTAAATTGAATTTTGAATTATAATTGATCGAGTAATTTTTAGGTTGAATTTTTAACCGATTGAAAAAATTTCAATTAATTTTTTATCATGTTTTTCTAAGGATCAAGGTCTCTAAGTCAGAGTTAGACATTGAGGGGCATTTCTATTATTATTTTGATTTCTCATAAATTTCTTTGTTTTCATTAATTTGGGTCTCATTATATTCAAAATCATATTCTAAGTGCAATAGAGGTACTTTCGAGATTTTTCGGAGGTCAAAAATTCATAAGGGGTATTTTCATCATTTTTGTAGATTTTTACGAATTTTGGAGTGAAACTTCTTTCAATCCCAATGTGATTATTTCTAAGTTTTAAGATCGTATTTTCCTAGTATCATAATATCTCTAAGTTATCAAAATGTGTAATGAACTTAAGTGTAAGTGGCTATTAAATCAGGTGTAAGGTATAGCGATCCTAAGCATGCGTAATTTTCTATGTCGAGTCATAATGAGTAAGGACTAGAGATGAGAGAAATCAGGGACAGTACTCACAAATTTTCAAGTTTTTGTGCTCATCATTAGGAATTCACTGCAATTGAGGAACGAATTGTCGAATTAGGCAGATGCAAAAATGATGTGTCTACACCTCCCAACTGATTCAAGGTCAAGGTCTTAAGACCATTTTAATCTCAATCAAGAATTCTCTAGTTTTTTAGATTTTTACCATCATGCCCATTGATGACCAAGATTGGTGAGACCCAACAAGATGATAAAGATCATCAAAGCCAAGGTTAGAAGGAATAATTATGATATTTTATAAAGGTTTTTTCTAGAATATTTGAGTAATTAAGGTTTTAGGACAAGTTTACCTCCAATGGTCCCCCAAAATCTTATAAATAAGATACCCTTTCAAGGTTAATGGAAGAGCTCATTTAGTGATCCAAAAATTCTGCCAAATTCCTCCTTAGCCTTTCAAGCCTCTTAACCTCTCCCAAAATCCATAGAAGAAAAAAAACTAAAAAAAAAGAAAAAAAAAGAAGAAGTCTAAGGTGGGGCCCCCATCTAATCTCCCGCTTTCTACTATTCCCCCTTATTTAATTTTAAGTTTTTTTCTTTTATTTATATGATTTCTAGTTTCCTTAGTTTTTAGTCTCAAGGCTTGGGGAGAGAGAGTAATTCCTTTATGAGATAATCTCCCGCCCCCTATAAGTCCTTAATAAATTTCTTAAGATTCTTTGATGTTGTTTTATATTCTTTAATTTCTTGTAATTTATTTTTTAGTGTAAATGCATTTATATTCTTGCAATTTAAATTCATAGTTTAGATATTCATTTTTCTTGTTCTTTTGATGGCAATAGAGTTAGAGAGTAAACCCTCTTTGAAGATAATCTTCTCTTGATAAGTCCATCTCATGCATACACCTTGCACGCACTCATTCTTAAAAGGGTTATAAGTGAAGGTATAGATTCTTGTGAGTCTATTTCCAACCTTTAGAGCTAACAAAAACAGTACCAGATGGACCAAAATTTCATACATAAAGTTTGGCTCTAAAATGATTTTATTTAATCCATGAACATAGGGAACACATAAATTTGTTTTGAGGCTTTGGGACTCCAAATGATGAGATCTACGTAGGTTTCCATCAAAGTCTCAAGTTCACGAAAAATTCCAAAAAGCACTTACTTCTAGTAGGGACTTGCTCATCATCTTAATTTGTTCATTTTCCAAAACAAAACTATAATTAATTTTCCCTAGTTTTCTATAACTTTCTTTTTCTTCAAAAAAAAAAAAAAAAATGAGTTTCAAATTTCATGCTAGTTAACAAATGGTAACCATCTTATGATGGGAGGGACAAGATGCCTAACACTTTCCTTATCCCTCAACCGAGCTCCCTGACCATAGAGTCTCTAGGAAGACTTTTTCCCTATCCATTTAGATATAAGAGTCACTATAAGCCAAAGAAAAATATATTTTAAAATATTTTTTACGATGCCCATTCACATCTTAATTGAATGGTAGGGATTCCTAACCTGTGTAGATGAGCCCAAAACCCTAAAGGTTTTTAAGGTCACGTATCTACAAAGGTTTTCACAAAACGCTTTGAGACTTTAAGGGAAATTTTTTTTTCCTCTAAGGTTTACACTCCTTTTTTTTGTTTTTGGCTAAGCAAGCAAGGAATTAGTGGTTAATGGAGGTGAGGGTGGGTTCAAGGGGATTTGAAGTATAATTACGTAGTATTTCGTACATTTGTAAAGTTGTACCTATTATAACATAATTATATACATTACAACATCTTTTTCGGCCGTAATATTCATAACTATTTTTTGTTTCTTCGCTATTTCTATTTTTTCTACATTGAGTGATGAGGTACATTTTTAGTTAAGAGTGATGGTTGAGTGTTGTTATTTGTTCAAGGAATTGAAACTTAGAAAGTAGTTATCTAGCTTTCAGATGTGGTTTAATTTTGTTTTGATTTTGATGCAACATTAAAGTTTGAAATATGAAATTGAAAATTGGCATTTTTTTGAGATGTTTCTTATTTTCTTTTTATTAAAATTTATATATTATTTTCTGCATTTGCTTTTTGGTAGCTCGCAGAGATCTATTCAGTAGTTTTGGGGCACAATTTCTCAATTGTCTAGTTTAATTTCCTCAAACAAAAAACAAAAAACAAAAAAAACAAAAAACGAATTGGCCATATATATATATATATATATATATATATATTAACTACTAGGAATCAATAATTTTCGAAAAGCTCATAACAACTTTGTAAATCTTTCAAACTTCTCAGAGCTTACAATGAAGAAAAGATGCTCTCTCAATCATTTTTTAGATCGATTTGGTGCTCTCTTCTTCCTTTAATCCCTAGTTCTAAACATAGTTTTTATTGTAAACTTGTGAGTCAACTTGGACAATTGAAATAAAAATAAACATAATGGATATAATTGTTATTTTATTAAAAATCAGATGCAATTGCTAAAGAATTCCTCTTCACTTTCTTTTTATTATGCCTTAAAATAGGTTGGGCCTGGGCTGTATTTGAATACATCCATATTCATATTCGAATTTTTTATCATTATCTATCTCAGATCCTACTAGATAAAATCATATCTGAATCATTTTGCTTTCAAAATTTGGATCCAACCCGAATTATCTAATTCGTATACGGTCAAGTTATTCCAAAGCATTTAACATTTTTTCTACTATATTTCGTTGCAAATTGTAATACTATTCTGTTTTACCATTATAATCATTTTATTTTACAAGAATTTATGTTGTATTAATATAGCAGAAAATTGAAAACTATAAAAAAAATTATAATTGTCAAAGTAATATATTATTTAGATGTACGCAGATATAGAGATGGATTCGTATTCGATCCGGATCAACCTTGGATCAAGAGACATCAAACAATATTTGACCCATTTTTTATTTGGATCTGCTCCAAGAGTCCAAACCTGTCAAATTTCGGAATTTCAATCACTCGAATAAAATCCAATCCATTTATATCCTACTGATGTATGTATGTATATTTAATTGATTATTAGCTATTACAAGGTGGTTCAACCGATGTTCAAATGCCCAACCACAAAATTGAAAGTAAAAGAAAGAAACTAATCGTGGAGAAGGTTTACTTCCATGGATGTATACCAATGGATCGAAGATCAAAACCCTAGACTAGTTCGTTGTGGCAAGAATGAGGTATCCAAAGAATAGAGATTTTATGTATTCGATTATATATATTCTCTCAGATCTCTTCTCTATTTATAGATGGATGTGGACCAATATAGAACGTTATTTAACCTTTCCAATATATAACGTTCTACCATTAGTGCGACCAATCAAAAGGCTATAAAACTTAATGTATTCTCTATTACCATCCCTTAGAGATATATAGACACAATAAATGACATTTATAGCCATATATTCTAACAAAAATCATATCTTGTATAGATCACAACCATTAAAGGTATTAGACGACAATATAAAATATGAAATTATGTGGGTTAATTAGGCTGAGTTTTCAAAAGCTTGGCCAAGATTTCAAAATGTCGGGTGAGTCATCACAGATCATGAATGATACAATGCAACTCTGGTTTGATTGCCTCCAAGACCGAGATAATATTCGTAATTTATTTAGACCACTTTAATGGGATTTAAAAAAAAAAAAAAAAATTGCTTATAATGCTTAGTCTTTCCATATTAATGGGTTTAAAAATGTAGTCCCATTTGAGAAATTTTTATAGACCCTATCAAATGATTTGTAACATTAAAAAGCACTACAAATCATTTACAAATGTTATTTGACTCCCAACCTGCGTATATCAAAATTACACAAATACCCCTTCATCAAAGAAATAATTGAAATTACAAAAATATATGAATTTTCAAAAATACATCTTTTTATAATTTTGGTAATTTCTTTAATGGTGGTAAGAGTCAGAAACATGTTAAATTCAATTTTAATTACTTATTTGATAGGATCCGAATCCATTTAGTTCTAATTTTGATAAATCTGTATGAAATTCTATTGGCATGCCAAGTTTTACTTATAACACACCAATCCTTTTGGAAATAGTACCTAGGGCTGTCAATGGACCAGGATGAGCCAGGCTTTAAATGGACTAGACTTTTTTGGGCAAAATTCTGGGCCCTAACACCACATCTAAAATCAGGTCGGGCCGGACCTAAGAAATAAAATATTAGTTTAAGCCCGATCCAACTACATTCGGGTCATTCGCAGGTTGGGCTGGGCCACATCCATTTTTTAACTATTTTTTATTGTACCGAAAGCATACCAAATAGCAATAAGTTGATCAAAAATAATATTTGATTATCAGATTATTATGACTTATAATAAAATGGACTTAATAATTAAACTCAAACTCCATCCATAGCAGACCGGGCCAAACTCCGGCCCATAGACAGCCTTAAGACATCTATTATTACCTATAGTTGGTCTGTACTAAGTAAAACTTGCTGTGTTAATAGAAGCTCTCAATATATAACGAAAGCTTTAATTTATTTAATCGTACAAGTGGGTCCCAGAAAAAGAAAATAATAATCTATCCGATTCTTTATCAGCACTATAATCGTACGAATGTGGGTCCAAAAAGAATAGAATTCATTGCTTCGATAAGAAGGTTCATTTTCCTCAAAATTCTCTAACCTATCGTCCAAAGGCTTTAAAGCCTACAAGCATTTGCGATTGCTTTCTTTTGAGCCTGCCTAGTCTTACTAAGCTAGTAAGGATTTCACCCTTACTAAGGGTCCTTGTACTCACCTCTTGACATCCAAAAACATGATGATGCATCAGGGTTGTAAAGAATGAAATTCTATGAAATCAAAGAAAAAAAAAAGTTATTTTCACCTTAGAATTTCATTTTTGAAGTTTGGGAGTTATGTCAAAGCTCAGTAGCCATGCATCTTCAAAACCTTGGATCTAGTTTAAAATAAATTGATTTTTTTTTATTCGATTTATTTTTCAATGAAACTTGGAGGGTTGTGGTGTTGGATTTCTGATGTGGTAATCCACTTGAGGAAATACCCTTAGTAAGACTCAAAATTTTACTATGATAGTAAGGAAAGGGTTTCACCTTTCTTTTCTTCTTAAAAAAAAGTGAAAAAGAATTTTGGAGATAGATAAATGAGTGATGTTTATCTTGCCTTGTTGATTAAGTAAAATTGTAATTTAGTGATACCTCCTTATGTTTTTACTCATATTTGAAATATTCCTTTTTTTTAGACGGGACGACAAGTATTCTTCATTTTCATAAAGAGTTTGGACAATGTCGACATTTCAAAATCTCACATCCGAATATTGCATCACATGCAACCTGGGCCCACCAATAAGTCTAAGCCCTAAGAGCATCTCCATCAATGCTCTTTACAGTAAAGAGCATATTTTGTCAAAATCTGACAAATATTGTTTTAGTTTGCCTAAAATTTGTTGAGTACTCCAACAAATTCAACAAATATTTCATTTGTTAAAAATTGACTCAAATCTTAATAAGGTTCATGACCTCAAATTTTGGAATCCAAAAACTTGATCCGATGCCACTAGCTTCTAGAGAATAAAATTTTATGAACTTTGAAAAAAAAAAATTATTTCACCGTTAATTTATAATTTTAAGTTTTGAGAGTTTGGTAATTGTTCCTTTTAACACCTTGAATCAAGCTCAAAAAATATATATTTTTTCCTTATATTTTGTGAATATAAGTTTTTTCATAAAATCTAGAAGAATGTTGTGGTGGATTGTCTATGTGATAATCCATGTGAACTCAAAGACCCTTAGTAAGATATTATATCTTACTAAATTAGTAAGGAAAGTATTTGTTTTAGGTTTTTATATTACATTTTTAATAGTAACGAGCCAAGCACTGTCGCTACATGTGGAGAGTCTTGGTCTCGATTTTTCAAGTTAGCTACTTGAACTTTTAGTAGAGAGTTTATTGGACCCTTATTTTTGTATTTAATACTTTATAATAAAGAACATCTAACATCTAATGAGCCTGTTGGAGTTGACCCAGAAGAGAAGATGAACTCCCTAGGATACATATGGGTCACATTTGACCCGAGATCTGTTGCAATCAAGTCAGTTTGGTTCTCGATTCAAGGTTTATCGATAGAAATTAACCAAACCAAGAATCAAACCTTTCATGACTTACCTTACCTTACTACATTTTAAGAGTTACAACATAGAATAATGACTTTTTTATGTGGATAGATTAATGATTTTTTTTTAATAAGTAGATTTATAACTTATTATGTAAAATTTTATATCTTTTTATTAAAAACATATTGCTTCCAAATAGATTTCCAGGATATTGACAACTCATAGAATTGAATCAAACCAAATCGACCTTAGTTTGATTTGATTTAGGGTCAATAACTGCAAAAACCAATTTTTTTTAAAAATATGTATCAAAAGGTGCCTTCTAAAAAAATATGGACTCTTTAATATCCATTTTTATCAAGTATTAGTCTAAAAATGATTTTTTATGTGAAAATACCGTAATTACACTTTCGACAATTTTTTAGATTTAAAGAAACATGTTTATCTAAGAATATGTGAGGTACTTCTATGTTTTAAGATTAATTACATGTCCCTTAACTATGGTCATCTCTTATAGAACAATGAAAAAATGACCTAAATGAAAGAAAAAATTTCTTGTTTTCTCTTTCAAAACTAATAATCTTTAACTCACATAGATGATGTTGATGGAGATGAGCAAGGCCATCATCATCATCAAACATATTAGATCTATGCATATTAGATTTATTAAAATATATAAATAATTAAAACATAATTTTAAAGCTCAACTTAAATCTTTATCAAATTGATTCAACTCAAAAATTAGCAAGTCGACTTAAATGAGTCAAATAAAATTATATTGAATTTATGAATAGTTTTTAATAAATAGAATATATATATATATATATATTGCACAAATATTACAAATAAATTGATCAAGTTTTTTATTTAATTAAGTATATTTTAAAATCAAGCCACTTTGTAAAGTGGTTAAGAGGGTATTTCAGGTATTTTCCTTAAAAAAAATTTCAAAAAATCAACACATTCCGAAACTTCCCCTATTTTGAAAAATGTTTAGCTCTCTTTAGGGCTTCCGATCGCTTCCCATTAATTATAACTACTAGGTAGCATCTCCAATTATATATACTATAAAAATTAAGGTTTTAAGTAAAATTAACTTTTTTTACAATCAATTTTGAAATTTACATCATAGTTTATAATTAATATATTGTAAAGGCATTTTTGTAATTTAAAATAGAGTAATGATTTTCTGACTCCCCCATGTGGCATACTCAAAATACTCTCATTACGTGACATGTGAGAGAAACGTAAATCTTTACTCCATGGGATACACAACTACACATATTTATGGGGATGTGTATCTCGAGGCACAAAATCTATGATTTTAGCACATGCCACGTCAGAAGAGTATTTTGAATGTGCCAGTGGGGGAGTCAGATTATCACGACTTTAAAATATTAGTCAGGATCATTTTGAATTTACATCATAACGTTATTTCATTATAATATTAAAAATAAAATAAACATTTATTTGATTTCAACAAATTAACTTGGCATTATATCACATATTATTTTTCTCATTTATGTCCCTTTACATGGGAATCGATTAGAGACGTGTTTCTTGGAATCGATTGGAGACGGTTATGGGTCTCAAAAAAATCAAGTGATAGGAATTTATAATAAAAAAAAAATAAAAAATAAATCACATCTATTTAAAAAGGAGTTTTTTTTATGGTTTCAGTTATGGTTCTATTGAATTGAGAATCAAAACTAGAAATGTTAAGAATAGAAATCGAGAAAAAAACACTGAAATAGATGCATCGATGCCCCTGATCTCATATTCTCATTCTAATATTGTAGATTAAAAGAGATATATTTGTAATTTAAACAAATTAATTAAATAAAGTGATCTTGAGACTCATGTGCTTACAATTTCATTAGTTTTTGGGGGCAAAAAATGATTCTAATAAATAAATAATAACTAATAAGTTTAAATGTAGGGAGCTATTGGTTGCACAACACTTAGTAAGTGTGAAATCCTTACAAGTAAGTAAGGTTAGTCGGATTAATGTTTATAAAACTACCCTCTTTAGGTTGACGTGGCATGCACAGGAGAGTCTACAAGGTTTCCTGAGTACTGTAACGAAAACATTTGTGAGCAAAAAAAAATCTCTCAAATAAGAATCTGCTTTATTTGTTTCTTCTCTCGTAAAAGGTGGGCACAATTGTTTGTAGTCGTCTCTTTTTGATGGTATGTAGTAATCGAAAAGAAATGGTAAGTCAAGAAAGTAATTAATTACACTTCATCGAGTAAATTAATAACAGAAGGAGAAGGAGAAGACTTGGGATTGATTCTCCATCCATAAAGATTAAAGGGTAGAACACTACTCATACCCCATCATCGTTTCTTCTATTTATTTTGCTGAGCTTGCTTAGCCAAGTCAACATTCTTCTTTCTCTCTCTCTCGCGTGAAAACTTAAACTCTGAACATTAATTTCAGGTAAATTTGTTTCTGGTGTTTTCTTTTTTCTTTTAATTAATGCAGTAATTTGAGTTGATTTGTTTAGTATAGTTTGTGATCAGTGTTGCTAGTTCTTTGGTGAGAACAGCAGAAATTTCTGTAGAATTGCTGTCTCTCTCTCTCTCTCTCTCGCTCGCGTGAAGGAACGAACTTCATTTCTGAAGATTCCAGGTGAATTTGTTTGTGATCATGTTGTCTATTCTTTTCTTCTTTGTTTTCCTTTAAATGAAGTGTGTTTTAGTCAATTTTTTTGTTCTAGTTTGTGATTAATGTTTCGATTTTTTGCTCTTTGGCTGAAGAATCATACAGAGTTTTAGAAGTTAGAACAGAATAAATTGCTGTAGAATTGCTCTCTCTCTCTCACACGCACACACACACAAAATTCTTGTTCTTTAGCTTAAGAATCACGAAGAGAGTAAGGTTTTCTTGAGAAATTACTGCAGTGGCGTTAAAAACTTACAACGTTAAATTACAGAGATTCTATGGACACACCTACCTATTTTACTTATTAAACACCAATTTCTTAAATTACTTATCACCCCACAATTAAAGATTAAAACACACCATTCAAATATTACAAAGTTTTGGCTCAAATTATTGTCTCAACATTATAGCACTCGTTCAAACAGTTTAAGTAAGTATGATTAGGCTTATATAAAATCTTAGAGTATGTTTGGTAACACTTTTGGAGTTTGGAAACTAATTTTTCTTTCTAAATTCTGGAATCTGAAATCTTGTTATGAGAAAGTTATTTGTTTATCATTTTAAAAAGTTTTTGGCTACAAAAAGAATTTTGAAATATAATGATTATTTTGACAATATTACCCTTGTGATTACAAAAACTTTCCCTAATCCCATGGACTTAACACTTTAGTATGCCCTAACTAGAAATCAAATTATAAAAAAATGAAAAGATTCAACAGTTTATCACAACAACAACAACAAAAAAAAGAAATATCACAATACAAAGATTCGATTACATTAGTTATATATTCATAAATTCGAACTTCAAGATACAGAGTTTGAACCTAAGACCTTGAGAACATCCTCCCAAGGTCTTACCACTTAACTAAGTGGTCCTTCTTTAAAGATATATGATTTTACTTACTGTAAGAAGTATATAATTTCATAACCTATGCATCGTGACAAGAGTCTATCTCTGTCAAGTTTATAGGTTGTCATCTATGAACTATGAGTGCTAAGCATACTCCATTCAAAAGTGTGGAAGTGCACTTATAAAATGCGAGAATCATCTTAAATAGAAGCTTCTTGCAACTGTTGTTTTAAGGATTTTTCAAGTTAAAACTTAAAAGAGGTGGTGGGATATAAGAATATACAAAATTAGAAGAAATAATTCTTCTAATTAAAAGATTGAGAACCCATATCATACAAATATCGCTCCACCAATCAACATATGTACTAGGGATGCAACTTGAACCGGTTCAAACCAAGAACCAATCCAAGAGCTTTGGATTGGTTTGGTTCGATTTATAATGAACTTCAGTTTGGTTCCGGGTTAACAAAATAGATAATCGACCAATTTAGTTCAATTCTTAATTCATGTCTTGTATACATAATCCTTATATTAATAAAATTATAAATAAATATTATTAATTCATTTAATAAACTATACCCATTTTTTATGGATAAATTGATTGTTTTTTTTATAGATAGATTAATGACTTTTTTTTTTTTTTTGGATGGATGGGACTTACTTTAATTGATAGAAAAACTATTGACTTTTTTTTTTTTTTGTATGGATACATTAATGATTCTTTTTATTGATGGATAGATTATTAACTCATTATATGAGATTTCATACTTATATTTATTTATTTTTATTAAAAATATATTGATTCAATTAGGTTTTTAAGATGTTGGCAATAGAATCGAACCGAACCAAACCAAACCGGCCTTAACTCAGTTCGGGTTGGTTTGGCTCTATGGCAATTTGATTCGGTTCCAATTTGGCCAGAAATCGAACCAAGTTGCACCCCCTAATATGTACCATAATTCTTCACAATCGGTCTAATGGGTCAATTTGGCCTCATTGACTTAGGTCCATTGACCTCCACGATTTTAATTTCTATATTGCATGTGAATTCTATAATGTAATAGATATCAATTTTAAATGGAAACCTAATATCATTAGAGATATATTCTTTAAGGAATTAATAGGAGACTTTGATGCATAGGAAATCTAATAAAAGAATTAATCCAAGCCCTCAATCTTCATCTATAAAAGGGATTAGCTAACCCCATATTATAGTTGTTGAAAGGACACAAAACATTGAAAACGTTGAGATAAAGAAAGTGATATCCATCAATCACAAGAACTCAACTAATTTAAATAAAGAGAAGGGAGAAGGTGAGTCTAGAAGAAAAGACCAATCCGATTGAGATTTCGAAAAGCACGAGGAAAGAATAGATTAAAGGGAGCATCTTCAAAAACATTGGATTAAAGGTTTAGCGATGGCATAAGATAAGTAATGATAACTTGAATTAGATTTTTATTCATGAATGATTGTTTGAGATATGTGTTTGATTGATTCTATTGTGACAAAATAATAGTAGTGTTGAGATTTGAATGTATAAAATAATCAACAACATGCCATTGAAGGAGACATATGAGAATGAAGCGCAACAGCTCTAGCACCAGCTTTAGTTGACAACCAATATGGTATGAACTTTTTGACTCGTGTTCGCCACCCTTAGTCTTCTACACAAGATGCAAACTATCCCAATACATTTGTTGTATGATTTGTATGGTTCAAAGAGTTTATTTCCTATCAATGTTGAATATCCTTAAAACCTGAAGAGGTGGGCAATCGAACATGAAAAATTACTCATTGCACACGAGCATAGACATTATATAATGAAGGAACACCATTACTAGTACTCAAGATTAAGCATAGAAATAAAAACTTTGCTACTTGAAATTTCTCGCCGTCTTTTTTTACGCTCAAGATTACTAGAGAGAGGTTAGAACATATTCAGTTCTTCTCAAATCCCCTTAAGAGTGTACCATTATACTCGTTAAAGCTTTTATCACCTCGTTGTAGTAGGAAGATATTTTCAAACTGTTGTATCAAGAAACATGGTATCATGATTAATAGCTTTTTCATAATAAGATACTTATCCCTTTTTCATTCATCATGATTAATAGTTGTTCAAGTTGTAAATTATGATAAAATTAAATAACAAAACTACCTCGACAAGCAAGGTTCGATCCACAAAGACAACATTAATCCGGTAATCTTTCCACTTCAAATCCAATTCAATTTACGTAACCAAATTAAAAATATTTTTAAGAATAATTTATCTAAAACAAAACACTAAAAGAAAGGACTAAAAATACTATGAAGAAGTGTAGATCAGTCGGATCTATCATCACAAGTTCTATCAATGATTTTACCGTCCTATATTTATCTCGATCCCCTAAACAAAGTTAATGTTTGTGGATTGGAAGATTTAGTGATGATATTAGCAAGGAAATTCATAGTATGTGATTAATGTATTAAGTCGATATTATAAGATAAATATTAAGTATTCTCTATGAAGCATGGTTTATCTTGAACTTATCAAAGAATAAACCATTAAAACTGAGAAACCACTAATATTAAATCTGATAACACTTACTTAAGATTATCACAATAAAACGATAAGGCATTAATATGAGAACAATAAAAAGATTAATAAAACTTAATCCGGCTTCCTCGACCGATCTAACGGAGAGTTTAGTCGATAGTCATCGCAAGAACAATAAAGCAAAAAAAAAAAACCACGAAAGTAAGAGAGTGGAGATGATAGAAAAGAGAGTTGTCTTTTATTAATCTTGATCTGAAATTGACATCATCTCCTTACAAAGCTTGAAACCAAGAAAAAAAAATTAAAAAAATAAACAAAACCTAAAACTAAAAAAAAAAAAAAGATGTTGATCTCAAAAGAGATGAGATACCCTTTGAATCTGATCTGGTCTCTTATTTATAAAGACTAGATTAGGATTTTCTAGGGTTTTTAGGGTGCGAAAACCTTTCGTAAATAAAACAACTTCAATATGAAGCATTTGTAGCTGCCAAACTCCTATACAAATCTCTATGTTTGACTCTTCGACATTATCGCACTGCCCAAGTTGACCTAGGCAACACGTTAAAATTTGGCCTAATGGACCTGAATTTTGGTTATTGGTCTTGTTTTGAATCCTGGATCATAGTGATATCTTCGGATTTTTTTAATTCGCCTTGAAACTTTACGAATTTCTCCTGTTACATATAAATAACAGCAATTAGGTCTGAAATACATATTTTAATGGAAGTCAATAATAAATATAGACTAATAATGAATTATATCTAATTAGATGATGTAGTATATAATTTACTTGTAAAGTCTATATAATTAGGGTTCTAGAAAACCCTGATCAATAACTATTTTTGCATAAAGATCTTCAAAAAGTTCACTTTACTCACTAAGAAAATGGTAGGAATCAAGTGACTAAAATTCTTGCCAATTTCAAGGCTTGAGGTGGAAGTTAATCAAATACAGGCAGTGAAGAATCCATCAAGGAATCTCAATGCCATAGTTCGGAAATAACATCGGTGGGAAATCGAATCCTTTTATTGATTAAACTGGCCGGATGCTTCCCTTTAGTAATTAGAAATAGAATGCTAGTAAAGTAGTCAGTCGTTGAATCAGATACCTTAGGTATTGAGTGTATATTTTCCTTCACTCTCGAGTGTGTCATATCCCAGTTAAGCCTCATGACCCTCTTATATTCATAGTTCTTCCCTTCTCCAATAGATCGATTTATTGGAGTAGTTGGTTGGTGTAGATGGTACAAAGTAAACTGGTCCACATGCATGTTAGTGGACTGATAATAGGTTAGGTGGAAAAGCATAGTCAATGGAAGAAGTATAATAAGTCATTTCAAGAATAGTAGAATGGCTCTTCGGAGTCCGGGGACGTAGTCCAGATTTTGGATGAACCTCGTGAACAAATCTTGTGTATTGTCATCTATTTCTCTTTCTCTTTCTTTCCATTGGGGATGATCTCAAGATTAGTTTAACTTGAGTTTTGGAGCACTAATTTGGCCATTGCCATGGAGAAAGAGGAGAAAGAGAAGAGCCTCTTTCTTGAATTACCAATCACTAAATATAACTTTTCACAAGATAATGTTCAAAGTTTTGAGTTTCTAAATGAACTTGTTTACTTCCATATTTGGTGGTTTTAGCAGAATAGCAGTGTCGTGTGTATCAAGGGTCCGAATTGATCTAAAGTTTGCTTTGCATTTGTTGTTCGGACAATATATATATATGGGAAATGTTCAGCAACAAACATTTTGGCAAAACATTTTTCAAAACATGCTTAGAAGTTTTGGAATGGGCTGATTTTTTGTGAGGATGATCTCTACGGTGAGGAGATCATCATCACCAAAAATCAGCCCATTCCAAAACTTCCAACCCCATCAAAAATGGTTTACAAAAAATGGACGATCCATGATTTTTCAACTTGTAAACATGGGGCTAGAAGTTTTAGAATGGGCTGATTTTTGGTGAGGATGATCTCCTCGAGGAGATCATCCTCACCAAAAATCAGCCCATTCTAAAACTTCTAACCCATGTAGGACAAAAATGGTTGGCTAAAATGTTGGACAAAATGTTTGGTGCTGAATGAGACCCTATATATATATATGGATTAGGATCCGTATACACATAAAGCTATTCATAAAGCTACAACGTGTTTTGTCTTATATGGGTAAAAATGTTTGGAATGGGCTAATTTTTTGTGAGGATGATATCTATGATGAGGAGATCATCCTTGCCAAAAATCAGCCCATTATGAAACTTCTAGCCCCATGTTTACAAGTTGAAAAATTTTAGACCGTCTAATTTTTGTAAATCACTTTTGATGGGATTAGAAGTTTTGGAATATAATGATTTTTTGCAAGGATGATCCCCTCACCACAGAGATCATCCTCACAAAAAATCAGCCCATTCTGAACCTTTTTAACCATATAAGACAAAAATGTTATAGCTTTATGAGTAGCTTTATGTGTCTACGGAACCCACCCTAGATATATATATATGGTCCCATTCGCCACCCTAAGCTTTACCCTACACTTTAACAAGCATGTTTTGTCCTACATGGGTTAGAAGTTTTGGAATAGGCTGATTTTTGGTGAGGATGATCTCTATGGTGAGGAGATCATCCTCACCAAAAATCAGCCCATTCCAAAACTTCTAACCCCATTAAAATGGTTTACAAAAAATGGACGGTCCACGGATTTTCAACTTGTAAACATGGGGCTAGAAGTTTTGGAATGGGCTGATTTTTGGTGAGGATGATCTCCTCACCGTAGAGATCATCCTCACCAAAAATCAGGCAATTCCAAAACCTCTAACCCATGTTTTGAAAAATGTTTTGCCAAAATGTTTGTTGCTGAACGGGACCCTATATATATATATATATATATATATATATATATATATATATATATATATATATATATATATATATATATATATATATATATATGGTCCCATTTGCCCCTCAAAGCTTCACCCTACACTTTAACAAACGTGTTTTGTCTTACATGTGTTAGAAATTTTGGAATAGGCTGATTTTTGGTGAGGATGATCTCTATGGTGAGGAGACCATCCTCACCAAAAATCAGTCCATTCCAAAACTTCTAACCCATCAAAAATGGTTTACAAAAAATAGACGGTCCACGATTTTTCAATTTGTAAACATGGGGCTAAAAATTTCAGAATGGGCTGATTTTTGGTGAGGATGATCTTCTAATCATAGAGATCATTCTCACAAAAAATCAGCCCATTCCAAAACTTCTAACCCATGCAAGACAAAAAATTTTTGTTAAAGTGTAGGGTAAAACTTTTGGTGTTGAACATTTCCCATATATATATATATATATATATGTTATTTTTTCTTGATCATGATCTTCGTGCCTAGGGAAGATTGTTTTTAATATCCTACATTTACAAATTGCCATTTTAGATTTTAACAATCATTTCCGGTATTATACAACAGGAGACTGCAGTTAAGTTTACTTGGAAGGACATGGGCAGGACAATTCAGGTTTCTGGATTCCCTTCTGATGTATCTAAAGAAACAGTTAAGGACTTTTTGGAAAAACATATAGGCAAGGGATCTATAATTGCACTAAAAATTAGGCAGACCAAAAAAATAAGGTCAAATTCAAGTGCATATGCAATAGTCCAATTCGAAAGCATTAAAAATGCCGAAGATATGTCCTCATTGATTTATCGACGCCTATACTTTGGGACTTCTTATCTGAAAGTTCGTCAAATGAAAGATGATGTTGTACCGAAGCCAAGAGTCTTAATGCTTAGTGTGGAAGCTACAGCTCTGCATTTTGGCTGTCAGATTTCAGATGAAAGGTTTTTTGCTCTTTGGAAAGCGGTGGACGTTATATTCAATGTTGGGTTTGGCCTTCGAAAATTGGAATTTCTACTAACTCATCGTCATGTGGAATATAAGCTTGAACTTTCTTATGATAGTGTTTGGAAAATCCAGCTACGGCACCCACAGGAGCTAAATACAAAGTTTCTCTTAATCCAGGTTTAATTCCTTAAAATGTGTTCTTTTCTATCTCGTATCGTTTCTTGATTGTTCAAGACTAAATAAGCTGTGTTTTCGTTTTAAAAATTGAAAAATTGTCAAAACAATGCCAATTCAAATTATTTACCAAAATGGTAATTTAACGTATTGGTAAATAAGTAATTTTACCATATGGTAAAATTAAATTTGAAATGAACAGTATTTTTTCGTACCAAAAATACCCTTTTAACTTTGTTTTATAAAACAGTATAATACATGTTCCCCCATTAAGCAAACAGAGAGAAATATCACTGTTTTGTCAACTAAATTCTTCCACTATGATGTTTTTCTTTTGAAGCAAACATCACTCTACAAACATTTCCATAATATTTCTATCTGTTTACTTAAACAGAGGATATGTATACTGTTTTATAAAACAATGCTAAAAAGGGTATTTTTCAAAAGAGTCGTGTTAGAATGACCTCAGTGGGGGACACACGGGACACCTTGTCGTGGTGGCTCGTGCATGTTCATAGATATATTTTACTCGTATCTTGAAGAAAATGCATCTATGAGCATGCACACTCCACCACGTCAAGATGTCCCTTGTGTGTCCCTCACTGAGGTCACTCCAGTATTAATCTTTTCAAAAATTATTGTCCATTTTAAATTTTACTACTGTGGTAAATAAGTTGAACAGTGCACCATTTTGGTAAATTGCACATTATATTTCATCTTGAAATTTGAGATTTGATACATATGAGTGCAAGTTCCATACTTGAATCATGTATTTGCCCAACATGTTTTGTCCTACATGGGTTAGAAGTTTTGGAATATGCTGATTTTTAGTGAGGATGATCTCTATGGTGAGGAGATCATCCTCACCAAAAATCAGCCCATTCCAAAACTTCTAACCCCATCACAAATGGTTTACAAAAAATGGAAGGTCCACGATTTTTCAACTTGTAAATATAGGGTTAGAAGTTTTGGAATGAGCTGATTTTTGGTGACGATGATCTTCTAATAGTAGAGATCATCCTCACAAAAAATCAGCCCATTCCAAAGCTTCTAACCCATGTAGGACAAAACATGTTGGGCAAATTGTTGGGTAAATGGTTGGGTGCTGAACATTTCCCATTCTATAATGGTGCAATTGTTCTGAACTCTCTGCTTATAAGCCTTATATAAAACATATGTAAGTAAGATCGTTGACATGATTGCCAAATTTGTGTAGGTGTCTTCTGCTCCGCGGATTTACGAGAAATGTCTATCCTCATCAGGAGATATATGCAAAGATCCAGCTTTCAATTATTTTAGAGATCCATCAGATGATCAATGGGTAAGAGCAACTGATTTTACTACATCATCGTGTATTGGACAATCTTCTGCTCTATGTTTAGAACTTCCAAACAACAGTGAGCTTCCGGGTATTTGTGAAAACTTTCACAATTATAAAGAAGACGATGGTCTATTCTTTCTAGAGATTGGTTCTACGTTTTCTCACAGTACGGATTTAGTACCTACTGTTGGGCCTCCCCAAGGACTTGAATTGCCATATAATATCCTTTTCAAGATTAATTCCTTGGTTCAAAATGGGTACCTAGCAGGGCCAACACTTGATGCCACTTTTTTTCGGTTGGTTCATCCGTCATACATTCCCAATATTACCCATATCGAACGTGCTCTCGAAAAATTGTCTCATTCAAAAGAGAGCTGCTATGAACCCGTAAAGTGGCTTAGTGAGCAGTACAAAAAGTACCTCACATCAAAGCATAATCCTAAATCACCTTCTATTTCCTTGGATGATGGCTTGGTGTACACTCGTAGGGTTCAAGTAACCCCTTCGAAAGTATACTACTGTGGTCCTGAGATTAATGTTTCCAATCGGGTGTTAAGGAAGTATCATGAAGCCATTGATAATTTTATCCGCGTTTCATTTGTTGATGAGGATTGGGAGAAAATGCGCTCAATGGATTTATCTCCACGTGCATCTACAAGTCAAGGTAAAAGGCATACCGACATATATAAAAGGATACTTTCTACTTTGAAAAATGGCATTGTTATTGGTGATAAGAAGTTTGAGTTTCTTGCGTTCTCGTCAAGTCAACTGAGGGATAATTCTGTATGGATGTTTGCTCCTTTGAATGAGATTACGGCAGCTAATATCAGGGAATGGATGGGTGATTTTCGTGAGATAAGAAATGTGGCTAAATACTCAGCAAGACTCGGTCAATCTTTTAGTTCATCAATGAAAAGTTTGACTGTTAATAAGCATGAAATTGAAACTATTCCTGATGTCGAGATTGAAAAGAATGGAAAGAAATATGTTTTCTCCGATGGAATTGGGAAAATTTCCGCTAAATTTGCACAAAGAGTGGCAACAAAATGTGGCATTCAAAGTTCTACTCCATCTGCCTTTCAAATTAGATATGGTGGCTATAAGGGTGTTGTTGCCGTGGATCCAACATCAGTAAATAAGTTGTCCTTGAGAAAAAGCATGTCTAAGTATGTGTCAAAGAACACAAGTTTGGATGTATTGACATGGAGTAAGTTTCAACCTTGTTTCCTCAATCGTCAATTAATCACTCTTTTGTCTACCCTTGGTGTCAAAGATCGTATTTTTGAAAAGAAACAAAAAGAAGCTGTTGATCAGCTAGATGTGATTTTAACAGATCCTCTAAGGGCACAAGAGGCACTTGAGATCATGTCTTCAGGAGAAGGCATAGACGTTCTAAAGGAAATGCTCAAGTGTGGCTACAAGCCTGATGTTGAACCATTCCTTTCAATGATGTTGCAAACATTTCGTGCGTCAAAGCTGTTGGATCTGAGGAATAAAACAAGGTTATTTCTTCCGAAGGGAAGATCAATGATGGGATGTCTAGATGAAACTGGAACCTTGGAATATGGGCAAGTCTTTGTGCAAGTTTCACGTGTTGGCAATAAACTGTTTGGTAATAATGCACTCTCTACAAGTAGAGGGAATGAATCAAACCAAGGTTCTTTGATCGTTGAAGAGAAAGTATTTGTAGCTAAAAATCCATGCCTGCACCCCGGAGATGTGCGCATCTTGCAGGCTGTCAATGTCCCGGCTTTGCAACATATGGTGGATTGTGTTGTTTTTCCTCAAAAAGGCAAAAGGTGAGTCATATTATTATGACTTCTTTTCAGTATTTGTGAAAATAGTTCAATGTTAGTGTGATATTTATATTATTACCATTGAGCTTATTGTCTTGATTTGGTTGAATAAATTGCTTTGTTAGATGCTTATATTTCAATGTTGTAGAGAACACACATGTTAAAAAAAGCAAAAAAAAAAATTATGCATTTAGTGGCAGGATACATTGGATTGTTTTGGCAGAATTGAAATCTTAAATTGGGTCAAATGACCATTCAGTCTAAATTCCCCACCTTTAGACCTTGGCATCTTCTTTCCCATCCTTTCATATGTAACTATCATTATCCAAAGCTATGAAGGCATGTTCATGGATGTAGATATACTACTAAACCACGTAAATCCTTGTGTTTTGTGTACGATTTTCTATTCTCTTTTCTGCTTCATTTTTCACAAGAACAATATAGAATAAAATAATAGAGATTCTATTGCCACACCAACTTTTGCTAACGCCACCTCACTTCATGTGTAAATCACCAAAGCATTAGCACACACTTGGGGTGCCGATAGTAAAAGTTGGTGTGGTAATAGAAGCTCTCTAAAATAACCCAAATAAAGAGAAATATATATACCCCCAACAGACATAATAAGGGTTTCACATAATACTAGTGGAATGATCAATGATTAATAGTACTCCTTGCTGAATGGTACAATGGCTTATTGTGGGTATCCTCACCCGAAGGTCCGAGGCCACTCCACCTTGGAAAAGGTCCCCATTGATACTATTTTTCCTCTTGAAGCCCAAGCCTAAACAGAATACAAGACACTTACACAACAATTTTTGGATCAGTTTCTTTATAGTACATGTTCCACACATGACAGTCGAATATGTGGGATATATAGACTCAATGGGAACTTGTGTTATGTGGGAAAGAATATGGTTCAATTTATTTGCACAGATATTTTTCATTTTTAAATTCAATGGGAATGCTTTGAAGAGGAAAATTTTCTTTCAACTATTTTTGTTGAATCCCAAATTAGTTGTCTTCTAAATGTTGAAAAAAAAAAAAAAAAAAAAAATTGTTTGTGCTAACATTCCAAGTTAAAATTGTGATTGTAGACCCCATCCCAATGAGTGTTCAGGGAGTGACTTGGATGGAGATATCTACTTTGTCTGTTGGGACCCTGAACTTATTCCACCTCATCAGGTCACACCCATGGACTATACCCCAGCACAAAGTGTTCTCTTGGACCATGATGTTACGATTGAGGTAATATTCTTGCCGATAGTAATACTTTATAGCAATAATTCTACTAATTCATTTTTATATTTTTATTCTTGTTTTTTCACTATTATAAGCATGATGTTACTCCATCTATCTATTCTTAGTTTCTCATGGTAGTGGAGTTTGGATAATTATGTCTATTACTTTACGATTTTCATCGTCTTGTTACTTTAATGTTTTCTAGAGAAAATTATATGCTAATGCTTGACATACAATGTGATGTATTTCTATTTCCATCTTGCACTAATAATTAGAGAATGAGATGTCCCTGAGAAATAACGAAACAAAAAATGCACAAACACAAGGATTTACGTGGAGCAGTGTGCCAACGTCCATGGATCAGAACAAGAACAATTACTATTTTCTTTCAAGTTTTACAGCCTGAGAGATATCTATTTATAAAATTGGGAGTTTCTAAAACACGTCTATCTCCTAAAAATAGAAAGAAAAAAAAACCTTAAGAAAATATTACACGATTGTCCTTTTTGGGACCCTAAAATTTCAGCAGGACCCTCGGTGGGGGAGCTTCCCCCTGCACCCCGGCAACTCTGCACAGTGCCAACAGAATACAAGACATTTACACAACAGTCCCATTAGTAGTTTGTTATGCTTGATAAGTGGAGAAATTTTCATCCCCTATGTCTTCAATATATAGCCTTATCTACCTTTTTCTATATTTCATTATCCGCTAAATACATATGTGTATATATATTTTTTTCTATTAGATGTGGTTGTGTGAACACTAACGTTATTCACCGAAATATTTCAATTTCCACCGAGTCTTAAAATAAAGCGTTCTTGAAATTATAAAGTTAATTAATAATTAAGAGTGATATGTAGTGAATCAATGTTGAATATACATGTAGTTGGCTCCCCCACTACATCTAATTTCAATATCCTTCCCCTGTTTTCTCAATTGGTAACATATTTACTTCTATGATGATGATATAGGAAGTTCAAGAGTACTTCACAAATTACATAGTAAATGACAGCTTAGGAATCATTGCAAATGCCCACACTGCATTCGCCGACAAGGAACCACTCAAGGCAGCGAGTGATGCTTGCATAGAGCTCGCAATGAAATTCTCAATTGCTGTCGACTTCCCAAAAACCGGTGTGCCAGCAGAAATCCCGTCTCATCTACATGTCAAAGAGTACCCGGACTTCATGGAAAAGCTCAATAAACCAACTTACGAGTCACGTCGTGTGATTGGAAAACTATTCAGAGAGGTCAAAGATATCGCACCACGTACAAGTTGTATAACAGCCTTCACTAAGGAGGTGGCACAAAGGTCTTATGATCGAGACATGGAAGTTGATGGCTTTGAGGATTATATCGATGATGCGTACTATTACAAAGGTGAATATGATTTAAAGTTGGGGAACATGATGGACTATTATGGGATCAAAACTGAGTCAGAGATTCTTGGTGGGAGTATAATGAAAATGTCAAAAACATTTTATAGAAGAAGAGATGTTGAAGCAATCGGAGCTGCGGTGAAAGCTTTGAAGAAGGAAGCACGGACTTGGTTTGATGAGAAGAATAATACTGAGTCGGGTTCTCAAGAAGATGATGTATACAAGAAGGCATCGGCGTGGTACCATGTAACGTATCATCCGGATTATTGGGGATGCTATAATGAGGGAATGGAGAGGGATCATTACCTTAGTTTTCCATGGTGTGTCTATGACAAGCTGATTGAGATCAAGCAAAAGAAGAATAGTGAGAGGAATCTCAATCACTCGTTGGAAATCCAATTTGTTCGTGATCTGAGCTTGAGTTGATAAATCATGAATCCTTTTACGTATTATTTCTCAAAAATGCTTATTTCTATATGTTTGCACTCAAAAAAATTATTTAGCTATTTAAATATGAACTTTTAACTTACGTTGTTGACATTGGTTGAAATGTTGGAGTTGATCATAAGTAACTTTTATGGTGCTATTTGATTTTCACAATTATTGATTTGTCTTGATAAATCAATTTTTTTTACGTTGAACTTTCTCTTTGGGATTGAAGGACATGAAACCTTTGCTTGCAGTGAACGAACTCTCGATATTATATACGTCCGCTTTTCATGAGGTTTCTAACCATATTCAAATATTTTTTTTTTTTTTTTTTTTTGGAAGATTAAGTGGGTTAAGGCCAGACCCAAACCAGCTACACCCTAAGGAACCGCCAACCACTACGATCCTTATCAAGGATCAACAAAAGATCAATAGGAGAAGAGTTACAATCCAACACATGGCAGCCAACAACGGGTTGCAGCGACGCAAGGAAGTCAGCAGCCCTGTTAGTTTCTCTGAACACGTGAGAGAAAATAATTTCATGGAAAGATGAAATTAACCGTGAGATAGCCAAGTAAAGATGATGAACATGCCAAGGGGGCTTCCACATGTTGTTTAGGATATTAACAGCAACAAGGGAATCAGATTGAACTTCAATACGAGTGCATTGATGGGCGGCAGCTAAACGGATCCCTTCGAGGATTCCTTGCAATTCATGATGTAGGACTGATTTGGGAGTGTCCATTCCAGCAAGAGCACCTATCATACTGCCCTCATTGTCCCTGATAATAGCTCCATAGCCACCTCTCATGGGGGAGAGAGCACCGTCTGTGTTTAGGGTCCACCAGCCAATTTGAGGCTTTTTCCAAGAGCAATATGTACCTCGTCTATGGGTGAAGGATGCTTGTAAGTCCCAAGCATGCATGAAGGCCCTGTTGTGATCCGTGTCCTCAACATTGTCAATTTCACCTTCGAATTTGATCCAAATATCCTCCAAGATGTTATGGAGTACCAAGGATGGACTCCTAAATTTGTTTTGATAGATACGATTGCATCTCTCTCGCCAAATGTGGTAAATGAAGGCGCAAAAAGCAACCTGTTTAATCCTATGAATTACGGAATTTCCTTTGAAGTTGTCCGCAGCCCAAACCACTTCCTCTTCCCAAGTCCTCTGAGCTCTATTCAAAAGGCACCTCTTGAGGATGTCTGCCCAAATGCATCTCGCAAAAGAACACTCGCTAAAGAGATGAGCATTGTCTTCCACGTGTCCTCTACAAAGTCTGCAAGTAGCATCCACCCTTATCTCCCACTCATTAAGCTTCCTCAAGGTTTTAAGCCTACCTCTCATAGCCAGCCACGCTATGAAGCTATGCCTCGGGATTCGAGATTTGTTCCACACCAAGGAGGTCCAACTTGGTCTAGGAATATCAGAACGGTTCGATCGGATAGCAGAAGCAACTGAGAATTTTCCATTGGCTGTCCTTTTCCATACCACTCTATCAGCAACTCCACAGTGGATTGGAACTTGATTAAGTTGATGCGTGAGCTCAAGGAGGGAGCCTTCTCTTCCCTCCGGAATTCTCCACTTACCATCCCTGATCAAGGCTGAGACTTTTGCCTTTGGGCCAACTCTAGAGTCATAGGAAAGATCCTCGTTGAACATAGGACTTAGGATTCCTAGCGGATGCCAAGGATCATCCCAAAGCCTAGTGTTGCATCCATTGCCTATGAGGTGAGTAATGTTGGTGAGGGCATTGTCTCTAGCTTTTAGAATTTTTCTCCAACTCCAGGAAGCCTCCTTAGGAATCTTAAGAGTCCAAAAATTTCTTTCTTTCAAAAGATGTGATTTGACCCATCTTACCCACATTGAATCTTGGTTCGAAGCAATCATCCAAGCATAGCGAGTTATTGAGGCCTTGTTCCACTCTGTAATGCTCACTAAGCCTAGCCCTGCCTCATCAGTAGGTTTGCACACGTCCTTCCAACACACCGAGCTATAGTTTTTCTGACTATCAGGCCCAACCCATAGAAAGCGAGCACAAATTCTTTCCATCTCCTTTGCAACCTTGGACGGAAGAATGAAGCAATTGCACCAATAAACTTTGATGCTAAGAAGCACCGATCTGACCAACTCCAATCTTCCTGCATAAGAGAGGAATCTACCTTTCCAGGAGTTAATTCTCAAAGATAATTTCTCAAGAAGAGGTTGGCAATGTCTAGCGGTGAGCCTAGAAGAAAGAAGGGGGAGCCCCAAATATCTGACTGGGAGATTCCCTTTTCTTACTCTTAAAATATTCGCAATATCATCCTCTAGGTGTCTATTGTCCCCCGCAAGAAATATCGCGCTTTTATCCGAGTTGACCTCCAGACCTGTTAAGTTGCTAAACTCAGATAGAACTGAACGGATTGCCTCCGCGCTCTTCCTATTACCCTTGAAGAAGATTAGAAGATCATCTGCGAAGCAAAGATGAGTAATCTCCTGCTTCACACATCTAGGATGATAGTCAAACTGCTTGCTCTTGACCTTACCTTGGAATAGAGGGTTGAGAATTTCCATAATGAGGACAAATAGGTAAGGAGATAGCGGATCACCTTGTCTAAGGCCTCTTTTTCCTTTGAACCACCCAACAAACGAGCCATTGAAGGAGATTGTGTAGGACACACTCGAGATGCACTCCATCACCCAATCAATAAAGATCTGGGGGAATTTGAAGGCTACTAAGGTAGACCTGACAGCTTCCCAATCGACCGTATCGTAAGCTTTCTTTAAGTCCACTTTGACCTCACCCCTGGCATTTGTCTTCTTCCTGTGATAGTTTCTGACCAGCTCGTGGGCTAAAAGAATATTGTCTGAGATGCTTCTTCCTTTGATGAAGGCTGACTGGTTCAGCCCTACAAGTTTGTGGACCACCTGACTGATCCTGTTGGTAAGAATTTTAGAGATAATTTTATATAGCACATTACAACAAGAGATAGGTCTAAAGTTAGAAAGATCCTTAGGCAACTCAATTTTAGGAATTAAGGATATAGCTGTTGCATTGGTTTCCTTGAGCATGTTGCCACTTCGAAAAAAGCTCTTGATAGCCTTGAACAGATCTGATTTGATGATATTCCAAGCTTTCCGGTAGAAACACGCATTGAATCCATCAGGGCCGGGGGCTTTGAACTCATCCATACTGAAGAGGGCACTCTGGATCTCACTGTCTTGGACTTCTGCAACCAGAATATCTAGATCCAACCTGGAAAGCTATTTACTTAGTCATTACATGTATTCAATTGCTTTACTTGCTTCATCATCACTCGAACAAGCCATAGACCTCAAGATGATCGAAGGATCCAATAGTTTGATCTATGATTCTTTCCTTGGCTACTAATCTTACCTATATATTTAGATTATCCAAGTGTACAAAATGGTTTGACTGGTGATCCATATTTAGAATGTATTTTGATGGGATGAGTAGATACTTTCTCCATTTTGAGAAGTCATACTTGCAAATATGTTAGCCTTCTAAGAAAAAGAAAATTCTCAAAAAGATTATTTTAAGGGTCTTTATGATGGATGGAAGGGAATTCATTTTCAAGGAATTCCACCATTTGGTTGCACCTTCGAAAATGTTAAAAACGTATTTGGTTTTTAGTTTTGGTGATGGGAGTAATCGTGAGGGAATAACATTGGGATGTGGAAAAAATCATTTTTCGGGGGAAAACATTTTTCCTTCCAGGGTGAGAAACTGCTTTGGATCACACCTTGGAAAATGTCTAAAAGAAAGTTGATTTTTAGAATGGAGGTGGGTATAGTAACAAAAAACGGCAATTTTTTTAAGGGAAGAAAAAAAAAACGTTTAAAACTGAGATTTTTTTGTTTTTTCCTTTGCAAAAACATCGTTATTTCAATTTTTTTTTTTTTTTTTCACAAGAAAAAACAAATTAAGCACTTTTTTGTTTTTTCAATGTGGGATTTGACATAATAAAATTTGGTGATTCATAAATGTAAAAATATGGGATTTGATGATAATAACTTGATTTTATGAATTTTCATTAGATATATATTTTTTTTCATAACTTTTAATATATTTTTCATCTTCTATTTTTATCGTTTTTTTCTTCCACATTTTTTTTAAAACATTTTTTTCCAAAGTTTTTCCTTGTTTATTATTTAAACCCGTACTTTGAATTTGTGACTATGATGGTGGGGGTAATTACGAGGGAATAACACACTAGTATTTTCAAGGAAAAATCATTTTCCCATGCATAATGTTTCAAAATTTCAGAAGAAAAAAAATTATTTACTATTTTGAACCATAGAAACTTCCTTTGTTTTTTTTCCCTAAATAATAGTCTACAAGACCTTCAAGGGAAGGTTGGAAGATAAAAGTGCAAAAGGTAACCGGTGCATTCGTCAAGCCGAAAGGCATGACCAAGAATTCATACGCGCCGTATCGGGTTGAACATTTAGTTTTTGGCTCATCTCCATCGGCTATCCGCACTTGAGAATACCCTGATCTTAGATCCAGCTTTGAGAAATACTTGGCGGATCCAAGCTGATCGAACAGGTCGGCAATAAGCGGAATGGGGGGGTGGATCATGGGACATATGTAAAAACAATGATTATTCAAAATATGGGTTAGAGGTTTTGGATTGAGCTGATTTTTTGTGAGGATGTTCTCTATGATGATAAGATAATTCTTACAAAAATCAGCTCAATCTGAAACTTGTAAGTCCATTCAAAAGTGGTTTTCAAATTATTGGTAAAAAATTGACGGTCCACATTCTAAATCACTTTTGATGGGGTTAGAAGTTTCAGATTAGACTGATTTTTTTAAAGATAATCTTCTCGTCATAGAGATCATCCTCACAAAAAATCAGCTCAATCCAAAACCTCTAACCCATATTTTGAATTTTTATTTATTATTACATTGTTTTTACATATGATGTCCCATGATCCATCCCCAGAATATATATATAAGCATGACATATGTGAATTTTTATTAGGCAAAATCCAACCATTAAAGGGGTTGACTAAGATTTTGAACCTGATTAGCATCGAGTCATTTATTACCCGGCCAACCTGGCCCATTCTTATGTCGGCCCAAGTTAATCCCTAAATGCTTGTTGTGGTTCAATTGAAAAAACCCTAATCCAATGCTAATTGGTGAAGCCTTTGTTAGAAAATTATTTTATGCTTGTTGAAGTTAATAATTATTATTATTTAACTTCCTTATTGTGGGGTCATATGGATAACATTTTTGATGATCTAACAATATGTTGAGTCATTCACATCACGATGATCATTTTTTTATTGGTAAGTATGTTTTTAATGAATCCAATAACTCGGTACCCATGGGAATTGAACCCAAGTCTCTGGTATCATCAACCAAAACTTTACCAACTAAGCTAGTTGGCACACGCACATCACGATGATCATTATTGAAAAATCAATTCTTTCTAACTATATACTTATATAAAATCTGACTTAAAATAATTGATTAGCAAAATTTTAACTTCAAATCATTTTTTCATCACTTTATAAATGTTAAAAATAATTGATTTTTTCTAGCATAGTTTCCTAGGTATAAACAAAAAATTGAACCATTTTATTATCTTGCATGATATTTATAAGGATCATAAAAGTAAGAGAACAAATTGAAAATAAGATGATAAATGATTAAATCCTAATTAAGTTCAAGGCCTTAACTCTTAATTTTTAGATTGGGCAAGCTGAGTTAGTAAACTAACCTGTTCAATTATGAGTCCTACGAACATGGTGAAAAATAATATTTCCTATTATCTTAGAGTCTATGTTCACCAAAAGGTGAAGTGGACCCAAAATTTTCAACATTCTAATGAATTGTAACATGTGAGGTAGCTTATTTGGGCCTTTAATCCAGTCAATGTATTAGTCTGTTTAGGAGGCCTTTAATATATGCCTAAAGCCCAACAGTCGGATGTAAAAGGTCTAACTCGAGACAATCTGATCAGCTATTTCTCTAAATAGTTGACGAATAGTAAAACCTAATGTGGGTCTTTGCTAATTTTGAAGAATACAAAATCATAAGACAAGTGAGTAAATTTTTAGTATTGATGTGCCCGTTTCAAAACTTCTAACCCTATCAAAATAAGTTCAAGAATTATAAATTATCTATTTTTTTAAAACCAATTTTGATAGGATTAGAAGTTTCGGAATGGGCTAATTTTAAGTGAGGATGATCTCCAGACGATATAGATCATCCTCACAAAAAATTAGCTCATTTTGAAATTTTTAACCCATATAAGACAGAGAAATGGCTATGGTGTTTGTTGCCCTTATTAATTCACGAATGCTTTTATAATTACTCTTAGTAAAAAATTAAAAATTAAAAATTAAAAAATCCAAGGTGGGAAATTGCACCCATGATTTAGCCCTTGCTTTTAAGATTTTTTTTCTATATTAGATAAAACCAAATCATGTCATCTACCATGAAAACTGGGTTTGGTCATGGGTACCCATCTCAAAATACGTACATATCTAAAATATCCTTTAAAAATGCACTTTTGGATTTGGTTCAGATGGAGCACAAATTTACTCATCCACAAATATGATAACATAATGTGTGATAATTTAGAAAGAGAACTTCTATTAACACACCAACTTTTACTTATACACAACAATCTCTATGCAAATTGTTATTAAATTTTAGAAAGATTTATGTATTGTAAGTAAAAGTTGGTGTGCTGATAGAATCTCTCTCTCAAATCAAGAGTGGATGTGCCAATAGATTCTCTTTGTGCTAAGTTGATGAACCAATGACATGAAATCATGTGTATTGAAAAAGCAAGTGTGATTGGTTGGTGGAGAGAAAATTTATGAAGAGTTCCGATTTTTAGTATCTTTTCAATACACAGAGATATCATGCCTAGGGGTGCAACTTAATTCAATTCAAACCGAGAACCGAACAAAACCGTGCAATTTGGATTGGTTTAGTTCGATTTAGAATGTTTCCGATTCAGTTTCGGGTAAAAAAAAATGAAAAACCAATGAATTCGATTCGATTCTCGGTTCAGATAATATAAAAAACTGAACCACTATTAATATAAAATAAAATATTAAATTTATAATTGATTTTTAGTTTTTTACAACACCTAAACCCATTCGATATTTCGGTTCCCACTTCCCTCTACTCTCTCTCTTTCTCTTGTCCCTTGCAGCGAACGTTCGGCTGCAAGCTCAATTTCAACTATTGGCGATCACCCCTCCCTCCCTCCCTCTCTCTGTCTGTCTCTCTCTCTCTCGTCTCTTGCCATTTTTTCTACAGTGCAACTGTGGTTTGCATTTCTACTTCGGAGATCGACTATGGGCTGCATCTTGTTCTCTCTCTCTCTCTCTTCCTGAGGTAAGGTTGCATCTCTCTCTCTAAGCGTGCGACAGCGGGCGTGTGATTGGCTGGCTACAGGTTACCTCTCAACTCCGTTGATCGATGGGTCTTCTCTCTCTCTCTCTCAGCTTGCGGCTGCTAGTACCTTTCATGAAAATCCATTTTGTTTTAAGATGGGTCTGGGTTTTTGTAGTTTTGGAGAAAAATTACTTTTTTTGATAATTTTTAGAAACCTATTTTTTTTTTAAATTAATCTAATTTTTTTATGTGATCTCATAAATTTATTTTTGGATTTTTAATTTTTCAATTTTCATAATTCATGTGTTTACATAATTTTATTAATAATTTTTTTTTTACAACCCATGGAACCGAACCAAACTTAATTAAGGTCGATTTGGGTTGGTTCGACTCTAGATCAAATCGGTTCGGTTCTAGTTTTTATATAATGGAATCAACCTTGATCGATTTGATTTTGATTTTGCTCTAAAATGAACCAAGTTGCATCTCTAATCATGCCATCAATTCATCAATTTAGCACAAAAATTTCTTAACAACAAATTCGTACTCCAAAATCAATCATGACTACCCCCAATGTTTACTACTCATAAAGAGTGGTGCACATTCAACTCGTGTGTTACTTGGGCTTTATTCATTTATCTTCTAACCCTTTTAAATAATGCCCTTCAACTTTATTTTTTTTCTTCATTTTTCCTTTTTTTTTAATAATACATTTTACAATTTTATTGTCTTTCCTCTTGTACTCCAATGGTCCAAAATCCTATAAGAGGAAAAAAAAAAAGAAATATAAAATATACACTTAAATTAAAAGTAATTTAATTTTGGCTTCTTGTTCTTTGGTGCATTTTTTGGGGTCCAAAAACGGGAATCTGACCTCCAAACAAACGCAACCTTAGTTTTTAAAGATAAAAATTCTGGGGATATCTCAAATGTAAGTGAAAAAGTAGGGTGTAACACTAAATTATTTAAATAGATTTATATGATTAGTTTTCATCTCCATAAATAGCGACAACTTGGACATCAGACTTCAACTACGTCAGCATTTCATCAGCAAACGTAACATATCAACTTGGGCCCACCAAAATTGAATAGTACGAGAATCTAATAGACCAAGACCATCTTTATGACATAACCACAAATCTGATCCGAATGGGTCAGACTTGACCCAAGATCCGCTGTAATCCAAATCAATACTTAGATCATAAGATTAATGCTAATCAATATCAGATTAGGTTCCTAAGATGTCCCTAATTTTTGAGATGTAACTTGAAAAGAGTGATTCTATTGCCACACCAACTTTGTTAACGCCACCCCAATTCATATGTAAATCACCAAGAATAAACATACATATTGGGGTGGTGTTAGCTAAAGTTGGTGGAGCAATAAAAACTCTCCTTGATAATCCATTTAGTATTTTTATTTTATTTTTAAATTTTCAACCAAATACCCAACGCCATAAGAAAAGCTTCAAAGTGCCTAAAATATTCTTTCTCACTTTTTTCTTACCTCAAGTGAGTTTCTCCAAATATCATTCCAATTCATTTCGACAATTTGTGATGGTATACTCATATTTTTTAGATTTAAATATAATTTTTGAGTCATTCCAACGATTTACAATGAAATATACTCAAAAATATTCCAAGGATTTAACGTAATTTTTTATTTGAGCATTTGTTTCTCTATCATTATATATGCATTTTTTGATATTTCATTAAGATTTTACTAAGTGGTGAACTTGCTACCTTTTGAAAAGTAACATATTCTTAAATTTCGCAAATTAGCAAGTTTATTGCTTTAAACAGATAAAGCAGCTTGCTGTCCAACGATGAATTCGCCACTTTTCAAAAAGTTGTGTGCTCGTCGCTTTGCAAAAACAAAAGCAACGAGATTGACACTTAATAGATATTTACAAATTACCCAAATTACAAATATAATAATAAAAAATTGTAGTTCGATGAAAAACACTCAAGTCAAAATCTTCGAAATTATAAGTACGTTGTTTTTCGTTTGTGATTCACTGTCACAAATCATCAGAATGTATTGAAAGTTACATCTAAATCTTCATAAATTATGAATATGTCGTTCCCCATTCGTCATTTGTCATTATAAATCATAGAAATGAATTGCAATAACCATTGAAAAATCTCAAGTATAGTAAAAGATGTAAGAAATGGTAGTTCATAACTTTTCTTAATGTAAGAGGGAATAAAAAACCTTATCAAGTTATTGTCAAGATTTTGGGGCATTTATAAAGAAAATCTTATGTTAATAGAGGGAATTTAGATACAAAACCCTATATTATGGTCCACGATTTCCAACAAGAAATGAACCAAATCCAATACACGTATGGATCATGGTTTTTTTGTGTGGGCATAGGATCCGATTCAATTCGTTATGTAACCAACATGGTCCCCATGGATCGACACGGATCCAGCCCGAATGCCACTTATTGGATTGTGGATTGTACATCATTTAATACGAAATAAGGGGCCCCATCCGGATGCTGGAGCTCCGATTCCGAACGAGGTAAGGTGGACCCAATTGAATGAAAAGTCTGGATGGGGCCCACTTTAGGGTGACTTGATGGGACCAATAATTGAGGATTACTATACTCACGTGGAAAGAAGGATAAAGAATATGATTGATGTCGCTATAAAGTGATGTTTGACACACTCATCTCTATTTTTTCGGTGAGTATTTGGATGGTATTGGCAAAAGTTGGTGTGGCAATAGAAGTTCTCTATATTTAGGGTCAAGTTAATTAAACAGTTGAATTTTTCTCAATTATGATACGAAACACACTAAAATAAAGAGAGTTGCTATTGGCACCCGAACTTTTATTTATTACACAACAATTTCTTAAATTATTTATCACACCCATTTAAATATTAAAACACACTATTCAAACATTGCACAGGCTTGGCTCAAATCGGTATCACAAAACATTACTCGTACAAACTTCAAACAATTTCATAACAGAATTTGAAGAAGATTTCATGTAGATTCTCCATCAAGTTCATCTGATGATCCGAACAAATACTCCAACACACCCAATATTGAACCCCATTAACCATCATCACCACTATTGTTGTAAACGGAAACGAGGTCAAGTTGTTTTGCTTTATTCTATTACTGTAGTTGAGTTTTATGCCTGCCATCTATCCCTAGTCATGAACTAGAATCAATTAATCACGTTGAGAACTACCCTCTATAAAGAAAGAAAAGTTCACCACCAATCCGTCATGCTCATTCAATCAAGGTATTTGCCATTGAAACACCACCATTAATCTTTGATCACAAATTTCAACCCACAAATGAATCAATTGAAGAAAAAAATCACTCATTGTTTGTTTCAATTTTTATGGAAAGATAAAGATGAGATCCAACTTTTATAAGTATTTATTGAGTACACGAGCAATCGAGGATCGCAAAACTCATTTTCTCATAAGATCTCGAATGAGTAATGTTAGTAGTGGAGGTTAGTCGACAAAGTTGGAGTTGAAATTGAGATACAAAATAGAAATCTAAGAACTTGGGACATACCTAAAAATTAGAAATCTAACATTAAAAAAAGAAGAGTTTCTATTGGCACCCCAACTTTTACTCATTCCAAACCCCTCACTTATCTTTGTTATTTTTAATTGGAGTGTAATAAGTAAAAGATGGGGTGCCAATAGCAGCTCTAAAACAAAAAGGTCACCCTATCTTGAAAATCATAACTCTCATGTTAAAGCTAGATACGAGGGTATTTTAAATCATTTTGTTAGTAACTTAGAGTAGAAGTTAAGGGGCATGTAATCAGTTTGAAAACACAGGGGTATCTAAAATATTTACACAAAAAATGGAGGGGGTATGTCTAAAATAAATCACCCTCTGGCGTATGTTAGCGAGCTTTGATTGACCTATAAGGTGGTGGTCCCTCCAGCTTCCTCGCACAAGACAGAAGAAGACTTGGATTGACTCTATAACTCAACGCCATTTCACCATCGTTTCTTCTTCTAGTTCTTCTCTCTGTGTTAGTTGATCGATGGCGGGAAACGAACGAACTTCATCTCTGAACATTTGAGGTGAATTTGTTTCTGATTATATTCTATTTTTAGTGCAATATTTTTTAGTCTATTTATTTGGTGTAGTTTGTGATCAGTGTTTAGATTCTTGTTCTTGGATCAATAATCATTGAGAGAATCAGAGGTTAAGCCTTTTTAAAATAGTAGAAATCTCTTTTTCTGTATCGATGTCTTACGGGGATGAACTTCATTTCTGAACCTTTTAGGTACATTTTTTTATTATTTTTTAATATTTATGATTTTCTCTTTTTCTTCTTCAAATGCGATCTTTTGAGTCAATTTATTTGTTCTTGAGGTGTATATTTTTGTGATCAGTGTTTAGGTTCTTGTGCTTGGCCCAAGGATCATATAGAGAAACAGAGATTAGGCCTTTTTTGAACAGTAGAAATCTCTCTCTTATGAAGTATTTTGGCTGAATTTGTCTGGTCAAGTGTCACTAGTCACTGTCAGTGTTCAAATTCTTGTTCTTTAGCTTAAGAATCAATAAGAGAGTAAGGTTTTCTAGAACAGTAGAAATTGATGCAGAGTGGCAAAAAAAAGCTCACAAATTTAAATTAATAATGCATCTCTTAGAAATTTCAAGTTCTCTTGTTGATTTGACTTATTTTGTTATGGTATCTTCCTCTTCTTCTTTAAATGAAGTATTTTGCTTGGTGTAGTTTGCAATCTCGGTGTTTAGATTCTTATTCTTTCATTTAAGAATCATGAAGAGAGTAAGGAATTTTAGAACAGCAGAAATCGCTTTACAAGGGCAAAAATAACTCACAATGATACAGAAATAATGCAAATTTTTAAAGTTTCAAGCCCAATTTTTGTTTTAAATTATTTGCAAAATTCTTGGTTGTAAAATCAGTTACACAATAATGTCCTGATTGAACACACTTTGTACACTTTTTTTCTTTCCTCAAAGTATAGTCGAGGCAAATTTAAATGGTTGTGAAGGATTTTCCAGAATTTCTTGGTTGCCTTTTGCATGACTATGTACTGACAATTCTAGCTAATTTTTATTAATCCCTGATTTTATTTCGATGAATTGTTTTCAGATCAACAATTTCAATGATGAAATCATCTCACGTAGAAGTATCACTTGGCCACAATGTTGGCAAATTATCTTAGATCTTCCACATTGCTGATATGCTCTGTTAGGTTGCTTGTTGTCCTTAAACCTAAAACAAGTAATTGAGGCAAGACTCATCGATCTGTACATCTGTTTGGCATGTGTCCTCTTGACTACATTGCCCTTAAATAAATTTAAGTTTCGTAAGTAATTAGGGAGTCATCTTCAATTCACAGACACTATCATATTATCTAGTAATGGAGGAACCACTTTCATATCAACCATTGAGAAAATCTTTCTACTTATACTTAATGACAGTGAAGTATAGAGAAAAGAGGAGGAACCTTCATATATTGACGTAAAGGTTTATACTTGGTACAGTTTGTGGTGCATTGACCTGATGAAGGACAAGTATGCCGAGGTTGTGACTAGTGAGGGCACACACACACACACACACACATATATATATATATATATATGATGCCAAACATTTTTTAAAATAGGGGTTAGAAGTTTCGGAATGGGCTGATTTTTTGTGAGGATGATCTCTATGGTGAAGAGATCATTCTCACCAAAAATCAGCCCATTCCGAAACTTCTAACCCTTCTAACCCCAGTTTACAAGTTGAAGAATAATGGACTGTCCGATTTTTGTAAACAACTTTTGATGGGGTTAGAAGTTTCGGAATGGGCTGATTTTTGGTGAGGATGATCTCATCATAGAGATCATCCTCACAAAAAATCAGTCCATTCCAAAGCCTCTAACCCATACATTGAAAAAATGTTTGGCTCTCTTTAGGGCTATATGGGTGGCGTTCGGAGGCCCTAAAGAGTGCCAAACATTTTTTTCAAAATAGTGGTTAGAGGCATTGGAATGGGCTGATTTTTTGTGAGGATGATCTCTATGGTGAAGAGATCACCCTCACCAAAAATAAGTTCATTCTAAAACTTCTAACCCTAGTTTACGAGTTGAAGAAATGTAGACCGTTCGATTTTTGTAAACCACTTTTGATGGGGTTAGAAGTTTTGGAATGGACTGATTTTTGGTGAAGATGATCTCCTCGTTATAGAGATTATCCTCACAAAAAATCAGCCTATTGTGAAACTTTAACCCATACATTGAAAAAATGTTTGGCTCTCTTTAGGGTCTCCGAACACCACCCTATATATATTTTGAGTGCTAAGTTGGACTTGAACCCATGACCTCAATGTAGAAAACTGAATTTATTTAGAATTCTTGGACGAGTATTACATAAATCCAATAGGGTATTTATAAAAGAATTATGGAAAAAAGGATTGTTAAGTCTTATAATGAGAACTTAGCATATATATATATATATATTAATAACAAGTAAATGGACGTAAACGCCTTTACATAGAAATAATAAAAGAGAGAAAAATAATAAATAGTAAACATTATTCCAATACTTCCCCTCAAGTTAGGGCAAGTATATCAACTAAGCCCAGCTTGACAAGATGAGAGTTAATGACAGAAGAACCAACAGACTTCGTAAGCATATTGGCAAGCTGATCTGAAAAAGATACAAAGATTGTTTGAAGAGCACCAGAGACAGGAAATCCCAGCTCCATCAGTGAAGATCTAAGCCAAATAAGCTCACAAGTGCCAAGTGCCATAACTCGATACTCAGTTTCAATAGAAGAACGAGAAATTACATTATGTTTCTTACTTTTCTATGAGATCAGGTTAACCACCATGAAAAGTACATAAATCAAAAGTAGAATTCCTATTAATAAGAGAACCAGTATAATCAGCATCAGTGAAACAGGACAAATGTGGTTGAACAGTAGACGAGTAGAAAAATCCAAGACTAGGACAAGACTTCAAGTAGTGAAGAATACGATAAACGACATCAAGATAAGAGTTACGCGAAGCATGCATGAGCTGACTAACTACATTAACCATAATGGTCAAATTCAGTTTAGTATTAGTCATATAGATTAGATAGTCACGAGTCTTTGATACGAAGAAGGATCAGATAAAAGATCACTAGATTCGGCATGAAAACAATGATTCTGATCCATAGCGGAGGAGGCAGGACGACAACCTAGCATCCCAGTATCCCGAAGAAGATCCAATGTGTAGTTATGTTGAGCTAGCGAAATACCACGATGAGAATGGATCATTTCTATCCCCAATAAGTACTTGAGAGGACGCAAGTCCTTAACCTTAAAAATACAATCCAATAACATCTTAACTTTGTCAATAACATTTCCAGTCACGATAATATCATCCACATAAACCAAAACAATAGTGCAACGACCATCCACTCCTTGACGATCAAAGCAAGTATGATCTGAATGGCACCTAAAAAACTCCATAAATAAAATAATCTCAGAGAAACATTGAAACCAAGCTTGCGGGGATTGCTTCAGGCCGTACAGAGATTTGAGAAGGCGACAAACCTTCCCTGAATACTCCCTCTGAAGGCGAAATCCAAGAGAGGGGTCAATGTAAATAACCTCAATCAGATCACCATTCAAAAATGCATTATTCACATCGAGTTGGTGAAGGGGGCCACGAGTGCCATGCAACTAAAGAGATAAGGAGGCAAACAATGGAGAGTTTGGCTAGAGGAGCAAATGTAGCACCAAAATCTTTTCTTGGAGTCTGCGTAAAGCCCTTAACAACGAGGCGTGCCTTGTATCGATCAACAGTACCATCCGCGAGATGTTTAATAGTGAAAACTCATTTACATCCAATAGTTTGCTTCCTAGAGGGAAGGGACAATAGTTTCCATGTGTGATTTTTCTGTAAAGCATCCATCTTAGCAGTTATTGCTCTAACCCATTGAGGATCTTGCAGCGCCTCTGATACAGATCGAAGAACTCAAATAGAACCAGTGGAGACAAGATAGGCCTGATAAGAGGGAGATAGTCCTTGATAGGAAACAAATTAGGCAATAGGATGATCAGTAACACACTCATGTTTACCTTTGCATAGGCAAATAAGAGTAAAAAATAGAAAGAATAGGAGTAAGAGTAGAAGAGGGTATACTTGAGTCCAAGGAGAAGGTTGGTAAGGTCGAAAAAGGGCGAGGGCATAGAGAGTAAATCTTAAGCGTCGGCAAAGATGAAGATGCAGATGAGGATGGAGAGAAAATTGGAGATGGTAGTATTATAGGAGAGGGATCCTGCAAATGAAAAGAGTCCTACAAAGAAGATGTATCACAAAAGTAGGGAACATTTTCAAAAAAAGGTGACATCTAAAAAATGAATTATTCGATGAGAAAAGGGATCACAACAGTGATACCCCTTTGACATAGATGAGTAATCCAAGAAAACACATTGAATGGTTTTGTCATCTAATTTCGTGTGATGAGGGGTTCTGTCTTGAACAAAACAAGTGCACCAAAGACTCAAGGTGTAATGGGGAAGAGAATACTATCAAGTCAAAAAACATGAAGAGACACCTGTCCCCCTAAGGTGCGATTCAAAACATGATTAAGAAGAAAAGCCGTAGTGAGGACTGTCATATTCTAGTATAACATGGGAACATGCATCCCCTGAAGAAGACAGTGGACAATGTTCAAGAGGTGGCGATTCTTGCGTTCCGCCACCCTGTTCTATTCAGGAGTGTAGGGACAAGTCAACTAGTGAAGCATACCATGCTCATGAAGATGAGATAGAATCCCATTAGAAATCCATTCCCCCTCATTGTTAGACCTAAGAGATTTAACAGAATTGTTGTATTGAGTATGAATCATTTTAAGAAAATTAACAAAAATAGGAAGCACCTCAGAACGAGAACGCATCAAATAAACCCAAGTACAACGAGAATAGTCATTAATAAATGTAACATAATATTTATGACTATTAAAAGCAGTAACAGGGTAAGGCTTGTCCTCACACATCAGAATGAACCAAATCAAATATTGCATTAAACTGATGCATGCGAGGAATATATGAAATACGTGTGTTTTGAAAGCTTATACATAGAGCACTGAAACTTGTGTTCACTACAAGAAAATTTTAAAGTAAGAAATAAAGAACATAAGTGCTGAAAATTAACATGTCATAGTGAGCATGCCATAAATCTAAAGTCTGAGAAGAGAAAGAATGGCTCTCAGAGAGTGGAAGCACAGAAGTCGAAACAGTAATAAGTTGAGATCCAAACAAATACAGCTCATTTCTCTCATATCCTTTGCCAAAAATCCTCCTTGAAGTCAAGTCCTGAAAAATACAGTAAGAAGGAAAAAAAATTACAGAGCAATTTAGAGACTTAGTAATACTACTCATAGACAAAATATTAAAAGATAGGTTAGAAATATGAAGTACAGAGTTAAGAGAAAAGTCAGAGGATAAGGGGATGGTACTCTTGCTGTAGATAGGGGTAAGAGACTCATCAACAAGACAAACCTCCTTATGAGTAGTAGGAAAAATAGAAGAATTGAAATGGCTACTTACCGATCATGTGATCAGAGGCACCATAATCAATTACCCAAGTCAGAGGAGCAGAGTCAGACTGAGTGACATGAAATGCAGAATATGTATCTGGGGTGTGGTAACTGAGGCCACTGTTGAAGATGAGTGACTATGGGCATGGATCTGATCCCATACAATGGCGGTAATCTAAGTCTGAAGTTGTTGCAAATCAATAGCGCCAAGGGAAGCAGAAGTATCAGTAAGAAGAATTGGTGATGACTTCACAGTAACAATTTGGGAGGGCAGACAGTCCCAAAGGGTAGAAGATCACAATAGATGGGGATAAAGTTGAAAGTAGCGGGCTTTCTCATAACCAATCTTCCCACAATGGCTACAAGTAAGACCACTCCCTTTACCACGGCCACAACCTCCACTACCTCGACTCCCAGATCCCTAAGTGCGAGTGTCAAAAAATCTCAAATTGGCTGTTAGAGTCATCTGATCTGTAGTTGGAGCAGAGATAATGCTAGAGGCCTGAGTCTGAGAGGAAACCACACAACGACAATGCTCATCACTATCAATGGTCGCAAATGCCTCAAATAAATAAGGTAAAAGAATGGTGTTTATAATTTGAGTTCGAAGTGCTTCAAACTCAGGACGCAAACCCCATGAGAAACTGATATGTCTGATTTCGAGCAATCCTCTTAACCACATATCCGGCTACCTTTGCAAACAACTTAACCATAGACTCGTAATGAGAAAACTCCTCCCAATGGGATTGAAGAAATCTAAAGTAATCAATTACACTCTGAGTCCCTTGGGTAGCCTGGGCAATGTCTCGTTTAGGTCATAGATCCGTGAGTCATTCCGAGCATGCGTATATGTCTGAGTAAGAGCTGACCACAATGAGACAGTATCATGATACATGAACATGGTATAAATACATTGCTCCATTGAGTTAAAGAGTCATCCAAGAATGGTGCAGTTGTCGATTTCTCATTATTCTATTTTGGGATCAATGAGAGTTGACTTATTAATGGTGCTCAAAAGCCAACCAAATTTCCCTCTACTCCCAAATAAAGTCTAACAGATCGAGACCAGGACTGAAAATTCTGACTATCTAATAGGGCATTGGTAATATGTTGGGTTGTGGAATTTGCCTCAAGAAGAGCGTTATAATCCTTGGTCTCATGATGTGAGGCCATTGTGTACTCTAAACAAGATCAAGACTAGGACTGAAAATTCCGACCATCTATAGGGCATTGATAATACGTTGGGCTGAGGAATTCGCCCCAAGAAGAGTGTTAGAATCATTGGCTTCGTGATGCGAGGCCATTGTGTACTCGGAACAAGAAATGCCTAACTTTGGCTTGAAGGGAGATCACTTGTAGTCTCAACCCAAGATGGGAGAAACCTCAAGATAAAGAAAAAGAAAGGAGCAGTCTCAAAAGAGAACATCAGCGCCTTTGTTGATGCAAATTCCACACAAAAAAAGGCACCTTTGCTGTCGTGGGTCACAAAGCTACCTTCTAGTTGCTGTCGTTGGCTCCCAGAATAGTCTCTATTATTGTTGCAAGTACTCAACTGTACCCCAGTTGCTGTCGTAGACCACCAAACAATGTCTGTTGGTGTTGCAGACCACTAATAACACCCTTATTGCTGTTGTAGGCAATCAATTGTACCCCAGTTGCTATCACAAACAACCAAACAGATCTTATTGTTGTCGCAGACAACCAAAACAACACCCATTGCTGTCGCAAACCACCAAAACAACCCCAATTGCTATCACAGACACGTAAAACCTTCCCAGCTATTATCGCAGACACCAAACAATACATTAGTTGTTGTGGATCACCAAACAAAACTTTTGTACTGTTGCAGGCACAAAACTCCACCCCTTGTTGCTGTTGCAAATCACCAAATAGTTCAACAAGGGTAGAAAACCCTAATGAACCTTATCGCAGGTTAGGGGTAACTCTAAATAGCCTATCACACGACAGAACAGCAAAGGGCAAAAACTCTATCGTAGCATGTGATCACTAGCACAATTATCGCAACACGTGATTAAGAGATCATAAACCAAAATAGGAAAAAAAAAAAAGGCTCCCGAAGGGTAGACCTCCTAACGAAGCTCTTGCTAGGTTATTAGGTTTTCAAGATTTGGAGGGTTGATGAGAGAGAAGGAAGGGGAGAAGAGAAGAAAGTTCAAGGTCCCAAAAGTCGATGAGGAAAACCCAAGGAGGAGTCGATGGGTCCTCTAGGGCTCTGATACCAAGAAGAATTATGGAAAAGTGATAGTTAAGTCTTATAATGAGAGCTTGACATATATATAGGGCTTTGATACCAAGAAGAATTATGGAAAAGTGATAGTCAAGTCTTATAATGAGAGCTTGACATATATATATATATATATATTAATAAAAGAGTAAATAGACGTAAATGCCCTTACATAGAAATAATAAAAGAGAGAGAAGTAATAAATAATAAACCTTATTTCCAATATTTATAAACATTACATCAACCAAGATATATGGAAACTAGCCTAATATACATATTCTAGAATATTCTAATTGATGTATTTTAATATACCAATAAAAAATATATATTTTAAATATATCATCCTCCATCACAACCTTCCATTTGTGATGAGATACACTAGCAATGATACAATGTATCTCATGCACCTTAATACAATGCATCTTATTCTCTAATACCCTCCCTCAATTGCATAGTCCTTTGAAGAAGGAATATGCAATTGGTTGCATTTAATAGTGATTCTTGGTCTCAAAAAGTAACATGCTCATTGATGGCCAAAAATCCAATCATACTTCACCGCTTGTCTGTGAGGTCCATCATTGTCACATCTCCTTTATTTTTTAGTCTGTCAGAACTAGTAGCTCACTAGATCAGATTTTTCATGATTCTTTCCAGAAGCATATGAAGTAGGATCATACGACTTATAAAAGAACTCTCGTTGGAAAGGTTTAAGATAAAAGAAAATAGAGATTACTCTATTAGGATCCTTCTCGGCATCCATTATTTGTAGGATGGCCAACAATGATTTCAAATGGGTTTTTACGGGAGTTTACGGTCCAACCAAGGATTGGGAAAGATCTCAGTTTTGGGAGGAACTTAGTGACGTTAGTGCTTTTTGGGGAGAGCCTTGTGTATCTCAAGGGACTTTAATGTTATCCGTTTTTTTCCTTTGAGAAATTTGGAGGTTCGAGGATTACTATGAAGATGAGGAGGTTTGGGAATGTCATCTAATCTAATGCTTTAGTCGATCTTCCTTTGAACGGGAGAAGATTTACTTGGTCGAATAACCAGGGATCTCCAATCCTAAATTTGCTTGACAAATTCTTATTGTTGACAAGTTGGGATGAGCATTACTCTAGGGCCTCACAAGATTCTGTTCCAAACCTGGCTTCAGACCATTGTCCAATCTTGTTAAAGGTTGGCCCAATCAGTCGGTGGCCGATTTTGTTTCGATTCGAGAATATGTGGCTCCGTCATGGGAATTTTAAAGAGCTTATTGGGGGGTGTTGGTCGAGTTTAGAAGTTGAGGGGTGACCCGGATTGCTGTTTAGGTTGAAATTGAAATGCATCAAGGAGAAGCTCTTGGAGTGGAATAAAGATATTTTTGGAAGGGTGGAAATAAAGAAATTTTTTGTTGTTGGAGTTAGAAGAGTTAGACAAGAAGGAGGAGGTGGATTCTCTTTCACGGGGGGAAGAGGGAGTTAGAAGGGGGGATTTACAGGAGTACAAACAAAGGGTGAACATGGAAGAGGTGTGTGGGAAACAGAAGTCAAGGATTAAATGGCTTAAGGAAGGTGACGGGAACACTAAATTTCTTCATCAGATAGCTAATTTGCATAGGAGGTCCAACAACATTTCCAAGATTAAAGTTGGGGGAGTGTGGGTAAAAAGGGAGGAAGAGGTTAGGAAAGGGGTGGTTGATTTTTATAGTACCTTCTATTTAGAACCTTATTCAGCAAGATTGAAGTTAGATGGTTTGCACTTTGATCATATTTTTTATTCATAAAGGATTTGGTTGGAAAGACCGTTCCATGAAGATGAAGTTTTGGAAATCATATCCACTTTGTGCTCGGCTAAGGCGCCTAGATTAGATGGTTTCAACTTAGGCTACTGTAAAACTTGTTAGGAAACGACTAAAAATGATTCGATGGCCGTATTGATTGACTTTTATGAACACGAGATTTTGGATCACAGGTCGAATTGCACTTTTGTAGCTTTAATTCTTGTGGAAGATGTTGCGGACCTTAGACCAATTAGTTTGGTGGGGGCTAGTTGCAAGATAATGTTGAATTTTCTTGCGGTTAGAATGAAAGTGGTGATGCCGGGGATTATTGGGTTGAATCAAGGGACTTTCATGAATGGGAGACATATTTTGGATGGATGGGATTCTCGTTGTTAACGAACATTTGGATTCAAGGTTAAAGTTGCAAGAACCGGGTTTGGTGTGTAAGATAAACTTGGAAAAAATGTATGATCATGTCAGTTGGAGTTGCTTGAGGTATTTGTTGAGTCATATGGGATTTGGGTTTAAGTGGCTTTATTTGGTGATGAAGTGCATTTCTTTGCCTTTCTTTTCTATCCTAGTTAATGGCTCTCCAAAGGCCTTTTTAAGAGTTCTCGAGGTTTGCGGCAAGGGGATCCCAATTGTCATAGCCATGTTCTTTCGAAGCGAGGTCATGTGGCATTTGTGGTGCTAATTTGCAAGCAAGCCTGTCAAAAATATCTCACACACAAACATAGCTAGCAATACAAGAGAACGGGGGCAACACGAGGCAAAGCCCCGAGGTAACTTTGTTGATATAGTATGCAATTATATGGAGTAATACGTTACAAAAGCAAATAAGGTGTGTTAGGGGCAACTAGTGATCTAGTACACTCGGGACGTCACATAGCTCGAGCGAGGGCTCAAAGTCAACGTGGGTGTAGGCCAGGGATTGGAACCAAAGACACCCTTCCTACAAAGAGTGCGCTAAGTCTTTCCTAGTTTTCTTGAAGGAAACATCAAAAGTAGAGGTCGGTTATATTCTTTTTTTTTCTAAGTGGTGGCCGAGGCTTTGGGAAAGACTATTGGTAAAATGGTAGGGAATGGAAACCTATGAGGCTTTCATGCTAGTGTTGGGGCATGGGGGTCCCTTGGTTACTTAGTTGCAATTTGCGAATGATACATTGGTTTTCTTAGATGTGGATTTAAATTAGGTTAGATTTCTCGAGGGTCTTTTGTGTTACTTTGAAGCCATGTCAGGACTACCCGTGAACTTTTGCAAAAGTAAGGTTTTTCCAGTTGCCCATGTGTTGAAGGTGGAGTTGTTAGCAACTACTTTGGGTTGTCTTGCGGGGCTCTTCCCTCTTCTTTTTTGGGTTTACCTTTGAAGCGAAGTACAAGAGCAAAAGCATTTGGGAGTCGGTTATTGAGAAGATTTCTAGACGATTGAGTTTTTTATAAGCTAACTATTTTTCTAAAGGTGGAAAGCTAACTTTAATCAAGAATGTGTTGTTTAGCATTCCAGTCTATTATCTTTCTTTGTTTTCGATTCCTAAAAGTGTGGAATTAAAATTGGATAAGCTGTTTAGAGATTTTTTTTAGCATGATAAGGATGGGAAAAGCATAATTCATTTTGTCAGTTAGAGGAATATGTGCATTTTGAAGAGTTTGGGGGGTCTCGAGTTCATGAATTTGGGAAGATTGAATGAAACTTTGCTTGGAAAGTGGCTTTGGAGGTTTAGGGTGGACCGGGAAGGGTTGTGGCGGAAAGTGATAATGGCTAAGTTTGGGGAAGATCCTTTTGGTTGGGAAAGTAGAGAAGGTAAAAATACTTATGGGTGTGGAGTGTGGAAAGGCATTTTAAAGATACTTACTCAAATTAGAAAGAGGGTCAAATTTAAGGTTGGGAGGGGGAGTAAAGTAAGGTTTGGGAAAGATTCGTGGTGTGCGGGGGGTCCTTTAAAAGATAGATTTCCTTATCTTTTTGCTATCTCAAGAAAAAGTAATCTTCTAGTGACAAGTTTTTGTATTTGGGAACAAGGTAGTGAAGGTTTGGGATTTGGGTCTAAGGAGGACTTTGAATGATTGGGAGCTTTCGAAAAGAACAAAGTTGTTGGGAATTCTTGACAGGGAAACAAGATGGTCGATTGCGGAGGGGAGAGAGTTTGGACTCTTAATAGTAAAAGTTTGTTTTCAGTAACAGAGTTTTATAAAGACTTAGATAGTAGCAGAGATCATAACTTCCCTTTCATCGTAGTGTGGGGGCCGAAGGTGCCTTCGAAGGTGGGTTTTTTTTTTTTTTGGTTAGCTATGTGGGAGAGGATTCTAACATATGATCAACTGAGGAGAAGGGGATTTTGTGGCCCGAATGTGTTGAACCACTTTTTATCGTTTGTGGGGGTGGTTTGTTGTTTTCCGGGTTCGGTGAGGGAAATCTTTGGGGAATGGCTTCAATTGGGCATGAGCGTTCTTAATTTAAAAAGGTTAATTTGGAGCTTAGCCCCATTTGCGGTTGTGTGGAGTATTTGGAAAGACAAAAACTAAAGAATCTTTGAAGGAAGGTTTCAATCAATCCAAGAGTTAACTGTTTCGGCTTTAGGATTGCTCTTTTATTGGTGTAAAATTTTCAAAGAGTTCAAAGGGGTGTTCTTTGAGGATTTCTTAGTTCGGGGGGGGGGGGGGGGGGGAGGTGGAATTGTAAAATTACGGAGTCTTAACTCTTTGTTTGCTTTTTGGGTTGGTCATCTCGACCATCCCTTTCATTTGTAATTTTTTTTAATCTTTATCTACTAAAAAAAGGGGAAGAAAATGATTAAGGCTCAACGATGGCACCACAGTGCCATCGCCGAAGAATGACACTCGAACATTGTGCTGCTAGTAGAGCTCAAGCTTTGATACCATTTAGAAAATTGATTTATTAATAATTCTTGAATGATCATTACATGAACCCTAATAGGGTATTTTATAGAGATTACATCAACCAAGATAGTAAGCCTAATCTTAAATACTTAATTAACATAAATCATTCCTAATCTTTAAATTTAAATATATATAGCTTACCAATCATTCATAATATTGAAATTACTAATTGATATATTCTAAATATATAAATCTTATCACAACCTTCCATTTGTGATGAGATAATCCAGTATATCTCATGTACCTTAATACAATGCATCTTATGCTCTAACACTCTCCTACAATTGCATGATCTTTGGAAAAAGGAATGTTCATGTCACGCCCCGAAATCCCAACACGAATCCCTATGATTTATCAGTCAAAATCTCGAGGTGTAAGGTAACCAATCACACAACCTGTTAGAACATTCACAAGTAATAATACTTATGGAAAAGAAAATATACGCAGTGGAATAAATATTTGACTAACATCTATACGAGAGCTAGAGTAAACGGAAGAAATCGACAAATACTGATATAAGTCAAGATCCTCAATCTCATAATACATCAGGTTACAAAAATTTCTAAACTAACATGTTTCTTATCTATAAGCAAAAAACCGCTAGGATCCTCTACTAATCCTCAAAGACACACGGTGGCGGCAAGACATCAATCTGATCCTCCTCAAGGACTTCCTCAAAAGACTCCTTAAAGAACGGCTCCTCAGTAGCTGAATAATCTGAAAGGGGAAGGATAGGATGAGTAATAGGGGAATGTTACTCAGCAGGATCAACGCCGTTCTAACAATGAGTCATACATGCACGAGTAATCATTTGAACAGTTAAATTATGCAAGTTTTTCATAATGTAACATATGATAAATGTCTGAGCATACTCAATAAACAATTAAATAATTTCAACCTATCATTTATATCATTTAAAGTAACCTATGCATTTTTCAAATAAAAGCATCTATCAAACATCACAAAAATAAGGAAAAGATACATAATAAGAACACGGCGGTGTAGTCTATTTATCACGTTTTACGTGGCATGGCCACTACGTAGAACTAGAGGCACTGTCCCATCAATCAGTCGAGAACATACGTTTCTCTCTATCCATCCATCAATTAAATCGATCAATCTATCATCTAATTTCCTACATATCTATCAAAGTAATTTCACCTTTAAAGTAATTCGAAATTCATAGAGCATCAACCAATTCCATTCGGTGGTTTTGATTGAGTCGAAAGACTCGGAAACAAAGATAAAATCGTAAGACGTAAAAGCTGAAAATCTGTGAAAATTTGGCTAAGTGTTGAAAAAATGATTTTTCAAAGTCGAAATTGAAAACGGGTTATTTCTTTTTTTTTTTTTTATACAACCATTCCCAACGTTTCGAAATGGGAGGGGTAACATCATCATTTTATTAAAGAACTTAGGGTATGTTTGATTGCACATGGAAAATAAGGTGGAAAATCAATTTCCATGGAAAATGACATTTTTCAAGTGTTTGATTGCACATGGAAATGGAATTCATTTTCCACCCCATTCAAAAAGTCCACTAAATCATGGATTTCACTTTCCCACCCATATGGGTGGGAAAATGAAATCCACCCATGTTTCCATCATCAATTATTCCCTACCACCACCACCACCACCACCATTACACTAACCTTGCCGTCATCGTCATCGCCGTCGTCACCATCGTCGTCGCCGTCGGCTCCGTCTCCGACCACCTTCTCTCTCTCTCTTCTTATTTTTCTTCTTCTCCATCCCTCACCTCCTCCGCCACCACCACCACCAAGTTCTCCCCCAATTTTCCTCACTTACCTTCATCGTCGCCACCGTCGTCGTCGTCGTCGTCGCCGCTGCCACCGCCTCCACCATCGTCGTTGTAGCCGCCACCGCCACCGCCGCCGTCGTTGCCGCCACCGTCGCCCTCGTCGTCGCCACATCCTCCTTCTCCTCTTCTTATTTTTTCTCATATTTTTTCCATGATTTTATCCAAGTGAAATCAAACAATGGAATTTGATTTTCCACCCTACCTATTTTCCACAACTAATTTTCCATGGATTTCAAATTCCATGGAAAGTGACTTTCCATGCAATCAAACATACCCTTAAAGTAATACTTAACCGTTTTTAATAAAATAAAGGTAGGAAATTAGTATACATACTATATGGAAGGTACACAAAAAAAATTGGAACCAAACTCAACATTTGAATACTTTCCGAATTGTTGATTTTTCATCGAAACTCTACCAAAATCGATCCAAACCTTATACTACTCATAAAATGGATAAAATACATCACATAAATCAAATGAACTAAAATAAATAAAAAATAGCCATGCAAACATGATTCAATACGTTCAAATATGTATAAATGTGATGAAATAATCGATCTATCGAAGATCACATGGATTTTCTAAGAAATTATTGTGTAACTAGAAGGTAGAAGGGAATGCAACCTACTTTGAGTTATATTCGACGGTTGAACGGAGTTTAAGATCGCCTCCGGCCAATCTCCAAATTTTTCCTCTGGCGAAAATCGAATTTCTTTGCTTCCACGCGTAGTCCTTGACGACGTGTACAACTTTCTTTTTTACGGCAAATTTGAGGGAAAGGGTATGAGTTTTGTTTGGAGAGGAGAACAAGAAGAAATCAGATTTTTCTAATAGAATTTAGATATTTATAACTTAAGTGGAACGTAAGCGTCATTTCGGGAGTTGTTTTTCTCGAATGTTGATTTAGATAATTTTATACTTTATTTCGGGTTATTTTTTGATACGAATCTAATGGTATATCAGATTCCTCAAATTATATCTCTAAAGTGTCGTTTACCTATTTGGTAAATATATAAAACGAAACTCGAGGATTTTGTAACTTTTCCATCCGAACTTGAATTTGAGTGTGTTTACAGGGTAAAGTATGTTTTTACAATCATTTTGAACCCAATGGCAAAGTCAAATTTCGTTAAAGATGGACAGAACAAAACCTGAGTATTTTACCTTAAGTCCCTTTGTTAGAATTTCTCCAAATTTCACTATTTTATTTTCTCGAGATACTAATTAGAATTTGGGGTATTGCAGTTCAATTGGTTTCTTTACTTAATTGCTCTTGATCTCTTCAAGTGATGTTATTCAACCGTTTAAAATCCATTTGTGCTTTTTGGTAATCACCAAGTGACTATAAAGTCCATCACTATCGCATCCCGCTTTTTTTCTTTTAAGTTCGTCAAAGCCGGTGGCTTATGAGACTAGGTCTGTCATGATTTCTCTTAGGAGCATACAAAGTAGAATCTTGCAATTTAAATGAAATAACTATCGTTGGTGAGATTTTAGATAAGGAAAAAAATGAGATCATGAGACATGAATATGTAAACTTGAGAGATTTGTAGGGATATGGAAGGTGTGGTTTCTATTGAAGAAAACTAGAACAATAGTAAAAAAAAATTAGGTTTGGCAATGACAATGGAGCCATCGCCATAGAACGGCGCACCAAGATTGATGTGCTCAGTGGAGCTTGAGCTTTGATACCATATAGAAATATGATTTTATTGATGATTCTTGGATAAATATTATATAAATCCCAATAGGGTATTTATAAACATTACATCAACCAAGATATATGGAAACTAGCCGAATATAAATATTCTAGAATATCATAATTGATATATTCTAAAAATAAATAAACATTCTAGAACATCCTACTTGATATATTCTAAATTTAGATAGTTGCTATTGCCACACTAACTTTTGTTAATGTCACACCAAATGTGTGCAATTTTTTGGTGATTTACATAGGAATTGGTGTGACAATAGTGGCTCTCTAAATATGTCATCCTCCATCATAACCTTCCACTTGTAATGAGATACACTGGCAATGATACAGTGTATCTCATGCACCTTAATACAATGATCTCTAATAAGGTATTTATGGAGATTACAACCTAGACAGTAAGCCTAATCTAAAAAACCTAATTAACATTAATCATTCATAATATTCAAATTTAAATATATTGCTTACCAATCATTCCTAATATTGAAATTACTAATTGATATATTCTAACTATATAAATCTTCATCACAAACTTCCGTTTGTGATGAGATACATTGGTAATGATTCAGTGTATCTTATGCACCTTAATACAATGCATCTTAAGCTCTAACACGCAAAGTTGCTTTGCAATGTGTCAAACCAATTGAGCTCTTGGTCTAAGCCCTGGTGTACATAATATTAGTTGATGAGACTAGAGAGGGAATCAAGACAAAACTAAAATTATGGAGAGAGGTGTTGGAACCTAAAGGCTTTAGAATAAGTAGTTACTATATCGAGTATATGCAGTGTTAAGTTAGTACTGACACCCAGAAGGAATAATGTACTGATTTATTATACTTTAGAGAGGAGAAGAAGACAAAGGAAGAGAGTTGAATAAAATACCCTGCAACATTTCACAGACCAAAATACCCTGCGACATCTACAGTTATACACATATACACACACTAAACTATTTTTCTTGGATGCAGTGAAGTAAAACAGACTGTAGTATTTTGTAATAATTGTCTAATTTATTTGTCGCTAATGCTTATTTATGTGCCTTTGCTTTAATCCTGTTTAGAAAATGATTTGTTACCTGAATTAAACAAATTGTGCCTTTTTATTTCTTTCCACTCAATTTGTCCAATGGCGATGATCTCAAGATTAGTTCACCTGGAGCTTTTGAAAACTAATTTGGCCCTTGATGTGGAAAAAGACGGATCTTCTTTATTGAATTTCCAAACACTAGAAATCAGTTCTTACAAGATGATTATGTACAACTTTTTTAGTTTGCTTTGCATTTTTTTTAAAAAGAGATCTTCTATTGCCATGCCACCCCAAGATGTGTGCTAATTCTGTGGTGATTTACATGTGACTTGGGGTGGCGTTAACAAAAAAATGTATATGTTATTTTTTCTTGATCATGCTTTTCATGCCTACGGAAGATTTTTTTTTTGGTATCCTACATTTATAAATCGTCATTTTACATTTTAACAATCATTTCCTTTGTATTATATAACAGGAGACTGCAGTTAACTTTACTTGAAGAACATGGGTAGGACGATTCAGGTTTCTGGATTCCCTTCTAGTGTATCTGCTGAAACAGTTAAGGTCTTTTTGGAAAACTATACAGGCGAGGGAACTGTTTATGCACTAAAACTTAGGCAAACCAAAACAACTAGATCAAATCCAAGGTCATTTGCAGTAGTCCAATTCACAAGTCCTGAAAGTGCTGAACAAATATCTTCGTTGATTAATCAGCGCCTATATTATGGGACTTCTTATCTGAAAGTTCTAGAAATGAAACGTGACATTGTACCGAAGCCAAGGACTTTAATGCTTAGTTTGGAAGTTAAAGCTCTGCATTTTGGCTGTCAGATTTCAGAAGAAAAGTTTTCTTCTCTTTGGAAAGGGTTGGATGCTATACTGAATGTTGGGTTTGGCCTCCGAAAATTGGAATTTCTTCTGACACATCGTCATATGGAATACAACTTGATCTTTCTTATGATAGCATTTGGCAAATCCAGCTACGCCACCCACGGAGGCTAAGTATAAAGTTTCTCCTGATTCAGGTTTGCTCACTTAAAGATTTTTTTCGTTCTTGTTTTGCCTCTTATCTATTCTTTGAATTGTTCAAAAAATAAATAAGGTTTGAACATTATTATGTCCATTTGTTGAGACTGAAAATACTGCTTTGAGGTAGTGTGACAATCCTGATTTTCTTATCTTTCAAATGGATTACTAAGTTACAAAGCATAAGAACCTCATTTCTCTTGAATATTTTTCATATTCAATGTCAACCCATTCAAGCTTGCATGTATATGGAAAGTTATTAGTTTAGTTTGATGAATTTATAATCATCATGTACGACTCTGTTGACTAGTATTATGCAAACAACAATAACCACTCTTTTATTCATGTAGTCAAAGTTAAATTACTTCTCATATAACTTCACATTGCTTGTCATAAATTAGTCGGAACCAGTCTAATATGAGGCATGAGTTTTCTTTGACAGTCTTGTATAAAGCATGTAAAGGAGAGATCATTGACATGATTTGCATATTTTTGTAGGTGTCCGCTGCTCCACGAATTTTTAAGAAACCTTTGTGCTCTTCAGGAGATATATACGGAGACCCAACTTTCAACTATTTTAGGGATACACCAGATGATCAGTGGGTAAGAGCAACTGATTTCACTACGTCATCTTGCATTGGGCAGTCTTCTGCTCTATGTTTGGAGCTTCCATACAACTGTAAGCTTCCGGGTATTCGTGAAAACTTTCACAATTATAAAGAGGATGAAGGTCGATTCCTTTTGGAGAGTGGTTCTACTTTTTCTCACAGGATGGATTTAGTACCTATTGTTGAGCCTCCTCCCCATGGACAAGAGTTGCCATATGATATCCTTTTTAAGATTAATTCCTTGGTTCAAAATGGGTATCTGTCAGGGCCAACACTTGATTCCACTTTTTTTAGGTTGGTTCATCCTTCAAATATTCCCGTTCACCATATAGAACGTGCTTTGGAAAAATTGTTTCATTCAAAAGACAGCTGCTATGAACCTGTAAAGTGGCTTCGAGAGCAGTACACAAAATACCTCACTTCAAAGCATACTCCTAGATCATCTACTATTTCCTTGGATGATGGTTTGGTGTACGTTCGCAGGGTTCAAGTAACCCCTTCAAAGGTATACTTTTGTGGTCCGGAGGTTAACGTTTCCAACCGGGTGATACGCCATTATCGTGGAGCTATTGACAATTTTATCCGTGTTTCTTTTGTTGATGAGGATTGGGAGAAAATGCGCTCAACAGATTTATCTCCACGTGTACTTACAAATGAGGATAAAAAGCATACTGACTTGTATAAAAGGATACTTTCAACTTTGAAAAATGGCATAATTATTGGTGATAAGAAGTTTGAGCATCTTGCGTTCTCATCCAGTCAATTGAGGGATAATTCTCTATGGATGTTTGCTCCTTGGAATGGGATTACGGCAACTGTTATCAGGGAGTGGATGGGTAATTTTCGTGATATAAGAAATGTGGCAAAATATGCAGCCAGACAAGGTCAATCTTTCAGTTCGTCAATGGAAACATTGACTGTGTTTAGGCATGAAATTGATACTATTCCCGATGTCAAGATTGAAAGGGATGGAACGGAATATGTTTTCTCTGATGGAATTGGGAAAATTTCTTCTGAATTTGCACGGAGAGTGGCAATAAAGTGTGGCATGAAAAGTTCCACTCCATCAGCCTTCCAAATCAGATATGGAGGCTATAAGGGTGTTGTGGCTGTGGATCCAACATCAGTAAAGAAGTTATCCTTGAGAAAAAGCATGTCAAAGTATCGATCAGAGAACACAAGTTTGGATGTATTGACATGGAGCAAATTTCAACCTGGTTTCCTCAATCGCCAATTGATCACACTTTTGTCTACTCTTGGTGTCGAAGATCGTATATTTGAAAAGAAACAAAAAGAAGCTGTAGATCAGCTAGACATGATTTTAACAGATCCTCTAAGGGCACAGGAGGCACTTGAGGTCATGTCTCCAGGAGAAAATGTAAATGTTCTGAAGGAAATGCTCAAGTGTGGTTACAAGCCTGATGCTGAACCATTCTTATCAATGATGTTGCAAACATTTCGTGCATCAAAGCTGTTGGAACTACGGAATAAAACAAGGATATTTGAACCAAATGGAAGATCAATGATGGGATGCCTAGATGAAACTAGAACCTTGGAATATGGGCAAGTATTTGTACAAGTTTCATGTGTTGGCCATAGACAGTTTCATGTCAACCCATTCTTTATAAGAAATGAGAATGAATTAGACCAACGTTCATTGATCATTATGGGGAAGGTAATTGTTGCTAAAAATCCATGCCTGCACCCTGGAGATGTGCGTGTCTTGCAGGCTGTCAATGTCCCAGCTTTGCAACATATGGTGGATTGTGTTGTTTTTCCGCAAAAAGGAAAAAGGTAAGTTATATTAAATTTCTTTTTGGTATTTATGAAAACAGTGAACGCTTGTGTAATATTTGGGCAAGTACCAATGAGCGTATTGTCATACTTTGGTTGAATTAATTACTACATTAGATACTAATATTTCAATGCAGTATAAGAAACATGTAATTTTTTATCATCACTAACTAATTTTGTGCATGTAGACCGCATCCAAATGAGTGTTCAGGGAGCGACTTGGACGGAGATATATATTTTGTAAGTTGGGATCCTGAACTTATTCCACGCCGTCAGGTCAAACCCATGGACTATACCCCAGCACAAAGTGTTCTCTTGGATCATGATGTTACAATTGAGGTAATATTCTTCCTGATGTTAATACTGTTGTGCAATAATGTTATTGTTCTTCCCTAGTATCTTTAAATTTTTGGTGCTCCATGACAATATCAAGAATCTAACGTTGTATAATTATGTCTATTTCTTTACCATTCTCAATGCTTGATATCCACAGTATGATGCATTTGTTCTACCATTTTGTACCGATTAGAGAATGAGATGTCCCATTAGTAGTTTGTTATGTTTAAGAAGCAGAGAAATTTTCATCCTTATGTCTACATTATCTTGCCTTATCTACCTTTGCTTATTTTTTATTATTTGCTAAATACGTATGTGATTATCTATTAGATGCAGTCGATCACCTTAGTTTTTTTTTAAAACTCTTTTTTCTGTTTTGTTTGTCACAAGATCACTGCAGACTTTGTTCCCTGTTTAGACTGGGGTTTGTTTTGACATGGAACACTAACATGGTGAACTTAAACCACCCATCTGAGCAAGTATTAGATTTTGTCATCTTTCCAGAAAATTAATCCAATGAAATTGTGATGGGAATGGCCTTCAACTTCGTGTTTTTCTTAGTACATTAACATATAAAACCTCTTAAAAAAAGGGGACTTTGGGTTGTTGAATGACTGAACTTTTGGGAATGAGAACCAAATCAATATGTATATTTTTTGTTTTTGGATGGGAAAGCTGGACTTGCACCAACAAGGCCACAGCATCAAAGTTGCATTGCAATATGTCAACTAACTGAACTATGGGACCCACCCCAAGGCTTCAAGAAGCATTAATCAAAACCTAGAATGGGATTTAATAGGCAGAGCACTCTTTGTTTGTGATCTTAACATCCTTGAACAAGTGAGTTTTCCCCTAGCTTGAGGACTATTGGAAAGCCTCAAAATGTGGGTTTTGGACTAACCAAATCACTTCTAATTGGTACTTGCCCCCCACCCCCACCAAAAAAAAGAAAATTAATAATAATAATAATAATAAGATCACTACTTCTGGTGTGTTGAATCAATAGTTCAACACGATAAACGGTAGATTAGATTAGGTTTTTAGAGGAGAAGGAAATAAATGAAAGAAGAAAGGCAAGAGGGGTTTGACACAATTCTGTTACTAGTTGATGCGCACCAGGTGTCATCCTAATTCGTCTTTGATAAACGGTTGGGAAGCCTCAGATTCTACCCCAATTCAATTTCTCTGCAATTATGCACAAGAAAAACCTTAAATAAATAACCCCAGACACTAAGGGATCTTGAACCATTGTATCCTCTTCAACATATGCCACCCTGCATTTATTATAAAAATACAAAATTACCCGCTTACAAATAGATTGCCCAAATCAACAATCAAAATAATTAAAATTATCCCTAATTCCTAATAGGGTTCCAAGCTACTTTCTTCAACCAGAACTCTTCTAGATTCAAAGCAAAGCAGTGAGACATATTTGCGGATGGGCTTTATTTTACGTAATTGGGGTATGTGATAATCAAAATAATCTTTCTCACGTACCTTGCAATTAAGTTCAATGAAGTGTATGATATTCGATGTCAGTTTTGACAAAACCCAACAAACATTCAATCTGAGAAGAATGTCAGTCTTCGAAAATTCATTCTCTTCATATATTAACTCCATTTCATCAAAAAGAAATTTTGTTGTGTTAGATTACCTTAATTATTTTTTTATTTTTTTAGTTTGGTAATTATATATCAAAAGTGTATAGGCAATGGCATAATTTCATATCCATATAAATTAATTTGAAGTTATAAAGCATATTATTGATAATATATGAGATATTCTCAATTGGTGACATGTTTGATTTTGTGGTATAGGAAGTTCAAGAATACTTCACAAATTACATAGTCAACGACAGCTTAGGAATCATTGCAAATGCCCACACTGCCTTCGCCGACAAGGAACCACTCAAGGCAGAGAGCAATGCTTGTATAGAGCTCGCAATGCTATTCTCAATTGCTGTCGACTTCCCAAAGACTGGTGTTCCAGCTGAAATCCCCTCTCATCTACATGTCAAGGAGTTCCCTGACTTCATGGAAAAGCTTGATAAACCCACTTACGAGTCACATCGAGTGATTGGAAAACTATTCAGAGAGGTCAAAGATATCGCACCACAAGCAAGCTGTATAAAATCCTTCACTAAGGAGGTGGCAAGGATATCTTACGATTCCGACATGGAAGTTGATGGCTTTGAAGATTATATCGATGAGGCTTTCTATTACAAAGGTGAATATGATTTCAAGTTGGGGAACCTAATGGACTATTATGGGATTAAAACCGAGTCGGAGATTCTTAGTGGAAGTATAATGAAATTTTCAAGACTATTTGATAGAAGAAAAGATGCTGATGCAATCGGAGCCGCAGTGAGAGCTTTGAAGAAGGAAGCAAGGACTTGGTTTGACGGGAAGAATGGTACGGAGTCGAGCTCTCAAGGAGATGATTTGTATGCTAAGGCATCGGCATGGTACCACGTAACATATCATGAAAAATACTGGGGATGCTACAATGATGGATTGGATAGGGACCATTTCCTTAGTTTTCCATGGTGTGTCTACAACAAGTTGATTTACATCAAACGAGATAAAAACAGTAAGAAAAGGAGTCTCAATCGGTCATTGGAGAACCAATTCAGGTTTGGTCTGAGGTTGAGTTGAGAAATTAAAAATGCTTATTTCGGCATGTTCGAAAAACTATTCAGTTATGTAAATATGAACTTTTAACTGGTGTTGTTGATATTGGTGGAAGTGTTTAAGTTAATGAGTAACTTGTATTTAGTTTGGTTTTCACACATTGTTGATATGAGTTGATGATTCATTTTCTCTACTTTCGCCCTTCTCTTCTTTAGTTCAATTAATCTATTTTTTTTTCCTTCGCTTTACATAATAGTCACCACTTTTCTCTCGTGCTGAAACAGATTTCTTTTATAACTTAAAAATAATAATATATCTAAGAAAATAAATCAGTTTTATTTAATTAAGTTACATCTTTAAAAAGAGAATCAAGTCCCCCTCGTTCATAATTCGATTAAATGTATTTCTGACAATTGAAGAGTCAAAAATTTATTTTAAAAAGTTAAAATAGCTAACAAGATTCTTCATGGAGAGCAAGATTTCATCATCATCAAGAATGGCACCTAACAGAATGATCAACCATTCTTAGATCGTATAGATTTGGCAACCGAAAAAATCAACCTACATATAGGTTTGCTCTAGACTCCTTGACCTCGCATTTCACAACTCATGTCGGGGGTTGAAGACTTCACTGTCTACTCTGCTGCTTGTGTATTCGGTGTTGCCGCGTCTCCCTGGCTTCCTTGCCCATCATCTTGTCAAAGTTGGTATTCTTAATTACACAGTTCAGGTCAATTTCTTCCTTCAACTTTTCCTCCTAATTAAACCAAAACAAACAGTTTACACTTACGAAAACTAATAGACTCAAAAGGAACCAGTTTCTCCCTTCTTGGTTTTGCAATGTCATCCCAAGATCCAGACTGTTGGGTGGTCCTTGAGATGTCCATTGTGTGAGAAACATGTGTACAATCAGGCACATACATGTACTTTGTCGTTGGAGTAAAAACTACTTCAGTTTTGTAGAGCATATTTGATATCATATGTTGGGCCTAACATGGTCAATCTATTTAATCTAAGTATGGCAGTAAGAAATAATCACATTGATAATGGCGAAACGTTGACAAACTAATCCTTAGAGCCAGGGACCCAGTCCTAGAAGCATCAGTTTGGGACCATGAGTGCAGACAGGATCCCGAGTGTAAATAGACAGCTAAAACATCCTCCGAGTGAAACGGAGTTTCAAGGGCAAAATGATTCCAAGCACACCTCCTACGTGGGCACATTGTTTGACACTGAACAATTTGACTTGACTAATAGATCAATCACGATATCATATTGACACGTGACCTTCGTGTTTAATGGATTATAATTCTTGAGCGTGCAATGACCAGGACACCATGTGATAGAGCCTGTGATTTGAAAAATCTATAAATAAGTAATCAATGAAGGCAAAGGTACATGATCGAAGATTTAACCTAAAAACCCATAACTTCTGCTAGAATTATGATTAACTTGATCATCTGATTATGTTTATAGTCGCAACGACGTGATCCAAGAACCTGATAAAAAACTGGAGCAAGATCAAAACATGATCTTTTATTTGAGTTTCACAAAAAGGCTGGAACAGTAAAATAACAAACGTGAGTGTAAAGGAGTTCCAATCTTGGTAAAAATATATAATTACCAAAATAGACGTGTTGCTCTTTCTATAGATATTTTAAATCATAGCTTGGCGTTTTTGCATTTTCCCATTATTGTTACAGTGTCCATAACTTTGAAAATTAAACATTATTATATGAATCGTGATAATCTGACTACCCCACGTGGCACGCTCAATCAATTCTTCTGACGTGATAATTTCAAAAACCATAGATCTATATGCCTCAAAATACAAAACTACACTTCCCCATCAAAAAAAAGTGTATCTCGAAGGAGCCGTGTGCCCCACGACATACAAATCTATAGTTTTCAAAATTGTCACATCAGGAGAGTGGAATGAGTGTGCCACTTGGGGTAATCAGATTATCACGACTGTTGTTATTTATAGGATTTTGTTAACATGTGCCCACGTTAAAGTACATTAAATACACATTGGAATCTATTTTTGTGTCGAAATTACCCTAATTTTTTTTGTTTTTATCAAAAATACCCTCAAATACGAGGGCAAAGCTAGTAAGGAGCTGCTGGGGTCAATTGTCCCTGTAGAACTTTGAGACACTCTTATATTTTCAATTAATTATATATCCCAATTGTCCCCACTTTCTCACGTCTCTCCACATTTGCCCTCCTCCCCCTTTTCAACTTTTTGTTAATGACGTTGTCTCTTGACCAGGCATTCCCATATACTAATTTGAAATGACCTAAATATCCTCTCATTTTTTTAAATTCTAACCAAAAAAAAAAATCTCTTAATTTCTCTTTAAAATCATTGATCTTTAAGTTGTTCAATTATACAATTAACCATATTTTGCCCCTCACTACAAGAAAATCCTGAGTCTACGCTTGCTCTGGTGCTTGTTCTCAAGATGTATTTAATGCATTTTAACGTATGCAGTTGGGCACACATTAACAAAACCCTTATATATAATATAAAAAAATCCAAATTTTTAGGAAAATAAAATGGTCTAGTGGCTAAACCAACCATCTATTCTTTATTCTTTGGGCCTAAAACAAAACTAAGGTTAATTAAATTTGGTCAAAGATAAGACAGCACTTTAAATGCACTAGTGGGAAGTGCGGGTCGCCGCGGATTTTAACTGTGCAATAATGATAGATGTTAAGAATAGACATTGGTCTTAGCCACATATGATAAGACTCTATCGCGCATTTAACGACAAATCCTATTTTATGACCCCAAACTCTTAGGTACTTTTCTCTTTTCTAGGCAACAAGTGGTGTAGTTAACTCCTCTTAAATCTTAATACATACACATTTTTATTTTATTTTTTAATTAATAAAAGATATTAATAGTCAATAATTAATGCCTGAAAATTACTTTTGAATACGATTCGTGACATTAACTAACTTAGCAAACTTACACCTTCAACCTGAATACATCTGCTAAAATTTATCCTTACTAATCTCTTTACGGTTAAAGGGATACAGGAAAAATGATAATAAAGTTGGAGGGATGTATATTATTAAAAAAGAGAGAGAAGAGGAAAAATAATATATATCAAGTTAAATGGGTATTTTTAAAAAAGTAGAGAAAAAGAGATAATAAAGTTGGAGGGGTCTTCTATAATTAAAAAAATTGCTTAAGCTATGTGCGAGATTGAATTTGAACCCCTCTTTATGGAGGGATAAACATGGACAAAAAAAACCGTTGAGTCTTATTACATGGGTAGGAAAGTGAGAGCAATTAAGTGATGATAGACATTAGGGGAAAGCGAGAGAATTGAAGTTTAGCTAAAGTGAGATGTGAAAGAGAAGAAAGAAGTTCTATCATAGAACTACACATACATACATGTATTTATGTGGATGTGTTAAACAAGGGATACAAGTTGATAAGACGAAAACTTAAAGAAAATAAAGATAAGATAATATTTGAGACCCGTCATATCATACTTTAAAGAAAGGATATGCCAATGTTCAAATAGATTTATTAAGGGATTAGATTGTACGCACAATTCTATTGATTCTAATCCGATAATTTTGGATCTAAATTGAGGATTTGGGTATAGATAAGGATTCGATTTGACAAGGAGAAACCATTTTAAATAGCTAGACTCACTAAGATGACACATTTCAAATGAATCAACTCAGTATCGATGGTTGACGAGACAAAATATCATATTTTTATAATCATAATTGTTTTCTTTTAAATTAGAGCCATTGCAATGGTTTTAAATTCAAATAGTTGGTGGACAAGGTAGCATATTCTTAAAATACCTTTTTTTTTTTTTTTTTTTTTGACAAAATAATCTTTTTTAAGGCAAAGTGGTGATAATTCTCATGTGCAATGAGTGATTAATTTGTAAAGATCTCCAATGAAATGTTTTGAGCATTTATTCTCTAAATGAAGTCCACACCCACTTAATTATTAAATAAATTAGTTATGTCTTTCTAAGTCAATGTATACTATAACATTTTAATATCAATTTTATTTTTTTTATGGATTGGGATCTTTTGATTCGCCCAAAAATACAAAATCCCAACCATTAAAATATAAGATTAAACGGATATGATAAAAATGTATATCTCGATGATGTCATGTATCTTTAGAATAAATCCCAAACATTGGATTTTGTGTTTTAATGGTTAGGATTTTGTGCTTTTTCATAAGTCAACGTATACCAATCCAATTTCTTTATATAAGATATTCATATTCATCCCATAGTTTGTAAATAAATAAGGTTGACTTTGATTTGATGAATTCTCAATCCAAATTTGAAGTTGAAGTTAAGTTCCAATAAGGATTCGATTTGATTGAACCAATCAGATAGGTTCAAGATCAACTACATCAATAAAATGCGAGAAACTATTATGTGAGTGTGTGTGTGTGAGAGAGAACACATTAAACTTCACCTACGAACATAGATGTGCAAATCTCGAGGATGCTACTCTGAGATATATGACTGATAGTAATACTTTGAAAAAAAAAGTCATAAGGAAAGCCTTGGGAGGGGACTCCCAAGTCATCCTGTAGGGGAGGTTGATGGAGGGATGTTCAATGGTCATCCACAGAAGCTTCAGAGGAATTCTAAAGAAATTGAAAGGTAGTGAATGGAGTGACAAGTCATGATTCTGAGAAAAGTGATCAAGAATCATGCGCAAAGCATGGATAAGCTTGAATTTTGAGAATCTAGAAGAAGAACAAGGATGTGGTCTTTGTCAAGTTCGAGACGAAAATAAATCTTGATTGATCGAAATCATGATCAAATCTTATGTGGGAACAAATATTTAAAAAAAAAAAAAACGTGAAGGAAAGATACCTAAAAAGGATGGTCCATTGTTGTAAATAAAGTTAAATTAGTTTATTTGATGTAAGTGAATTATATCTTCAATTTTAACCATGAATTTGACATGAGTATCAAAGTTTCTTCGACAAGTACTACACCGATACTTAGGCAGAAATTTCTTGAAGGTTTTCTTGACTAGTACCACACCAGATTTTAAGAATCTCTAAGTGGAAGTGTGAATCTTTTTTCACTACAATATATATCTTTAAAGAACTGTGATATTTTGATTCAAAAAATTTCACTCAGTCTGTACTCAATCGACCTGGCAAGTGTACAAAATCATAGATCTTTTTCTTTAGAATGTATAAGGAAAAAGATCTACAGTTCTGTACATTTGCCATGTCGACCGAGTATAATCAAGTGCAAATTTTCGAATAAGATTACTATTAGTTATCTTCAAAACATAGTTGATCCAAAATTATCAGGTCTTTATCGAAACCTAAAATTATTAGATCAAAATGGATCGGATTTTGGGTTTGATCATCGACAGCCTTTAATTGTGAGACAAGTGTAGACACAGTCTACTACCATAATGCCACCACCTGTGACCTGTCCCTATCTTACAAGTCAACTTATCTTAGGGATGATTGGCCCACCATTAGTGGAAGCATATAGGTGTGTTCTCTCAATAAAAATTCTCATATTTAATGACTACTGCCTCATAAATGAGAAATACTTGAATCAAGTGTTAGAAGTAGTCCAGGATGCTTTATTATTCTGAGATGTCTTTATCAAAAAGTTGGATAAAGATGTCTTTTTCATAGATTAGTTTATGATCATAGCCATAGGAGATGAACCAAACCTTAATATGGCATTTTGAGGTGTCACTTTCAAAATTTTGATAAAGCTATCTTTAGCAAAGTTAGGGGGTGTGTCCGATTTTAGATTCCCATCCCTCAAAAGTGCTTTTGGGAGGCAAAATTGTGTTTGTTAATCAACTTCCGATTCCTAGCAAAATCAGAAATCAAAAGTGGGCTACAAACAATCGCTTATGCACTTTTAACTTTTATAAAAAGATATTATGATCAATATAACGGATAATTTTTACTAATACAACGGAGTGTTTAGAAGTGCTTCTCGATCTAAATAAAAAAGTACTTTTTATGAAAATATTAATGTTTTGGATCGGATCTAGAACAATAAATATTATATCAAATCATGTCCCAACTTAAAAAAAAAAAAAAAAAACAGATCCGATTAAATCAGGGTAAAATAAATTTCTTATCGGATCAGTTCCAACCCGATCCATTGACAACTTAAATGTTGCCAATGTCTCCTTATCCACTACATTAATTCCTTTGTACTAAGTAAATTACACAAAACATGAAAAGTTTATGTGGGTCCTTAATTATTAGTACGGCAATTTGTTTTGTTGTTTTTTTTATTACTTTTATTTTTAATATTATCTTAGGTATTGGGTTGTGGAGTACCATTTGACCAACATTGTGGCATTTTATCTTTTTAATATATTTTTATTTTTGTAGGGTCACACATAAGAAGTTTTGGTGCTATGTACAAAGATTCTCTTTGAAATGGAGAAAACCCTAAGAAATTCATAGTTATCCAAAACTATTAAATAATGTACCTCTGTCTCTATTATTATTCATATCTATTAAAAATAATGTTAAAACCCTTCATCTAATCCAAAAGGTAACCCATGCACCATGACATTAAAACTCATGGTAGAAAGAGATGACTCAGATCAGGGGCGGAGCTAGTAAGGAGCTGGTGGGGGCAATTGCCCCCACAGAACTTTGAAACACTCCTATATTTTCAACTAATTACATGTCCCATTTGTCCCCACTCCCTCACCTCTCTCCCCATTTGCCCCCACACCCTCACCTCCCTCCATTCAAGTTCTTCAACTATACAACTAATCATAAGTTGCCCCCACTACAAGAAAATCTTGGCTCCACCCCTGATATGGATGAGTAATCACATTCTCTTATTAACTCGTTCAAGATCTGATATGACTCGTTTGATATTTAAAAATTCGATCAAGTCAAGAAAGTTCTTTATTTTTATAGAAAATAATTAATTCTTTAATAATTTAAATATTTGTTATTCATATAAAATCTTATTTTACAGATGAAAATATCTAATCAACCTTATTATAATAAAATATATAACTATTTAAATATATATTAGTAAGTAATTTTGAACCGATCTAAATGGATTAACTTTGCTCGAAATGATTGTATCAGTAGATGACGAGACAATACAAACCACCGGATTTGAAAATCGTGCTATGAACATGTTCTGATGAATTATGAATCATTAAATTTGTGTTTTGCCTCACACTCAGATCTGAGTGAATCCCAATATAAAAATAGACACCAACTTGATTTAATTGAGATTCAATTTGATCCGAACAACTTTTTTTTTTTTTTTTTAAGTTGATTATATTCGAAAGAATTAATCATCATACAGTATTTCGTTTAGATTTGAGTATTTCATTTTTGTTCATAATTTAATATTATGTTTGGTTAGGATTATAAAAGTGGTTAAAAGAACAAATTATGAGGCTTTTCTTGTTATTTTAGAATTATGTTTTTTCATAAGATTATTGGCCAAATGGGTTAGTTTTTCACTCTTTCCATCTCTTTTCTATACCACCCTTCCCTTGAAATAACTTTTTTTTTCTTTTTTGAGAAAAGATTTGTTGGTGGCTCAATTAAACAAGAGAATGAATGCTTTGATTTCATAAAGATTTTCCCTAATGGTACGATTAGATTATAGAAAATTTTCATGTTATCCTTAGCTTTAATTTGTCTATGTAAATTTATTTTAGAATATAAAAAATAAAAATATCAGACAAACATGTGTAGAAATATCGAAGTGTTCTTGTTTTATAAGAAACGTTTATAAGTCTTAGTAATGTTTGACATACACTCATAGAAATATCAAGTGTTATTAGTTTGTCAAATAACTTTGCAAGGTTTCAATTATTCTCTTGAGATCATATTTTGAATATTTTATCAAAAAAAATCTATGGTTCAGACACACTGTCACATCAAGATGTAAGATATGAGATACAATCTTGAGGTCACTTGAGCATTATTCTTTTTATTAATATATCAAGTCAATCATTTAGCTCATTTGGGTATGAATGAAATTGGACAAAATTTAAACCTACACAAGCAAATACTATAAATTGATTGATACCATCCATATCGTAGATTTCAGAAGATTTGATTTACCAAAAATATGAGCTCGGTGATGAAAGCTGACATTCGTGAAATTAAAACAAAAAATCTTGAAAATTTTAAGAAATTTCTTAAATATGTAGATGATGTTTGAGAACTGTTTGAATAGATTTTTTTTATTTTTTTGGTGGGGTTAGTGGTTAGCATAAGAATGGATTCAAGATGTTTGGATCTAAGACATTGAGAACAACCTCCACAAGTTCTTACCACTTTGCAAAGTGGTCATTCTTTTTTATTAGATTATGAATGCATAGTAATTTTTTAAAGAATTACGATAATCTGATTCGAAAATTTTCACTCGATCGATGTGACAAGTGCATAGAACTATAAATTTTTTTCTTCGGGATACATAAAAAAAATCTACAATTCTATGCATTTATTATGTCAACCGAATACAAATCAAGTGAAAATTTTCGAATCAACTTATCATTAGTCTCTTTCAAGTGTTTTTAAAGTGTTAAATCTATCTATGAGGGAAACATTCTCATAGTGTATTTTTTTTTTTTTTTTTCCTTGATTCATCTTTTTGACCAAAATTAAACTAATTATTGAATTATTGGAAATAATCTCATAATCATATTTTGTCGTATATGGAGTGCTAATTATGTTGTCTCACACATATTAGTTTTATATAATTTATAAATAAATTTGTATTAATGTCTAGTCGATTTGACTTGATTGAAGAGAGATTGATTTGACCGATTCAAACTAGGATCATTGTTGAGTCATCATCAATCCGAAAAATCGGTTCTTAAAACCAGGACAACGAGTTGTCCCCCACAAAGTATAGATCATTTGATTGGTGAATTTCAAGGACTACAATTAAACACAACACACCCAATTATTAATAGTGGTTAAATATGATTAATTAATATATATATAATATTCGGATATTAGAAAAGTATAATATTAGGACACGTGGCTTCCATTTAATGGAACTGGGACCCATATTTTATTAGCCTATATGAAACAATTGCATAAAATGGGGCCAAGTTTTGGCATAACATGTATAGTCAACATGGGACTCATGCTTTGGTGGAGCCCACTCTCACATGTGCATCATTTGTATTGCAAGGCCACAACACTATATTTGAGAATTGGCCAACAGCCAATTAATATATTCTTTTGGAATAAACCACCTTGGCATTTTAGTTACCTTTTGAAAAGACCTAGAAAATAATTTTGGAGGATGAAATCAATACAATTTTCCTATGCTAAAGTATCGATATGGTATCTGACAAAGAGAATTCATTGCATAAATTAAATTAATAACTAATTTGTAAAATCACCCAAAAATCAAAGTTCTAGGAACTTTCATTCTTCCTTTCGTACGTTGCATTCTTTTTTTTTTTTTTCCTGATATTCAACAATCATCATAATTACAATTTTTTCCTAAATCACGTATTAGTTACACATAGACACAATATAGTATATATATTATTTACGAAACCTATGGAGGATAGTTTTCAAACACTAACACGTGGCAGTTATGAGATGATTATATCGAATATCTGATCGAACAGAGAAGATCGAAAGAAGGGAAATAGGATGTTACTGGAGGAGAATCTTAAATCGAGATTCCGAGAGTCAAGGATATAGTTCGGAAACATCATATCCTTGAAAATCAGGAATTTAACCATATTCGTGAGAATCAAGGAAATTTTCAAAAAGGACAGAAACGATTGAAATGGAAATAACAGAAATCATGGAGAAAATCAGGGAGGAAGTCCTTATAAATAAATAGGTACATGGCATTGCAAGGGATGCAATTTTCTCCCTTAAAATCTTAAATATTATTTTCTTATAAAAATGTTTTGACTTGGACGTCAGAAAGATGTGGTTGCAGGCACACTCAGATATACAGGAAATGAGGAATTTGAATTCGGTGAAAATCTCGAGGTAGATACAGAACTCATTCTCATATTTATAAACTTGTATGATGAGATCTACGAGCTCCTATAGACAAAGATCAATATTTTATAGCATAAGGGGACTTAACCTTAAGATTGACGATCTTTCTATTATATAAGTGAAGCTAATGAGGTTCTCTTGTTTCTATATATCCCATTGATGATCCCTCGTGTTAGATTTGACAGTGGTGATCCACTCTTTTTATTTTTTACTTATACTAAGCTTCATTACATGTCTCATCAGTGACATACACATATGTCTCATTTGAATTCTTTATATATTTTTGAAACACGAATACATACATATAGAGTACAAAAAGGATATTTCAAATGATGAAATACGATTTGTACCAAGCGATCTGCTACAAGTTTGTTCCAAAGTGAGGCAAGATAATTTGTACCACACAAACTAACACATTAGAATTAACAAAAGACATGACTTGATAAATTTAGTTGACCCCAAACCCTAAAATTTCGGAATAAGACTTTATTGATGATAATGAAGTCCACTGAGTGTGATAACTGTTGTGCTAGGGCAAAAGTATTTGGAGCTCCCCATATCATTTTAATATGACACCCACTATATTATGGCACTTGAACTGTCATTTGGATGCTTTGCCAGACTAGCAAATTTGGTTCACAACTTGTACCAAATATCCACTTGAATATTATTTTATTCATCTATCTGGATCATTCAATCATTGAATTAAAAACTCAAAAAGATTAAAATTAATTTTACATTTGAATAGTCCATAATAAGTAATTTTGGGATTCAATTACAATGATCCTGAAATCAATAATTTAAGCATGCTTTTAAAACTCGCTCGAGACATCTTGGAAAGGTCCACCACGTTGACTCAACTGAGATTTAAGATAATCCAATAAAGTGCTGATTTTCTAACTCAATTTGACATAATAACTTAAAAACTCACCGACATGACATGTGCAAGAACCGTAGATTTTTTCCCTCAAGATATACAACTGCACATGTTTATGAGGATGTGAAATTGTGTATCCCGAGGGAAAATATACAATTGTTGCACATGCCACGTCATTGAGTTATTCTGTTAGAGTTTAGTTAGAAAATCTTTACACAGTGCAACCAACTTTTTAATGGGGTTAAAAGCTTCGAAATGGGCTGATTTTTGGCGGGGATAATCTCCTCACTCAAAAAATTAGTCCATTCTAAAACTTCTAACCCATATAACATTAATTAGGAATTGTATTGCAAGTAATGAAATGGGATGGAATGACTTGATTTTGATTTGGCATCATCTTTCCGTTGTGCAGAGCTATATTACCATTTGTTTGTTGTATTCCATAAGTTAAGCAATTGAGTGACACATATGTTATGTAGAATACAGTTTTAGATTTTATGATGAAATTTTTTGTAAAATTATTTGAATAAGCATTAGCTAATTAATTCAACAATTTATTGATTACTTGTGGAATATAGTAAGATTTTGGAAAATGATGGATTTTAGCCTCACAGAATAATTAAATTGAGCCTCACACAATAATTATAAAAATCCAAACTTTGTCAATATGACGATGAATATACTAATTCACACTACAATAATAATATAAAAAAATGTAATTATTTTAACATAAAATATAGGGAGAATGATTTTGAAGGACTCTTTACTGACAATAAATACCGAACAATTCCCTAATAGAGAATTCAATCCATTTAAGTCCCACTTAATAAAATATTAGTCTATTAAAGATTTTTTTTTAAATATACCTAAAATACCCTTTTAACAACTTTACAAAGTGTTTGATCTAAAAATATAAGGAGTCAAATAAAAAACTTGACCAATTTATTTAGTTATTAATATTTGTGTGAAAAATAAAAATAAATATTTTATTCATTAAAAACTAAATTCAATATAATTTTATTTGACTCATTTTTGTTAACCTACTAATTTTTTAGTTGAATCAAGTTGTTGAATATTCAAGTCGAATTTTAAAATTATATTTTAATTATTTAAAATAATTTATATATTTTAATAAATCTAATATACATAGACCAAATCAATTTGATGATGATCATACTCGTCTCCATCATCATCATCATCTCTGTGATTTAAAGATTACTAGTTTCTATTAGTGAAACAAGTTTTTTTTTTTTTTTTAATTGAACTATAAGAGATTATAAAACATAGGAGTAGCTCAATTATTTTCAAATAAACATATTTCTTTAAACTTCAAAAAAAAAAAATTTAGATTAATATTTGATAATTTGGGTACTAAAGAGTCTATATCTTTGTAAAAGGGAACTTTTGGTAATTGTCCCTAAAATATATTAATAAATAACTTTAAACTTGATGTAAATAATTTAACTCAGTTTAAGATGAGATGATTCGGACGAGTGAACTCGGTATCCCTGGTCTCTTAAAAAGACAAGACAGGTTTTAAGGCCTTAAGCGAAAGTTAAGGGTAATTTTCGTTATTTGTCTTTAAATAAGAAGCATCTAAGTAAAGGTGACACGTGTCGCCCATTCGTTCTTTTACGTAGCTTCGCCCCCATCGACGCTAGTCCTTATCCAATCCCACAATTATCAGTTCTAATCCTTTCAGCCTTATTTGAGAGCCTCACGAGTTAAAAAAAACACGTGCTTGTAGGACCCACATAGATGACGTGGCGGATAAGTCCAATTATGATAGACAGCTGTTTTTTTTTTATATAACTCGAAAAACCGTTATTTTGGTCCGATACGAAATAGTGTCAGTAGTACTCAGCAGTGTAGGGGTAGTAATCCGATACGATACGTTTCAGCAAATTCTCGAAAATCGTACGCGTGCAATTGTCGGAATTCTGATAGATCGGTCAATGCGAAAGACCTGTTTTCTTTTTGTCGGAGAGCAATTAGAATCTGACACGTATTCAGTTTAACTGTTGAAAAACGAATGAGTGTATGACACGTGGATAAGATATTATAGTTTACAGCTAAGGATAGTCCCACTAAAAGTGTTTATTGCCTCTTGGCGGATTTAGCGAGGAAAAAGTTTTATTTTTCTAATTTAATAAAACAGAGATATTTTGGTTTATAGACTATCCACTACTTCAAGATGCAAGTTAACTAAATCTACATCCTTTATTTTGTTTTTGTCAATATATATTAAAGGGTCGTTCTATTTACACACACCACAATGACGAATTGTACTTGTTTACTTGCGATACCTACCTTAATTTTAAAATAACTATTTGCACACGTCAAATTTATTGATTTATTTAATAATTCTATTTGTACACGAACGATTTTTATTTTTATTTTTATTTTTTATATCGAAAAAGATTTTAATAAGAATTTTAAGTTTTGATCTTACTTATTTTTCTTATTTTAACAGTTTTAATCAAGTCAAAATCATTTACATGAGAAAACTATGTTCAGTAAATACTTATCAAATTTATTATGTAAGATTCGATAGGCATCTACATACTCGATTTTGTAATGTTCAATAGAAAGCTTTGCTTGGTAGATACCTATCAAATCTATTTAGTAATATTTGGTAGGTCCATATTGAATTTTTTAAAATATGTTCGATTTGAACTTACAAAATAAAATCTATCCAAAAATCTCTGACTTCTTCGATTCAAAATTGTCATTTTGATGTTTTAATAATGATTTTTTCATCTTCTTTAATAATTAAATGTAATAAATAAATAAATGAAATAACTTGAAGAAAAAAAAACCTAAAATTTAATCTTCATTGATTCAACCTCTCACAAAATATAGAAATAGATGAATATGAAGACGAATAGGAAGGAAGAAGAATAAGTTGATTAAAATTTTTTTTTATTTGGTGGGTGTGATGTGTGCAATGATTAATAATGAAACGGTAAAATAGTAAAAAAAAAATTAATTTACTTTTTTTTTATATACAAAAGTCACTTAAATGGATGTAATATGCCATTTTTGTGTGTGTGTGTGTGTGGAAATATAATGATTTTATAATAAATTCCTTTGATCCTATGCGTTGTAAAATTGTACATCAAAATTTAAGATGAACATAGAATCAATTGAAATTGGATCGAATAACTTATGGATTGAGGATTTGGATTTTGTTGAGGAATGACTCTATAAGATTGATTATGGTTCAATTACGACCCAATCAGATAGGTGTTTTATTCGATAAAATGTGAGAAATTATATTATATGTTTTTTAAAATATTAATTCTAAAATAATTCGTACAAAATTAGAGAAATTTTGATAATTGTTATATCAAATTGGATTTGATCCAATCTCAATCAAATATCATCCATATTGAATTGTTCAAAGATCGATTTCCACCTTATCCAAATCCAATCAATTACAAGCATACCCTTTAAAATTTTACAATAAATCATATATTACGCCATAAAATTTCTCGAAACAACAACAAAAATAAACAATTAAGAAGAAAGTGCCACGTGGAGAAAAAGGAGACACGAAGTTAGCTAACTTCACTCGAATCCTACTACAGAGAACCGACATTTTTTTTTCCTATTTTTTTTTTTTTTTTACTTTTTTTGTTTTGGATAAAATTTTATATAAAGAAGAACAAACATAGAAGCAGCTCAACAATGGTTCCAAGAATTAGTTTTAGCTTTTTTAGGGTTTCTACTTTCAAATCTCCAAATCAGTAAAAATTTCCGATACATAAATGAATCTTTATGAATTTCTCGTTTCGGTAGATTTGTTACAGAATATATTCGATTCCTTCTGATTTTTATGTATTTTTATGGAAATTTTCGGACTTTATCCATCAATGGTTTGATTGAAAGAACTTTCGAAACTTTTCTCTCTCCCTCTCTCTCTCACACAAAAAAAATCCCAATAATTTCTGATTTGGTATAGGGTTTATGTTTTAGTGAGCGAAAATCGAATTTCAGTCAGTGAAAATCGAAAATTCATCCATGGTTTGATTCAAAGAAATTTCAAAACTTTTATCTCTGTCACTCTCTCAAAAAAAATCCCAATTTTTTTCTTCTTTGTTTTAGGGTTTATGTTTCGGTGATCGAAAATCTGCAAAAATGGTTTCGAAATCTTACTCGAATCTCTTAGAAATCGCTTCTGGTGAATCTCACTCACCATCGTTTGGCCGTATGAGTGGTCGAATTCCTCGAATAATGACCGTTGCAGGCATAATTTCAAATCTTGATCTCGAAGACGAAAGCGGCGAGGGTGCGTCTTCGTATCCTTCATCTTCATCTGCTCCTCGAGATCGTACAATCATCGTTGCAAATCAGCTTCCTATTAGGGCTCAACGAAGACCAGATAACAAAGGTTGGATCTTTAACTGGGATGAAGATTCTCTTCTTCTTCAGCTCAAAGATGGTCTTGGAGATGATGAGGTCGAAGTCGTTTACGTTGGTTGCCTTAAAGAAGAAATCCATCCAACAGAGCAAGACGAAGTATCGCAAATCCTTTTCGAGACCTTCAACTGTGTTCCAACCTTCTTAAATCCAGATCTCTTCAGCAGATTCTATCACGGATTCTGTAAGCAACAGCTTTGGCCTTTATTTCATTACATGTTGCCTCTTTCGCCCGATTTTGGTGGCCGATTCGATCGATCTCTATGGCAAGCTTACGTATCGGTTAATAAGATCTTCGCTGATAAAATCTTGGAAGTTATAAACCCTGAAGATGATTTCGTGTGGGTTCATGATTATCATTTGATGGTGTTGCCTACTTTTCTGAGAAAAAGGTTTAATCGGGTAAAGCTCGGATTTTTCCTTCATAGTCCATTTCCTTCTTCAGAAATTTACAAAACTTTGCCGTTAGGGAAGAATTATTGCGAGCTTTGTTGAATTCTGATCTAATCGGTTTCCATACTTTTGATTATGCTCGACATTTTCTATCTTGTTGTAGTCGGATGCTTGGATTAAGCTATGAATCGAAAAGGGGTTATATTGGTTTAGAATATTACGGTCGAACAGTTAGTATTAAAATCCTTCCTGTTGGAATCCACATGGGTCAGCTTCAATCGGTTTTGAGCCTAAAAGAGACTGAATCGAAGGTTGCTTCACTTATTAAGCAGTTTTCGGATCAAGGAAGGATAATGTTGCTTGGTGTGGATGATATGGATATCTTTAAAGGGATTAGTTTGAAACTCTTGGCAATGGAACAGTTGCTCATTCAACATCCGGATTGGCGAGGGAAAGTGGTTTTGATTCAGATTGCTAATCCGGCTAGAGGCCGAGGAAAAGATGTGAAGGAAGTTCAAGTTGAAGTGTATTCGACTGTGAAGCGGATAAATGAGGTATTCGGACAACCTGGGTATGAACCCGTTGTTTTGATTGATGAACCACTTCCATTTTTTGAGAGAATTGCTTATTATGTTGTTGCCGAATGTTGTCTCGTTACTGCTGTTAGAGATGGGATGAATCTCATTCCTTATGAATATATTATTAGTCGTCAAGGAAACGAGAAATTGGATAAGGTATTGGGGTTGGATTCATCGACACCCAAGAAGAGTATGTTAGTTGTTTCGGAGTTTATCGGGTGTTCTCCATCATTGAGTGGGGCAATTCGAGTGAACCCATGGAATATTGATGCAGTGGCCGAAAAAATGGATTGTGCCTTGGGTATGGCTGAGGCAGAGAAACAGTTACGGCACGAGAAGCATTATCGGTATGTTAGTACCCACGATGTCGGGTACTGGGCGAAAAGTTTCCTACAAGATTTGGAGAGAACATGTAGAGATCACGCGAGGAGGAGGTGTTGGGGGATTGGGTTTGGGTTGGGATTCAGGGTTGTGGCGCTTGATCCAAACTTTAGGAAGCTTTTGATGGAACACATCGTGTCGGCTTATAAAAGGACTAAAAATAGAGTCATTCTTCTCGATTATGATGGGACTTTGATGCCGCAGGCTTCAATGGATAAGAGTCCGAGTTCTAAATCAATCGAAATATTGAAGAAGTTGTGTAGGGATAAGAACAATGTGGTGTTTCTTGTCAGTGCTAGAAGCCGGACGACTCTTAGTGAATGGTTTTCTCCTTGTGAGAAGCTAGGGATTGCCGCCGAGCATGGATATTTTTTCAGGTGAGGGAATTCAAAGTTCAAAATTTGAAAATAAAATGGTCTTCAATTCTTACTTCACATTATGAAATGGGTTTTAATTAGATCTCTTGATTTTGTGATTGCAGGCTAAAGCGAGATGATGAATGGGAAACATGTGTGCCCGTGGCTGATTGTAGTTGGAAACAGATTGCCGAGCCCGTGATGACTTTATACACTGAAACAACTGATGGGTCAACAATCGAAGACAAGGAAACTTCATTAGTATGGTCTTATGAGGATGCTGATCCCGATTTTGGATATTGTCAGGCTAAGGAACTTCTTGATCATCTCGAGAGTGTGCTTGCCAATGAGCCGGTTTCTGTCAAGAGTGGGCAGAGTATTGTAGAGGTTAAACCTCAGGTATGAATCATATTTCCTCTAAAATTATTTGGAAATCTACAAAACAAATTAATTCTGTATGTTTGTATACGTAGGGTGTAAGCAAGGGACTTGTGGCAGAAAGACTACTTTCCACGATGCAGGAAAGGGGAACGTTACTGGATTTTGTTCTCTGCATTGGTGATGATAGATCTGATGAAGACATGTTCGAGGTGATCACTAGTTCTGTGGGGGGTCCATCTATGTCCCCAGTGGCCGAAGTATTTGCGTGTACTGTTGGTCGCAAACCCAGTAAGGCTAAGTATTATCTTGACGATACGGTGGAGATTGTTAGATTAATGCAAGGCTTGGCTTCAGTTTCCGAACAAGTGATCCCCTTCTCATAAGAAACAAGATGAATCCAAGGTGCTTATTCTAGCTTGCTCTGCTTTTCATTCCTCTTTTAAATTTACTGTTTATCTCGAGTGATGTAAACTATTGTAGTGTTACCAAGAGAAGGTTTAGTCTTTCGGGTACCTTTCTCTAGTGTTTGTTTCCAACTAGTATACCTGTAAATAGTTATTTTCACAATAAATCTCAAGTGTGATCTTTCCTTTCCTTACTAGCATAGCTACTGATAGTAAACTCGAACATAACGAACAACACTCACAAGTAATTGTTTCATATCTCCATGGTACCATAGGATTCTAACTTGTTAGATGGAAACAAGAATATAACCTTCTGATGCTTGAAGTGCCTACTTTTCATCCTTTTCAAGTTTGTAATCTATCTAATGAAAGTATGCGAAGACTTTTCTGGCTTTTTGGATGCTGTTGTTAAGCTCTGCATCTCAATTTCTTTTTTCCATAATTGAGTATTGTATGTCACGTATCTATAAGCATTTCTGATGGATTGATTTGTTTTTTTTTTCCCTCAATTGAATTATTTTTATCTTAACTTGGAAATATATCAACTTGGAGATTGGTCTTTGGAAACTAATTATTTAGCTAATATGTGCTCGCGTATTTCTTCGACATTATGCCTTTGATGTATTCATGGTTGCAAATTGGATAATGAAAGCACTTTGTCGTATTGATTCAGAGATTTTATAAATGTGGCCACAACATGATTTAGTCGTGCTTTCAAATTTGTGCTTCCTTTTTTTTTACCTTGTGAGTGTGTGTGTTTGTGTGCATGCGCGCTTGCGGGTTTCGTATTTTGTGGAAAACGAGGATCTAATAGGTTTGATACCAAGCCGGAAAAAAATGAAAAACAAAATTAAAAATGCAGAGAAACTGAATACAGTCAATTAGGGCACATATTTTACAAGTTAGGATTCTAACTTGTAAGATAGAAACAAAAATAACCTTAAGATGCTTGCTGCCTACTTTTCAACCTTTTCTAAGTTCATAATCTATTAGATGAAATTGCACAAAAACTGGTATGGCTTTTGGATGTTGTTGTTAGCTCTGCATCTCAGTTTCTGTTGTCTTAAAGTGTGTTTTATGTCAAGTATCTATCGGCTTTTCTGATGGATTTGTGTCTTTTTCCACTCAAATCTACTTCTTGCTGAATATCATCTTGAAATATGTATCTTCTTTGATTTGTGAGATTTGGCTTGTTTATCTATATGTGCTTGTTGTATTTGTTCTACGTTCTGCTATCCTCCTTGTCTTTTAGGCTGGATTTTACTATTGGTTTGGTCACTAGATCTCTCTTTGCTCCCAAAATTCTTATCTTGCATAAATTGAGGATCTACGAGGTTCGATAACAATATGAAAAATTATGAAAACAAAATTAAGAACAGAGAAATGGAAAAATAAATATAAACTGGGGCACATATTTAAATATACACAATGATGTTGTCAAAAGATCCTTTAATAGGGGTTCCCATACTTGAATCTCAAAAATAAGAAAAAACCCAATATTATAAGAGATTGCCTGAAAAGAAAATTTGTGGTTTCCATGATAAGAGGACCTATTACTGCATAATTCATGGGTAGAAGGACATGTATATTTCGGATCAAAAACTACGTTTGGACAAATTGATATCCTTACGATGTGCATGATTGCAGATAAAATATTTTATCAGAATTTTTCTTTTCTATTTTCAGATATTATACGGTCCTCACTAGATTTCACTAGAAAATGTTAACCTGTGTTCTGGAAATGTAAGATTGCAATCAGTAATCCATTTGAGAAAAAAAGACCCTTAGCAAGGCTTAAAATCTTTACTAAGTAACGAAAATTGCACCAGAAATGAATTTTGTGAACCCAACCCAACCCTCTTATTAGTAAAGATTTTAAGCCTTGCCATTCAAAACTTCAGCCCTCTTTTAGATTTCTTGGAAAAACTCAGATCCTAAAAATAAATAAAATAAAAAATTCACAAACACAATTTCCTTTGGGTTTGATCCAGGGTTTTGAAAATGACGGCTGCCAAACTTCCACGTTACTTCCAAATTTAACATTAAAGTTCAAAGGTGAAATAAATGCTTTTTTTTTTTTCAAAGTTAATAGAATTTTGTCCTTTACAACCCTGAAGCATCTGATATGATTTTGGACAAGTTGGTTCCAACTCCCAAGGAACCTTAGTGAGGGTGAAATCCTTCCTAACTTATTAGTAAGATTAGTTTGAGAAAGAAAAAGAACAAAAAGGGGGGGAAATTTTTAAATGCCCCCCATGGATATCAAGTTGACTCATTCGACTCGTCATGTTTTGGAGGAGTTAAATCCAATTCATTTAAATGATAATAAAAAGTTATAGTTTTTTATGCTTTTTTAAAATCTTATTGTAAGGTAGATTAGTAGAATCTTAATCACCAAATTATATGATATAGGGATGGCAAACATTTAAATCTATTTTACATCAGGAACACAACACTGAAGAACTATTTTCACGTTTAGTAATTTTCAAAATATTGGATGAATCATTTCGGGTCTTGGATGATTAATTCACACTGACCATCTCACCTGGTTCAGGCGAGAGTCATCATTCGATTCCAATGAGCTTTTACTAGGGCTGTCAATAGATGCTTATTGGTTCGGATATAGTAATATTTGAATCTGAATCCGAAATTTTTATTTGATATCTGAATTTGAATTCGAATCCGACAGATGTTATAAAATTTTGTCCAAATTTGAATCTGATTATCCTATTGGATATTGGATAATATCCGATTATAATTTGAATAATTTGTATATTAAAAAAAATATACAATTTTTTCTTTATCCAATTGATTTATCATTATTAAAAAAAAAATCTATTATATATTATATTATGTATATAATAAAATAAATAAAATTATATATATATTAAATTATATATTATTGGTTTCGAAATGTTAATATCCGAATCCGTATCCGATAAGGATTCGAATATATAAAACTATATGAATTCGAATCCGATATCCAAAAATTTGGATATCTGATTTTTCGAATTCAAATCGGATTCAAAATTTCAACTATCCGAGGACACCCCTAACTTTAACACCAACCATAGATCTTTTTCTTCTTGGGGATATACCAGGAAAATTCTGTGCCCTTGCCACATCAGCCTACAGATTGAATGAAAATTTTCAGAGTCAGAATATCATTAGCGTTTCTAGATTCCTCAACAGTAAACACAAAACAAAAGGTAATAAATAATAGATTAATAATATGCAGATGATCCAACTTGGAAAATGGTGGTCCAGCTGCCAAAAACTTCTGAAACCGAGAAAGATAGAATTTAATTGATCTCAAAGGATGAAAATGACTCTTCAAAAAGGTCCCCAGACGAGGTACAATATGGTTTTAAATCTTGTTCGAGATTTAGATGACTCGTCTAATTCATCTCGGTATCTGTCCACCCCACCAATCAGACGGATAGACAAGTCATCTCAAAACATTGTTGAACGAGACGACGCCAACAAATTGGACGCCGAGGTCTCATTCATGGACAAGAGACGCTAAAACGAGTTTTAAAACCATGAGGTACAGTGGATGAAAGGCAATTAACGGTTTACCCATTCGCTATTGACAACACTTACTTTTGTATAAAATTTAATACCACATAAAACTAAAAATGGCCTATTCTTCAATTGGGAAAGATATTTTTCTCTGGAAAATATAATTTGCAGGCTATTGTTTATTTTCTCTTAAAGATGAATTTTGTTTCGAAACCCCTAGGAAAATGATTTTTCTATTGGGATACTATCTTATGATTAGGCCCCCTCAAAAAACAAAAAGAGTCAGGATTGGAAGATTTGTTCCCAGGAAATTCAAACTGTATAAACATGAAATTTGGATATTCGTGTTTTTATGGATTAATGAGGAAATGATGGATTCATTTTCCTATGGTCATTTTTCTAAGGAGTTCATTTTCCCTTGAAAAATGAATTTCCAGCAATCATACAGACACTTAGCACTGATATTTCTCTGGTAAAATGGATTTAAAAGGTTTTAAAACCTTCTATACCAAATTGAATCCGTACATTACTGAGTTCAAGTTGACTTGATTTGGGAGGTTTTGACTCTTAGTACAAGTCAAATGGTTTAAATATTTTATAGGCAAAATATGCTAATAATTTTAAGCGTACAAAATACAAATACACCCTGGAGGTGCATATTGATCCAATGGTCATTTTAATAATAGTGGTATCTGGACTAGGGCTGCAACCTGGACGGACGGACCTGGACTTGGACTCGACCCGATTAATGGGCGAGCCTGAGCTGAATTACGTAGAAGATGAGTTGAGCCTGGGTTAGAATATCTCAACCCGATTTCAATTCGGGTTGAGGGTATGAGCAACCTGACTCAACCCAAACCCAATGCTAAATACTAATATATAAATGTTTTTATATTAATTACATATTTTTTTTATTTAAATTTTTATTCCATCTTATCATTATGACTTGAAAACAATTAGTTAATATTAATCTGAACTTTGGTTTAGTATGATTTGTCTAAATATTCTCTCAATAATGGATTTGGAGGCTGTGAGTGATTTTATTTTTTATATTGTATTTTTATTTTAAATATAATTTTTTTTTTTTGCTAACAAAAATAAAATTAGGATTATTCAACGACCCCAAACCGTCTAAAATTATTTAAGTCGGGCTTACTCAAACTCAACCCAATTTTAGAAGATCAAGCTTGGATTGAGATTGGGTTAGTGAATTAGGCCCGATAATTAGGTTGAGTTCAGCTCCGGTCGAGGGTTCTATTACTTGGGTTGAGCCTGGCTTTCTTCAAGATGTTGAAAATAATTAGTCATTTTGCTACTAATCTGTAAGAGAAGCCGAAGTTAAGGTGTATGTTATCAGTTTGAAAATACAAGGAGTATCTCAAATATTCCCCAAAATGCAGAGATGGGAATATGATCCCTCGGGATTCCCTTGTGATCCCAATGGTATGTCTACGTATTTGAATGAACCCACAAGGCTCAGCCGAGATGGCAAGAGGTTTCATCGGGATTCCCTGTGAAGCTGATGTGTAAGAAACCTGTATCTCTAAAAGACCTATGTTTTTCCTCCCATCTCAACCACACCCACCAAAGGTCCGTTCCAAGAACACTTAAAATACATCTTTTGAAAGTTTATTAAATACATTTCAATCAGCAAACTAAGCGTAGGTGTCAAAGCTTCTAACTTTGTAAAAAACCTAATGTTCTAATTATGAATTTCAATGGTGGAGGATCACATCTCAACATGGAGGTACCAACAGTGGCTTAATTGCTTACCAAGGAATTTGGAAGAAAACTTGTTCAAGAATCACTCAGTGATGCAGTGTTGACAAAGATGAAGATCTACAGAGAAGAAACACTAGAGAAAGTAAAGTTCCAAATTTGGCCATCTATTGCTTTCGGAAAACATAAAATAGGAGCTTTAATGACAAAATTGCTCCGTAAGGAGAAGAAAAGTTGATCTAGAAAAACCAATCCCCTCAACTAAATTGCAAATAGAAAATGTACAACTCATATTATGAGAATCTAATTGACATTAAAAAGAAGTTAAAGGCAACCTTATTACATCACGGGAATCTTACCCATCCAACCAAAAAGAAAACAAAAACAAAAAAGAAACAAAAAACAAAAAAAATATATTCATGGTTATTCTGGAAACATTGTTGCATTGTTTTAACAAGAGCATTTGGTTCGCCACTTGAACAGGAGCGTGGAATGGTTCTTAAACCAAGTGCACTTCACATGAAAAAGAAACAGAAAAAACAAAAATGGCGGAGTACTGAAATATAGCAACAAGAATTTCAGCTCCATTAAAAGGAAACACAAAAACGGCAATTGTATATCTATAGTGAAATATTTATCAATAACGGCAAACGCACAAAGTTCAATACAAACTTTTTTGATCGATAAAGTTCAATACAAGCTTAACAGACTAAGATTGCAAAAGTTATGGATACCAATGAGCGGTGTCATCAGTTCATTTCCTTCAACCAGCTCCTTGGAAAAGCTACAAAAATTGGGGCATCAATCAACATGACACATCCATGAAACACCCTCCCCAATCATCGTACAGAGATTATTCTACCATCATAATTAAAAAATCTGTCAATTAACCAGGATAAATACAAAAATTAGGGCAAGCAACAAATTAGCATGAACTAGATCACAGTGCTAGAGAATATTTCCAACAATAAAAGTAACTAAAAGATTATAATGATAAGTGAAGAAAACTTACATTAATTTGTGTTTGTTTCCCCTCAGTATAAATGCTACATAAAAACAGTGGAAGATGAGCCCACAATATAACACGGGACACCCCAAGATCCCCTTAAATTCTTCTACAGAATTCCATATGTTGTTTGTTTCAGAAGCTAGAGCCCCGGAGTTTGTGATGTTTCCGCACAAGTATCATGATTAGTTGAGTCCAACTCCATCTCCATCTCCTTTTCTAGAGTCTCAGGGGTATTCGGTTCGGTTTCTTCAGTATTTTCCAAGAATGGACTAGACAGAAGAAGCTGATCCATTATACCATCTTCGAGTAAATCTGAGAGAATAAGTGGGCCATCATTTTCTGAGGGCAAGTCTTCTTCCATTGGCACTGACACGCCTTCCCCAAAAGACAAGAAATCGATATTCATAAAGAAATCATTTGGACAAGGATCCAATTGTTGAGATCCATCCATATTTGACATTGGCATGAGTAGAGGCTTTGGGGTCTCTTTTTCTGGGGGTTTGTATCTCACTATCTGGCCATCCGAAGCTATAGGTTCCACATCATCTGTACTTTGTTCGAGAGCACAAAGTGGTCTCTTTTTGCTCGTCTCGGCTATGCACCAATTGCTTTCATTTTGCTGCAACAGCTGAGCCAAAAAACCAGGGCTCTGCATGGCCATTGCCAACAATGACAACATCTGTTGTTGGTTTATTTCCATTCCTTGAAGGCGTCTCCTTAAGCGAAGTAACTTACCATCTGCACCGAGCTGGTGTTGTCTAAGTTTAACCAACTCCTGCTTAAGCAAAATCTTATCCCTCTTGAGAATCTCAACTTCTTCCCAAAGCCCGAATTTCCCGACTTCCACACATGACGCAACAGATGTATTATTTTGCTGCAATTGTTTCTGTTGAGTGAGGCTCTGAGACGATTTCCTTCTACTGATGTTCCACAACAAATGCTTTTGACCCTTAATAAATCCATCGTTTATGAATTCCCAGCGATCTGGATCAGATTTTCTGAAACCCTGACATTTAGTAAAATAGATTCATGAAATTCAAAATAAGTAAAGTTTTAACTTCAACAGACCATGCAACCTAAAGCCCAAATTACATAAATGCTTGATTTTATTGTGAGAGGTTTTTTTTTTTTTTTCCCATTTTTGATCTAAAAAAAGTTATTGTGATTTGTGAACTCCTTACCCAACAACCAAAAAAGACAAGGGATAAAGGGAAAAGAAGAAGAAATTGTTAGAATTTCAAGATGTTCAGATATTCACCATTTGAAACTCTTAGGCCTGATTTGAAGGGGCTACAAATCTTATATACGATAACAAAAATTTATTGTTGATTGTTTCATTTTTAGAATTAATGATTATAAAGCTCAGAGGGGAGGGGCACACCCTGGGAGATGGGATAGCATTAGTGTACTACATGTAGATCGTGATAGCTGTTCTCTTCAGCATTAATAGAAACGTGAAAAAATAATAATACGCCAGAAAGTCACTCCTTGCAAGAGAGACCTGCTAGGTAGGGGTGTCAATGGGCCTGGTTGGCCCAAAATCTGGCTTGCAATGGACCAGGGTTAGGGATAAAAATAAGCTCGAATATTTTTCAGGACAGGCCAGGCTAGTCCAGTTTATTAAGAAGGTTGAGCTTGGGCAAGGAGTGGAGACACGTCGGGTGGATGGGACTAGAGGTATTAAGGGCTTTTGAAACTAAGCAATGATATTAAATGATGGAAGCAAGAATCCAAATGATTAAATGACATTATAAGAGTATTTTTAGTAAATTAAATGATAACATTAGCTCGTGTATCCCACTGCATGATAATTTGAAAACAAAAATCACTCTAAAATAGCTATAAAGTTTGCACTTCAGATAGACCTTAAAAATGTAAATAGGCTTGGCGGGCCCATTTGACCACATATTGGCCCGAATGTAGTCAAGTCAGGCTTGGCCATACAATTTTTCCTAAGGACCAGCCTGGCCCGAGCCAGTTCTTAAATAGGTAGGACCTGGGTTAGGCTTTTAGGCGCATATCAGAAATCAGTCCCCTTAAGGACATGGCCTGACCCCCCCCCCCCCCCCTTTCCTCCTCTAGGATATGCATGGCTACTCTACCACCGTTGCTTTCATCTTGGGTTTCAACATTGTGGGTCCCATAGTAGAGACACTTAGGCAAGTGGTAAAGATCCCACTCCCTCCTGGACTGCCTTAAAAATCAAATTTCCAAAATATGATTAGAAACTTCAGTTCACCTATTTGTGGTGGGAAAAGACTTTAGTTAGTAAGGATGTGATTGCTAAATCAATCCTTGAATTAATTATAAAAGCTTTTCCTAAATGCCTCCTGAATCAGGGAAAGAAAATAATCTAAAGGCACAAAACTACTTTTTAAATAAATTAAACTTGAAGGTCATTGTTCATGGACTTCATTCACTAACTCTTATTGATATTTCGATGATAGACAGACTATGTCCGTCAGCACAGGTATGTTCAATCCATTGACATGACATTTGTTCTGACTTCTGCCACTTCTACACTCTCGCATTGTGGCTCAAACCCAAAAAAATTCAGGCTACGGGTGACTTTTCTGACTTCTGGTTACTTCTAAACTCTAACAATATATAAGGTAAATTCACACTTTGGGTAAGATTTTAGGCAATTACTACCAAACATCTCAACTTCGAAACTCATATGGAGGGCAGTTCAAGGGTTCATTGGTAAATGGGCACTGATGAAATTCTGAGGATAGGTACTGGAGTTATTAAGAGAATAAGAGATGACTTACATTCAATATCATTACAAAATTTAGTCCTGTCCATGGAAGTGGTTCTTTTATGTGTTATTGATGAAGCAAGTTACAAAGCGGTTTACCAAGCTCATTAATGAAGGGTACCTAGTGGGGAGAAAAATATTTACCAAACAAACAATAATAATTCATCATTTTTGTTCATGTAATTGTGTTATTCCTCCTTACAGTTTTTTTACAAGGTCCTTTTTCTATATTAATACCACCATACTTCTCTAAGTAAAATCTACTACTTCATCCAAATCATCCAATGGCAAGTGTCTATCCCTCTTTGTTCTTAAGCCTTGTAAGAGTTGTTGGATTAAAAAGGTCTTTCAACATAATTAAGTATCTATTCTACAACATCATAAAAATGCTTTCACGACGTAACTAAAGATCTATACTATAATACAGTAAGGGTCAGAGGAAGATGTGCTTAGATTCATGCAAATAGCTTATAAGCAGGATTCTACGATTCTTCTTTCTTATAGTTTAGATAGATGAAAGTTAGCCTAGGACTTTAAAAAAAAAAAGTTAGCCTATGATGTAGCTTTCAAGTTATTTTCCTACCCATTTATGGCTGTCAATATATTGGGTCAACCAAACTGATCCAATAACTATCAGATTGGGTCCGGATCCAATCTAATAACTTATTGGATCGGGCCCATCAGAACCCACCACCTTTCTCCAAATTTATCGAATAACTGAATCAGGTCCAAATAGATCACATACAATCCAATAAACAAACTTTTTTGATAAGTTGTAAAATAGGGATAAGAAGATATTTATATAATATACATAATGCAATGTATATACTTTCTCATATATTGTGAGAGTGGGTCCTTTTAGATCCCCCAAACTTGGATCCAAACATATATAATCAGACTCAGTGGATTTCAGGTTCCATTGACGGCCCTAAACCCTAACAAAAGTCAACAATTATAGACGACAAGTCGACATCAATTATAATCAGAATGATTGGATTTCACTTCCCAATCATTAAAGATCTCCAAAATCCAAAATTCCACAACACCTCTCTATCCACCCTCATGAGAAACGTAGAAATGGGAAGCATCTTCATCCAAGAAACCAAAACAAAACTGCTCCTTAAGAAGCAACTGTCCCCACCAATGGTCGTCCCAAAATCGAACCAAAGTCCCTCTCCCAATCCTGAAATGAACCCTCATGCAAAATAAAGTATGTACCATTAGAATGCCTTCTACAAAACACAACCAAAACCACCTCAATCAATTTTCCTTTCTTTTTTGATAAGTTACCTCAATCAATCTTTCTTATCCTAATACTCACTAATGCATTCATTTCTAATTTTATATTGGTCTTTTCCTTCATCCATCCATCTCAACATCCTCATCTCTTCTACACTCAATCTATGAACATGGTGCTTCTTGATTCCCCAACATTTAGATCCACAAATCATAGCCTAAATGACTGACATCTTACGAAAATTTCCTTTTAATTTGATTGAGATGTGTTGATCGCATAGTTCTCAAGAAGCACGCATCCACTTAACCACCCATATCTCTAATTATATGGAAAACATCCTCAACCTCTCTCTGTCCTTATGGATAAAAGAACCAAAACACTGAAAATAGGCTTTAGGATGGTGGGTATCTTTAACAAACAAAAACCAAAATTATGAAGCTCTAATACCAAAGAAATTTTAAAAATTGAATTAAAAACTCTCAAGCATGATAATGCCATGCTATTACATAAGCCTCAATTAGTAGGATGTTTATCAGTAGCAAGAAATTTTAGTCTTGATGAACTTAAGCTAGATACTCATAAGAGTAGGTAAAAATAAAATAAGTTTTAGACAACTCCAAGACAAAAGGTTGGACACATGTTGGTTAGAGCAAGAGTAGGTTATGTAATACTCCATACAGCTTAAGATAAAGAAAATGTAATCTGTCACAAAATGCTAATCTCTCACTTTTAAAAAACAAAATATATCCCAAGAAATAGTTTTTTTATCCTCACCAAGTTCATGATTCCCCTTGAAAGAGCCATTTTTTGCTTCTTTTCAAAGCTTTTTTTTCTTTAATTTTCTACGCCATATTGTATTCTTCAAGTGATTATATTTCTATGCAATTTCAACCATGTACTAATGTTTCATGCATGAATTTTAATTTTCCATCACAGACAAATTCTAACCAATTTTTTTTGTAGGAATGTAATTTCAACCCGATTTAGTAAGTAAAGTAGTCAAATTTAAGTCAATTTCTGCTAGGATCGCAAACATTATACTAAATCCTAAAGCATTTGGTTTGAAGGATATAAATCAAAACCACAATAAGAAAAAATTGCAGAGATAACACCACAAAACAATCCAAAAACCAATAAACAAAAAAGCCTAAAAAAGGAATAAATATCAGAGAGAGAGAGAGAAGAGACTCACATATGTGTTGAGTTGCCTCAAGAAGCTGGAGAAATTTCCATGCTTGAAGTAATTAGGTAGTAAATCACGCTGAAACAAAATCAAATCCCAGATAACAAAGCTGGAATCGTTCGGATTCCATGAAATTATTGAATCAGTGAGTGGATCATCAACAATTTCGTAACATTTTGCGAGAAATGGAGGAAGTGAAGATCCGTTTTTGATCGATGATTCTTCCATTAACCTCTCTCAATCTAGATCTTGAAGAACTGAGTCCGATTTACGATCTTTCTTCTACTTCCCTATCTTCTTCCCAAGTCCTTTTTTAAAGTCTTTCCAACCATTCCACGAAAACCAGAAAGCGAGAGTACGTAATTGTTTTGACTCTATCATGAATGACTCAAAATCCAACGGCCAAGTTTTGTACGTGTCTCCATAACACACATCTTAGAGATGCTTATCTCGAGGAAAATTTCAACTGTTGGATTTTGTATTTAAATGGTTGGGATGCTGTGTTTTTTTTTTTTTTTTTTTTTTTTTTCGAGTCATTTTTTACAGTTACTGGATACTAACCCACATAAGTAAATAATTATAGGGGCGAGCTATTGACACCCACTTTTTTTCTCGTTCGCCCCTTTTCTAATAAATCATGGAATTATTTGTCATACCCACTTGAAAAAAGACTAATTTTTTGTTCGATAGGAAAATTCTCTTTAGTAGGAAGCTATTGAAAATTTACATTACAATTTTGTAGGATTTTACCGAATCCACCTGAAAGGATTTGGTAAGAATTTATCGATTGACGAATTTGATACTGACTTATTGAATGAAGTTTTGTTTGATTTTTTTTGTTCGCTACCGAAATTTTCTAACAACTTCTACATTTGGAATTAAGGTTTCCACAATCATGGCTAATCTACTTTGCAAATTCTTATACCACAAAACCCTACTTGAAAGTTATGTAAGTTAAAAAAAAGAAGAAGATTAGAAAGGGAAATGTGAATGAGAAGGAGGAGGAAATTGAGATTCAGTAGGGATGGTAAGTTAAAAGCAGTAAAGTGGGTGAGGTGAGTAAAAAAATAGGTGATAATAGAGATCTTTTAATTATTATTCTATTATAAGATATACTTAAATCTATATAATAGAACATAATTGTAGGACCTACTTTGTTCGGGGACAAACTTTCTTCAAACATTCCATCTAACAATAGTTTATGTGGGATCCAAAGAAGATGACCGTACCTATGGTACAAGTGAACTCTAGTGATAATATAAAGTGGATTAGTAGATGCCCAATAACAAAAAGCCAATTTTTTTTTTCTTCTTTTATTTTGATGATGGGGCATCCGAACTTATGTCCAACTAGTAGGCCAAGACATTTGGATCCCTTACCAAGGCACATGCAATGCCCGCACATCACACACACAAGGTAAGTGAGGGTGCGCTCTCACGGATGATCCCGAGGAATTCATGCTCATACTTAGTATTGAACTCACGACCTACGAACTTTCACTACTTATCGATTTGAAATTACCATTGAGCCAGCCCCTCGGGTTGAAATGTTTATTTTTACATGTATCCCATTTATTTTAACCATTGAAAATTGATCGTATTATATCAAATAAAATTTAATTGATTGGGTTTTCATAAACTTTGGATGATATTTTCAAAATATAAAAGCAAATCATCTTGGACCTCATACGGAGTCAATGTGAGATAATTCACATTGGGTATCTCGTTTGATTGCCTCTAACATTGAGAGTTGAGAATGACTAGCCCAAGCCGTCTAGAATTCACTTGTCACAATTTTTAAAATCATGTTGTACATTATTTCTATTTACCTCCTATTGAAATTGAAAAACTGTGAAGACCCATTTTTTTTTTTATATATATAAATATTATAATATATTAATACCTTATTTTAAAAGCGTGAATATAAAATTTGGTGTAACTAAATTAAGTATTAGTGTCCACAATGTGAAAAAAGCCCAAATTTGACGGTCGTAAGCCATCAAATTTCATAAAATTCGACGGAGCAAGAGGTCGAATTGGCGTCAAATTTTTCATTGTCAAAATTTATTTTTCAACGGGCCAAATCTGTCAAATTAATGAAGGATGAGAGAAATTCGAAAGCTCTAAACCATCAAATCTGGGAACATCAAGAATTTCGACGGTCCTAGACCGTCCAAATTCCAATTCTAAAATTTATGGGCCTTGGCCCGTCAATTTTTTCTGTAGAATTTTCCAGTTTTCATGTAGTGGTACTCATGTGATTAGTAGATATAAAAATTGAAGTCTTGATGTAATTAAATTTTTATCTCATCCAATTTATGAGTATCTTGTGGCATCTAGTAATTGGACAAACCAATTATGTGGGACCCGCCTTAGATATCAAGTTTTGATGTACAAAGAGAAAGGGGATGAACCGTATTAATAATTAGTGTAAACACAATTTTGTGTTTCAGCCATTGATACATTATATTTAATGTAGGTAAAGTACCTAAAGGTTAATCAAATTTGTAAGACATATGCATTTAATATGATACATGGATTAAGATTAATCTAAATCCTATAAATACCTTCATCTTCAATTTTTGTATCATTCCAAACCATCATATTCGTGGGTTTTTTTTTTTTTTTTTTTTCTTTTCTCTCGAGTTCAAGTATTACTATTTAAGGTAATGAAGTTGTGAAGCCCACATCTTTCTCATTTAATGTCTAAATATATTGATATTATATATCAAATCAAAGATCCTTTTGAGATCTATAATCTTTCAGAAGAAACCGAGAATCAATTTCCAATAGATTTATCCAAATTGTTTTTGCAAGATCATTGTCTCAATTATATTTGTAGAAAAGTCGGTTTGACCTATTATCTTAAAATAGGTGTAACTCGGTCATTCTGTAGACACCCAAATTTGATCGGGCCCTCGACGCAAAATTTCCCAAAAATCGCAAAATTTGAAATGGGCTCCGAGGCCCAAACCTACAAAAATCCAATAAATTTTGTCATCTTAATTTCAATAAACGGCCCAAGGCCTCTTACGTGGCCCACGGACTGAAAACTAGCCCGCTCAACTTAAACCCCAAACCCATTTTTATTCTAACCAAACCCAAGCCCACTCAACTCAATTCCCGAATCCACTCTTATTCTACCCACTACCCAAGCCCATTCAACTCAATCCAAATCTATTCTTATTCAACCCAACACATTACCCAAACCCAACTCTCTACCCAAGCCCAATATCACAACCAATCACCCAATATGACACATGTCATTACCCCCTTCCACCTCCCTCAATCAACCAACCAACTCCATTACTTCCCTCCAAAAATTAATTCAACCCATAACCCTACCCTAACCTATCCTATCCATTCTCTCAAATCAAACACTTATAACCTATCACCCTCCCCTAATCTACCCCCATCATTTCCTACAAAACCTACATCTACAACCTAAACCTACACTCATCCTCTCAAATCAAACACTCATCCTTTCATATCAATTCATCTCAACCCTTCATTTCCACCCACTTTGACACATGTCATAATCTCCCTCACCCTCCCAAAATATCATCAACCACCTCATTAAATCACTCATTCTCTTAAATCAAACATCATTTAATCACAACCACCATCTTAAACTCACCTCACCAAACACTCAACCCAAATGGGTTGGGTTGGATCCAAACCATTTGGGTCAAAACTCATCCATTTAACCTTCTTACACAAATACCCTTCAATCCCCATCAAATTACACCCACCCTTCTTTTAAACCCCATGCCATTCTACCACTTCCCAATCCTTCACCCCATTATACCCTCAAAATAACCCTACAACCTCTATAAAAATCTCATCACTCTCAACTCTCAAGCCTAATGAAAAATCCCACATCCAACCCTCCAAAAGATAAAAAAGAAACCACTCTCTCAACCTTTCTCTCTTAACCAATTCTACTACCTCTACTCTCAACTCATCTCAACTCTCAACCTTATCTCAAACAAGTCAAGCAAAGAAAAAGAAGACTCATCAAAGAAAGTCAAAGGAAGTCAAGGAAGGAACAAGGTGGGTTAGAAAAGGCACACCCCCTTTAATTCCCCTCCTCTACTCACCCCTTTCCTACACATTTGCACACACCACTATGGTTTAAATCACCAAAGGGCCCCTTCTTCATAAGGGTGCCCTCAATGATTTGAACCTATATCGAAAGCCCCTCACACTGAGGGCACACATCAAATGTTTCTTTTAAATTTCATTTTCTTTATTTCAAAAAATCGAATCCGAGGTTACCACCTATGGTGGATGGAGTAGGGTGCCTAACACCTTCCCTACTCCATAAATGGACCCCCTTACCTTGAATCAAAAGTTGGACCATGCACCTATCCTACAAGAGTCATCAAAAAGGATGTCAAAATGACATATTTTTCAAAAATACAATTTCGGGTGACCATTCACACCCATTTCCAAAAATGAATGGTGGCGACTCCAAAACACCCCAAAGTGGAGGGATGTTTCAAAAATGTCGAAAATCCCGTGTCCATACATTCAATGTTAGATTTTTATGAATCAAAATCCTAAATCCATCTCATTTTGAGATCTAGCTTTCTCAAAAGGTATCAAGACTCAAGTTTCAAGATATTATTATCAAATTTGGTTACAAGTCTGTTACTCCATTATATAATTATTGCATAGAATCCAAGAAAGATTTATGGCTAGCAGGGATGAAGCCAAGAGTTTCTATCAGTGAGGGCTAAGTACTAATGATGATTGACTGCTAATCTCAATTTCCTTCTATATTAATGTTGGGCTCGTCAATGTAAATAATGGTTGACCAATGGATAATAATGATGGTTTTATCTGTTGATAAAGACTTCTAGATTTTCCTAAAGTTTTCCCTAACCAACTTGAAAAAACCATAGATTTTTAATAAGTTGAATATTAAAATATGAAGAATCGTTAGTCATTTAAATACCACTAATATGGAGGTGGACCAAGTAGAAACATGGATGTTAATACAAATTTCTATCATTCATACTCTATTTATTTTATAGTTACACTTCTACAGATTTTATAATTTTAAAATAATATATATATATATATAAGGTCTATAGTTGCGGAAAAATCCGCCTCTATAACACTATTTTAATTTTTTAAAATATTTAACAAGCAAAGGCCGGCTATAAATGAATAATGTAGAGGTTTATATGGAGGTGGAATAATCCGCCGCTATAGAGTTTGTTGTTTGTCGATAAATATTCTTCCAAAGTTCATTGGGCTATGGCCCCCAGTTGGCCCTATGTAGCTCCGCCCCTGATGGCAACTATACTAACCTTATTTTCATTGGTTTAAAATAATAACTAACGTAATAATGCAAGTGGATTAGGTAAAAAAAAATCTCTCTTCAACATTTTTTTAGTTTACGTATGTGGCCTTAGGAAACACACTTTATCTCTTTTATTATCGCATTCTTTGAATTATTAATTTTTTTTTATCGTTTTAATTTTTTCGAAATCTATGCTTTGACTTGAGAAAGGAAGTTCGTCCAAAATCCGCCTCATAGTAATCGTCATTCTATATGGAAGGATCTATGAAGGAAGAGATTGTTGGAGAACAAAACCTTGTTAATTCAAATCGTACGACGATGGAACCGATATTTGATTCTAACCAAAACGTGATTACATGTTTGTGTGCCAAAATTTATTGCATGTTTGATTGAAGAATGTGATGAACATCATGATGAGTGCATGAAACATGTGATCAACAAAACAACGTTTTAGAACATGAAAATGAGGGGATAAAATCAATTTTATTGAAAAATGATGGATTTTATTCAAAATGTTTGATTTTTAGAAAACACTTGAACAAAGGAAACAACCTCTTGAAGGTAGGGCATGACATACAAAATTATACAAGAAAGCGAAAAGTAAAGATCAGTTTCAAAATCTACTTGAGAAATGGACTCCTTATGGGATATACTCAAGAAGGTAGGCCGGTCAACTAATACACTCTGTGAATGAATAAGCGTCTTCGTTGAGAGATAAGCGTTCCCAACAACTGGATGAGTTAGGAAAAGATTATTGGCGACACACTATGAAGAAATAGATGTCTCCTTTAAGAGATAAACGTTCCAATAGTCGGATGAGTTAAGGTTTTTCCGAGTTCTAAGGATGGTAGATAGTTTAGCCCAGGTGTAAATAATGTAAAATGTAAAGGATAAAAATTGTGGACAAAGTTAAAAAATACTTTTAAGAACGCTTCCGCAAAGAATACAAAAACACAAAAGACTTTTCTATTACGTAAGTTTTATTGATTTGATATTTTCTATACAAAAACATTGTATTGTTATTATTTTGAATTAATGTTAGTATCGTTGCTTGCTCCGCTTCACTGCTCACAGACTTTTCATGTCCACAGATCTTGAAGAAAGTTGAAGATGCAGATAAGATCAAGACAAAAATAATAATTTATCTATGTTTTGTTGTTATGTAAAGATTAATTAACTATAATACATTTTATTGCGATGTTTCGATATAAATCGTCATTATAAGTAATGAAAATATATCTATTGCTTTCGCTCATGAATCAAGAATCACGATCCGACTTTTATGTCTGAGATTTTCCAACAGGATAATAAGTCGGGTCGTGACAAAAATAGCTACTTAAGTCCACCTGATACATGTATTGGTTATAGAGTACAAACCACCACAACGCCGCAACAAAGCTGTATCAGAAAGATTGAGCCAGCTTGAAACTTCAATTAACTTCTAATCAAGGTTTATAATCATCGAGATAAAACCTTAAAACAAAATCCATTATTAAAAAATCTTCTTACAAGAAAATTTATTGGACTACAAACTTGTCAAATTGTTTTGAGGTTGGTTTCATCAAGATTCAAGTGAAAGCGAGGCCGATTTTTAAAAATTTGTACATTTCTAAATTACCTTCATTTGTTTTTCATAAAAAGAGATACCACACAGCAAAAATCAGTCATTTAGTAACCAAACCAATTCTATTACAAAATCCAGTCAAACAAGGCCAGACCATTTGGTCCAAAATTTTTTATCTATATTTTATCATGGCTAATGGTGTTGCAATGGAGATTCAGATTCTAAAAGAAATTTTTTGAATTACAAACATCTAAAGCTTAGGTTTTTTGGATTCTATATCTCACATTATGTATATCGGGCTCATTATTGTTTATCATCTTGAGATTGAGATATTATAGTAAATAATGATGAGGGGGAAAGAATTGGTCACACTTTTTGCCAGAAACCTGAAGCATTAAGCTGGAAACTCAGGTAGATCCTTCCCTGCTGATGGTGGTGGTGGACTGCCAACCTTGAGCTTCTTTTTCTTTTCGGGACCTGAAAATTCAAGTTTACGAGACAATTTTAACCTGCATTGCATCAAATCTAGCAATCGTGATCGTAAATGCTTGTTCATATCTGTGACGTGTTTTGTCATGTTTGTGGCCCAAAGTCGGTTTTCCACGCTTGTCTCCACCTTCATCTGTATTGCAGCGGGCGTTCGTCCTTGCTGTCAAATTTCCCAAACCAAGAAACAAAACACCATCAGGATCGAATTTGCTACCAATTGTATACAAAAAAGTGAATAAGAAAAAATTCTGACTCAAATTAGATGGTTGTGATTATTTGATGAGTTCCAATATTCTATTGTCAGTAGATGCATTTATATATATGCCAGAGGTTTAAGCTAAAACAATGTCAGGTGGTTACTTTTTTTAGTATTTCTATCAAATTTATCTTTAGCTGAGTTCATATTAGACATCCCATCACTACTACCACAACACACATGTGCGTTCATCACATGGACGACACACATTATGTAATTTTCAGTGGGGGCACTTGCCCCCACACGAATTTTCAAAGTCTATAAGGATTTATGCACTATAGCGATAGATAACAATGGCGGAAAAAAAAAATCCTCTGCTATTGCCCCAACAAAAAATTTCCCCCTTGTAGTTGCCCCCACAAAAAAATTTCCACTCTTAGTTGCCCCCATGTAGGCAAAATCCTGGCTCCGCCCCTGCGCATGACACACATGATGGTACACACATGGGGAGAGAGAGAGAGAGAGAAAAGCAGGTTTTTTACGAGGATGATTTTCCTTGCAATTTAGACCATCCTCACAAAAAATGCAACATCCTCATGAAAAATAAGCCATTGACTTATCTCATGTGGGCTCAATGTTCATGAGTGATTTTAGACGTTGATGTTCTAGACATCTATGGATCTTATTAAATATATATGGGGAACGTTGATGTCCAGTGCAAGCATTGGATGTTAGCATCCTCCAATATTTTGTTCGTTTTTACAAAAGTTCCGAGACAACAATCATTTTTTGTCTTCTAGTAGCAAGAAATACAGAATTTATTATCATTGCTTAACGGTATTTTCACAATAAGTATTGCATAGTCACCAATAATTACTTACAAAATGCCATTATACAATGACAATAAAAACCTTACTTTTTTTGCAGTTCATAAGAAGACTTGTCTTAGGCGTTTTTTATGGAAAAAACATGGTGGAGGTTTATGTGTTTGCACATAGAGAAAGAGAGAGAGAGAGAGAGAGAGAGAGAGGACCTCAAAATCAAGAATCTGCTCGTTCAGTAAATCACCACTTCTAAAACCAGTCTTGAAGCAATCATCTTCAAGTGAACAATATGTGGGTAGAAGAGTGAGGCTTCCCCTAGAGGTGTTTGCCGGCTGAGGATACTTGTCAAGCAACGAAACACGAGTCGGATAAGAAACTCTCTGATGGTTTTCCACAGGGAGAAAGATCACCACTATATTTGTTATCTGCCCTGTTACATAGAAATCATAGTTTTTGGTCTCAATTGTTAGAAGAAAATAGTAGAAAAGGACTAAATCCACGTTTTCGGGAAGGATTTGATGATGAAGATGATTGACCAGAAATGAAAGTTCTCATCTCTTTCAACAATATAACAATCTAGTCTTGCTTGAAAGGGGAGGAAAAGAAACAAAAAAAGAAAAAAGCATGGAAAATCCATGTTACCTTTCTTATGGATGAATCTTCGAGTGATCACCCAACTCTTGACATCCCAAAGGCATGCAGTGCAGTCCTCAGATGCCGAAATCAGGTATAATCCACTTGGACTGAAGGACAATGCAGTTATTGATCCCCTGCAGAGCCAATTGGAGTTCTTCTCTGTTACATACAATCCATCTCACCAGGATTTCAGGATGATATGTTGAAATCTCTCATTTTTTAAGCCCTTAATAGTAAATTTTAACCAATATCGTAAAACAAGGGACTACAAATTAACGAATTTGGCCATCAAACCTGACTTGAACATGTCCAATTTTTTTTATGTCAAGTCATGAATTTTATTAGAAAATATTGGGTTGTGGTGAGGTACCACTCTAGATTTCGATGAAAATTAGAGATACCCCCGGGTTTTCAAACTGATTGTGTACACCCTAGATTTCAATCTTCCATAAGACTAGAAATATGTCTCAAATGCCTTCATCTTCAACCTCTTGCCAAAACCCCTTGCTTTCCCCCCAAAACACATCTTCAAACTCTAGGGTCTTCAACCTCAAGATTACATCTCATTCAAACCTCAAGAACGAGGTGGGGTTTTTAGGGAGGATGAAGACAATGGCTTTTGGAGGGGAATAAAGAGCTTTTGGTAAGAGGTTAAAAGAAAGCATTTCGGTCATTTTTGTTATTCTCATGCAAGACCAAAGTCAATGGGTTATGTCGTCAATTTGAAAACCCAGAAGGTATCCCTAATTTTCACCAAAACCCAGAAGGGTACCTCGAAAACTCTCCAAAAAATTCAATAAATATGAAAAATGAAATACAGCTTATGTTAAAGAAACACCATTTTTCAGGCAAACAAATATAAGTCATGTGAAAACTTCATATAACTTGTCCAAGGCAATGGATGCTTAAGCCGAACAAAGTCACCTGACTTCATGAGCCAGAAAAATTGCTCGGTTCACTGGTCATACTATAGGGAAATTTTCAAATTATGTCTGTGCTTAAAAGATAGATTGCCTCCATATAACTTTTCAAGAAACTTAGAACCACCATACATTACTTGTGTCCGCTTAGCACCATCAACTGATCCTCCGAAAGAATGGCAGAATGCTCTTCCAATCCAATATCGAGATCACTAACAAATATCCTTCCATCTGCACTTCCACAAAACAAGAGTTGCTCTCCGGGATCGAGAATGATTGCAGTTATCGCTTGTGAAAAAGTTTGAGTTCTCATAAGCCTTCCTGAGACCACATCCCAAACCTATAAAACATTGACGGTTGTATTTAATAAAGTCTAAAACTACGATGCAATTTTAGAATTTAACAAAGATTATAAGAGAAACTAACCTTGCATGTGCCATCACGTGAGCTTGATATCAATATAGAACTTGATCTACCCGATGTAGGTAATAGACTGGTAATCGAGGATTGATGCTCCAACCAAGAATGTAAGAAAGGTGGCACACCACTATACTCTGCCATGTCTAGCAAACTTCCATTGGAATGATTTAAGCAATGTATTGTCACCAATCAAACTAAAAAAGAATCCAACTCCATTTCATAGAAACAATTCAAACTCACAGAGGGGATATAAGATGCTCAAAGAAAGAGAGCTTCTATTGGTGCACCAACTTTTGCTAACGCCACCCCAAGATGCATGCTAATACTTTGGTGGTTTACATATGAATTAGGGTGGCGTTAGCAAAAGTTGGTGTGGCAATAGAATCTCTCCAAATAAACAGATACAAATAGAGAGCTTCTATTTCCACACCAATTTTTACTAACGGCACCCCAAGATATGTGTTAATTCTTTGGTGATTTACATATGAATTTGGGTGGCATTAGCAAAAGTTGGTGTGGCAATAGAATCTCTCTACAAATATTGGTAAACAAAAATGGCCATGTGACCATTGTCGAAAATTTTACACCGTCTCGGAATGTTTCAGCCAAGATATCAGAATGAACATTGACCCCAAAACCTTGAATGTTTCCATCAGGACAGTCTAGGATTTTCTCTTGACTGAAACATGTCCCGAGACCAGATTTTAAACCTAGGATACAACTACTTATTGATACCGCTAAGCCAAGTATATTGAAGGATTTGGGCATCATAAGAGGGATATAAGAACTATTTTATAGGACATCCATTAAGCCCTAACCTGATCATAGACCATATACGGATCTCTCCATCATCTGAACCGCTAATAAGAAGAGAATCATCATCAGAAAAGGCCAAACAATTCAGTGATTTTTTATGGCAACGCCAACTCTTGAGAATTCTTCCACTCGAAACCTGTACACGAGCTCAATCAAATCACATCACACTCATCATTTGATGGGCCCACCTAGATCTCTTGATCCAATGATCGACTCAATTGAATGATTGAAACCATCTAATCTAAGGCAGTCAAAAAATTCTCAAGAAAGGCCGTTCAATCCTGATTGGGTAAAATTAACATTTGTTCTAGAAGATCATCATAGTGGGACCCATAAATGAATGTAGATGAACCAAATGAGAGAAAAAGAACATTGCTAGGTCACCTCCCAAACGTAGGCATTTCCTGAAGGTGCTCCACCAGCGAGATATAAACCGTCCTTTGTGCAAGAAAGTGGCCCAATAGCTTCGATCGGATAATTTCGGAGTGGTGCTTGAGGCTGAAACTCAGAAGAAAACGTAAATTTATAACAAAGCCAATTTTTAAAAGAGAAACTTTGTCCACTCGAATACAATATTGTATGAGAAATTTTCTTGAGTCGTACTTCACACATTTTAAATTATTTATGCCGCAAAAGTATCACAACTAAGACGGGATAAGTGGGGATGGAAATAAACAACAAAAAAAGGAGGAACTCAACAACATAACCCTATGGAACAACATCATAAACAAGTTATAACATTAACAATAAGGGTCAGCCATAGTGGCACAAGAGAGGCCTTGTTAGCGTTATAACAGCGTTATTATGGTATTACATTATAGGAGATGGGTATTGCAGTTCATATTATAAAAACATTAAAACTGTTTTAAATTTATTTTGAATTTTACATCTGAGATCAAGTTTGAAATTTAAAAGTAAAATTGCTATATAGAAACCAGTAAACAAGCAAGAACGAAGACTCATTATGTTAAAAGCATCTGCAACCACATTTTAGAGTAGGAACTAGGAACCACAAGTGAAAAAATGATAAAACTGAGGAACAACTTGAGATGAATCACTACTCAAATCGAAGGTGTCAACTTTAAAAATTGGAAAAATGTGTGAGTAGCATTACATAGATCTTGTATATGAGCCCCACCTTCACCTTTACACCTATCAAAAACAAAAACAAAAAACCACTAAAATCCTGGTAATTTGCCCAATTTTTGGTGTCCACATTATAAAGTACGAACATTGCAAGATAGTTGTCAAGGAAGCACCCTCCCTTCCATCCATCCCAATAAATAGAACCCCCAAAGGGGGTAGATCATCAAATCAATATGAAAACTACAAAAAAGCACAATAAAAGACAATATCATAAAATACCGATGATTTCTAACAGCTCCAACAGCCACATTGTCAACATACAATGTCTTTTGAACCTTTGATTGGCACATTCATTCACAGTGGCGTTGTCATCAATCTTCGTTACATATATCCAAATTATCTCAGACGTATTTGCATTGGATTATCTCTTATTGGAGACTAGAATAGTAAATTATGTCATTTGCAATTAATAATAAATTTCTCACTTGGGTTTGCATGTCTTACTTTTCTTCTACAATCATGGTAAATGTGTTCCTTTGATTGATTAGAAAAATGATGCATGAATAATCAAGACTTTGAAGCCTATAAGTTAATTCATATAGATCTCCTCATCCAAATCTCCATTGAGAAATGTCGTCTTAATGTCCATCTAGAAGAATTCTAAGTCTAAATGTGCGGCAATGGCTAAAATGAGGCGAACAGATGTAAGTCTCACTACTGGTGAGAAAGTCTCCTCATAGTCAATACCGTTTATTTGGATATATCCTTTCGCAACAAAAGGGCTTTATACTTATCAATAGTTTCATCAGCCTTTCGCTTGACTTTTAGAATGCATTTGTTTCCAACAGTCTTGCGTCTAAGTGGAAGATCAATAAATTCTCAAACTTGGTCCTTCATCGTAGAACTAATTTCTTCTTACATAGCAGTCATCCATTCTTTAGAAGCAGAGTAAGAGTTTGAAGTTTGACTCGAACATTCTTCTCTGTTTAAGTTCAGAAAGAACAAAATGTATTATTGAAAGTTTCGGAAATAAAGAGATTTAGTTTACTACATCCATATACATCATGTGTTTGATGTGAATTCTTTTGACAAATTAACACATAATTTGTGCATCTTTAATTGTGTGGCTGGAATTTATCCAAGCACCATTTTTTTTGTATTTTAAGACACCACGTGACAATGCTATGCTGTTTTTTTCATTCCTCAAGACATGTCATTGTTATGCAACAGTGAGTAGGAATCCCTTAATGCACATTTTTGTTTGATATAAAATAAAATAACAACACACTATCCTAAGTAATACAATAAGTGTTGACCAAGGTTATGATTTGCTTTGTTTCTATGTTAATGATTTTTGTAAATTTTAATATAAATGCTGACATAGCCACCATTGTTAATCTATTATTTTAGTTTTCCTTTCTTTGTATGGATATTGAGGTAGACCATTCAATTTTATCCAATCTTATGTAACACAATTACATCCTTTTTTTTAGAATACATTTCTTTATGATAAATCACTTTTTTAAATAGTTAATTTTTATTGGCATATCAATGGATGAGCCTAATAATAAAATCTATAATTAGGTGGCTCTACTATATTAATAAATGTTTGATACTATATGTTGTTTGTCGATGATTAATTGTAGTTGTTGGTATAACATGATATCAATAATTAAATTATGTGACCAATGTTTATTTATTTTTATCTCAATTTGTAATAAATTAATTTGAATATTTATTAGTTTATTACTATTAAGAGTGGTAACTTTTTGGGCTCCTCTTTAAAATTTGCGCGTCACGGATTTAACAATTATGATCAAAAGAGATGATTGTTAACTTTGACAATCGTCAATGTTTAGTTTTTCGATCTAATGTCATAACATTGATCTTGATTGTTTGATATGAGGGATTGAACAAATTTTTGTGTGTGGCATAATTGATAGATATTAATATATATATATATATATGTGCATATATTTTCTTTTCTTTCAAATACAGTAAATTGCAATGGCATCTAAAAACGTAATAGCGGATTTAAATAAATGAGAGAAACTAGATGGAAATAATTATGACATTTGGCACCTTAAGATCCAATATCTCCTAAATGAGGAAATGGTTCTGGATATTTTAACCATAGTTATGGATAGACCAGAAGATGGGACTTCTGCACAACACCTTCGTAACATGGACACATACCTAAATTGGCAGAAACAAGCTCAGTGCGCTTGTTTTACAATGTTGAGTAGCATGCACAATGATCTTATTGACGAATTCAAAAGTTATCAGACAGCCAAAGAAATGTAGGACACTTCAAAGCTTTCTTTTGTGGGTACTTTAACAACCAGATTGCGCGCATTGACACTGAAGTTTGACTCATATAAGAAGGCTCCTAATGACACCTTGGTTGAGCATTTTAGGAAAATGTCCCAAATGATACATGATCTGAAGGCTGCTAAAAATGTTCTAACAGGTAAGCAGTAAATCCTTTCTTGAGATCTTTGCCCGATTCTTGGAAACAGATAAAGCTCAATATGACGCACAATGAGAGTATTACCAACTTCTCTCAATTTTCGCGACATCTTGAATTAGAAGCTGAACGTCAGTCTGCAAGGACTAACAGTGTCACTTTCACAGTTGAATTCGGTAAGCATGGGAACTTTAGATCCAAGCACAAGCCAATGAAAAGAACTCAGACTAATGATTTTGCGCCTAAGAAGATTCAGAATTTCAAACACCATAAAGGAAAACGTGGTGGAAAGAAAGACAAATCAAACATAGCATGTCACAACTGTAAGAAACTGGGTCACTTCTCTCATGAATGCACTGATCCGAAAAAGGTAAAAATCAACTCTAAAACCCTCTTTCATTGTTCTGTTTACACAGAGGTGCTTGTTGTTGATTTTTGTAATCCTAATTGGTTTGTAAATTTCGGAACAACCAAACATATAGCAGAGTAGGGTTCAAAGGATAGAGTAGGGTTCGTAAAGTTTCGTCGAGTCCCGTATGGTAGCATGAAGATATTCATGGGAAACATCTCTAGTGAAAACGTAGTGGGAGTGGAAACATACCAACTACAGATGCACACAGGACACACATTGCTACTCCACGATGTTCTTTATGCGCCAAGAGTTTGACGTACTTTGCTTTCAGTTACATAGCTATTAGATTTAGGTTTTGATCTTCATTTTCATTAAAAACAGTTAGCATTTCTTTGGATTCGATTGTTTATAGATACACTTTTATCTCAAATGGTTTGTTTAAATTAGATGTTAATTTTAGTAATTTAAACCCTGATGCTTATTCGATTTCCAATAGTTTTATTTCTGATTTTGTGAAATGGCATACTAGATTAGGCCATATTGGACAAGATAGGATGAAAATGTTAGCGAATGATAGATTATTAAGTCCACTTTCAAAAATCAACTTTCCGATCTGTGAACATTGTCTAACCGGAAAGTCGAGTAGGAAACCACTTGAAAAGGCGGCACGTGCGTCAATTCCCTTAGAGTTAGTCCATTCTAACATCTGCGGACCACTTAATGTAAGGGCATGCCATGGAGTGACCTATTTCATCACATTTATTGATGATTATTCGTGATTTAGATATATTTATTTGATTTCACATAAATCTGAAGCATCAGATTGTTTTAAGAAATTTACGTTGGAAGTTGAAAATCAGTTGGAAAAGAAAATTATGACTCTCAGAACTGATTGAGAACGCAAATTTTTATCAGAGACTATGAAAAGGTTCTGTGAAGAAAAAGATATCTGTAGGCAATTAACAATTCATTTTGCTCCGCAACAAAATGGCATAGCAGAAAGAAAAAAATAGAACCATTTTAGACATGGTGAGATTGATGATGGTGCAAACAAACCTTCCTATTTCTTTCTGGGGAGATGTTATTTTGACTGCAGCCTACATCCTCAATAGGGTACCCTCCAAATCTGTTACATCCACCCCTTATGAGTTTTGTTCATATTCCTTGCCATTAGATTGGGAAGTTAGTCATAAGAATTAAGAAATGCACGTTTATAAGATATTTTGAGCATTCTAAGGGTTTTGTGTTTATTTATGAGCGAGACAATGGTGGAATGGTAGCATTGAGTCACAAGATGTAGATTTCATTGAAAATGATTTCCCCAGCAGGAAGAAAACTTAGACATCACATGAGTTCTATGAGATGATAGAACCAAATCCGGAATTTGAAAAGGAACCTCCACCTATTCTCGACGAGGGTGGGGTAACTAAACCTTCTGATGATCCGATGATTGTCGAGGATAGTAAGAGTGTACGAATTAGTGGGAGTGTACTAGTAGACATTATTGATGACGATCTTACACTACGTAGGAGTAAACATGGAACAATATCCCGTTGTCGATTGAGATTGAAGGGGAATCATTCATGTCTTCCCTACTTGATGATGATGAACCTAGGAATTACTGGGAGACATTGTCATCATCTGCTTCTAAAGAGTGGATGACTGTTATGCAAGAAGAAATTAGCTCTATGATGAAGAACCAAGTTTGGGAACTTGTTGATCTTCCGCCTAGACGCAAGGCTGTTAGAAACAAATGGATTCTATAAAAAAAAAATGTAACTGTGTCACATAAGATTGGATAAAATTGAATAGTCTACCTCAATATCCATACAAAAAAAGAAAACTAAAATAATAGATTAACAATGGTGGCTATGTCAGCATTTATATTAAAATTTGCAAAAACCATTAACATAAAGACAAAGCAAATCATAACCTTGATCAACACTTATTCTATTACTTAGGATAGTGTGTTATTATTTTATTTTATATCAAACAAAAAATGTGCATTAAAGGACTCCCACTCACCGTTGCATAATAGTGACATGTCTTGGGGAATGAAAAAAACAACATAGCATTGTCACGTGGTGTCTTAAAATACTAAAAAAATTGGTGCTTGAATAAATTCTAGCCACATAATTAAAGATGCACAAATTATATGTGTTAACGTGTCAAAAGAATTCACATCAAAACATGATGTATATGGATGTAGTAAACTAAATCCCTTTATTTTAGAAACTTTCAACAATACATTTCGTTCTTTCTGAACTTAAACAGAGAAGAATGTTCGAAATCAAATTTCAAACTCTTCCTCACTTGAACGAGATCAAACATGTCGTTCTTCCCTATTTAATTTTTGGATCCTTGATATCCAAGGGGAAAGGGGGGACCAATGGAGGAGAGCTACTCGACGAAGCATCAGCCATGGACCGGAGAGCTACCTGGCGAAGCAGCATCCATGGCCAACAACCGTCATCTTCACCATCCCATCTTCTCTCCCTAGATGAAGCCACAGTCGTTCAAATCCCAAATGGAGGAGAGCTTCACAGCGAAACAGCAGCCCGCGCCTATGCTTCGATCGGAGAGACAGATCGAGTGAGTTCCTCCAGATCTCATCTACCTTTTTCATATATATGTCGTTTTTCTAATTCTACCCCCTTCTATATATATATAATTTTTTATTATTATGAACTTCAACAAGAAGTAACAAAAAATAAAAAATAGGGTTTTCAAAGAGTTTGACGAGGGTGGAAAGAAAATCCCCAAATTTTTGTCCCAAATTTATGTCCAAAATCGATTTAGAAAATATCAATTTCTAGTAGATGAAATCTTAGGTTTTTGTTCAATTTAGGAAAAATCAATTTAAGTTTTGATTCAAACAACGGAACATGAATCGAAGTGGCTCTGATATCAATGTTAGGTTTTTAGGGAACGTACTTTTTGGTCGCAGCGAAGATCCAAACCTAGAGTTATGTCACATTGAGTCGATCACCAGAGATCGAAAATCCAAATACCCATCATGTCGACACTTCTAGAACAGTCACTGTTTCCATATCTTAAACCCTAGGGTCTTCGATAAAAACTTAGAAAACTGCCTACTTAGAAAGAAAAATTATTGAGAGAAAATTTTCTTTCTGTTGTTGTATCTCACGTCCCTTATCCATATCAATTTATGAATATAAAAATTAGGAAAAGAGATTGCAATCTCCTTAAACAATAGGGACTCAATCTTATTAGGATTCTGACTTCAAGAGGAGTCCTAATACGTGACAATCATGGGTTGGGTCCACATGAACGCCCAAATAACCAACACACCCATTTATAACCAATTGGCTTTATCCCTTTGGACAACTAAGCGAGCTCCCAAACGTCATTGTATTTTAAAGACTTCAATTCATTTTGTATGGTATTCATCCATTCCAAGGAGTGACTACCTTGTTTGGTTTGAGTGAAGGATATGGGATCTTCCTCCAATCCTATGCAAATTCATGCTCTTGCAAATAAACAATAATGTTATCTTGGATAATCGATCCCCTCTCCTTTTGAGGTCTCTTTAATGGCACATCTATATGAGGATGGTCAAGTAATAACATTTACAAGGAGACAATTCGAGAATCTCTTAGTACTGCATCTTTTTCAACAATGGATGTGATCACCACATCATCTTGATCAACTAGCATGGGAATGTCAGCTTGTTCTTCTTCAAAACAAAGGGCGGCATACTCTTAATATTTTCAGCATCATCCAAAAACTTTACATTATCCGTCACAATTGTTTTGTTGATAGAAGGGTAATAGAACTAAAAACCCTTCGACCAAACTGGGTACCATATAACATGGTAACATACAGTTCTGAAGTACAATTTCCTTTCATGTGGTTTTAAGGCCTAGCCTTGTTGGAAAACCCCAAACACGAAAATCTCTAATACTAGGGTTTTTCTCAATCCACAATTGGAACGAGGCTTTAGAAACTGCATTACTAGGTACTTGATTAAGGATTTAGATTTCAGTTTTGAAGTGTCTTGATAGCTACTCCGATGATTTGATTATTCGTCAATACCTCTTTCCAACACATCACTTTGATGGAAATATTATGTAACCATAAGCCTATCATAAAACCTCTCATAACCATCTTCAGTCCATCATGAATGATATTGAATATAAAGGAACACGGTTTCTACGCATTAAAAATAAACATGTTTTCTACAGTCTAATGGAGGAAAGAGATATTTACATATTAATGGACCTCATGTTAACTCATTCCACATACACGATGATCAAATCTATGTGCAGTATGCGCCATGGACCTTAATCATGACATGTTGATCACCAATTAAGTGTTCTCATTGGCATTACGCATTACGCATTTCTCAATCCAAAGGGTTGGTAGCAGGAGAGGGAGCGTAATGTTTGGTAAAAGATTTAGATTGCTTGGGTTTTATCCAATGTCAATGTTCCATTTATTTATATGCAAAGTCTTTCAAACAAACTTATACAACCAAAAGAAAAACTTATTCAATCAACCATCCCCTTAGATTATCACATATAAATCAATACCCAAATCCAATGATCTTAT